>NC_142353.1:25950000-26275000 GCF_059441175.1 Urocampus carinirostris | reverse complement strand
ATCTTAAAGGTTGCCCATCATGCAGACAGAAATGGCTTCCCTCATGGCAGCCATACAGAATATTGACGTCTTTTTTGCTGTCTCTGGTGCCTCTGTCGGAACCGCGCTACGCCATGTTCGGGCCCGGTATGGAGCAATTGGATGTGTCTTTAGTGGCCAGGCTCATGCACGCCTCTAATATTCTACCCATGTCAGTTATCCCTAACAGTCAGTTTAATGGTGAGTCACCAAACTTTTTTTTTTTTTTTTTAATTATAAGTTCTCCAGCTCATTGACAGAATGTTTAAATCGCTACAGTAGCGATCTCAATTTGTTTGGTTGAATAAAACTGTCCTTTGTTGGCCTGGTATTTGTGTGCTGAGGACATCACTTAGCTCTTTGCCAAGCATTATTCTCCCTTCCGAAATATGGCTCAATATTTGCCAGGTATTTTTCTTGCTATGTTTAGTAGACTTAGCCATCATGTTCTACTCCAACAAGGGTAGTAAGGGTATTTGAAATCCTTAAAAATGCTTGAAATCTAATGTTGTGTTTTCAATGTTTAAAAAGTGCTGGAATTGTGGGTGAAGTGCTTGTAAATGCATGGAATTGTTTGCTATGTATCTTAACAAGTCGTCTTAAAAACGACGCAGACAGTACATTCTGGTGGTTTGGCTTTGCCATTGTATTTTCTCTTCCCTTGTGATTAACAGCAGTTGGTATTTGTTTGTGTGGCACTGTCCTCTGAAGCATCATCGCGCCCAAGGGGACATGTTCAAGCTACACCTAAAAAGAACCCTATGAAATGTATTAGTGCAAGGATTACGTATTAATTTTCGACATTTACTATGAGCTATGCAAAAAATTAAGGTAGCGTTTCCCAATGGTAAATTGTAATGGGGAGAGCTTCCTGCAACTGAAATACCTAAATGGGGATGGAATAGTCTCAATTTTTACACACGTATTGTTCAGATCCACAAATATATATATATATATATATATATATATATATATATATATATATATATATAAAAAAATCATTTGGCGACACGGCGGATGGGTGGTTGGCGCGCAGCCCCACGATGCGGAGGTTCAGGGTTCAAGTCCAGCTGCCGCAGCTTCCCCGTGCGTAGTTTGCATGTCCCAGTGCCTGCGTGGGTTTCCTCCAGGCACTCCGGTTTCCCCCACATTCCAAAAACATGCACGTCAATTTAATTGGCCCGTCCAAATTGTCCCTAGGTGTGAATAAGTTGTCTGTCTCGGTGTGCTCTGCGACTGACTGGCAACCAGTTCAGAGTGTCTCCTGCCCACTGCCCGAAGATGGCTGTGATAGGCTCCAGCACCCCCGTGACCCTACTGAGGATAAGCGGTGCAGATAATGACCGGCTGGAAAAATCATGTCTTTATAAATGCACACGCAAGATTAAAAATCACATATGTAAATCACGGATATATTTGTAGATTTGCAAAGCATATGATTCACACAGGATTTCTTATTTTAGTGGTATTGGAGAAATTGGAATATTGGCTTTGAAAGTCCTTTAAAAGTGCTTCATTTCTGGGTATGTAAAAGGTGTACAAACCCTGTCTAAAGGACCAAGCACTGAACTATTAAAAGACTTTAATTCAGGGGTTCCCAACGTGGTGACTGCGGGCACCAGGTGCCCTCCTAAGAACACCTGAGCAGCCCACAAAGAGGTTTTGAAAGTAGCAGGGATGGGTCATTGCGATTTTCGAGTAAGTTTGTTTTTAACTGACATGATGATAATGACTTCTAATAATTACAACCTGGTAATAACATAGTAACAACATAGAAATATCACAAGTTGTTATTTTGGACATGTATTTTAATATAGTAGCCCTTTGTACCAATCAGTATCAAAAAGTAGCTCCCAGCTTTTAAAAAAAATAGTTACCCTGCTTTAATGAAACCCAAGTTTCCTGCATTATTCACGTTATATATAATGGCAGATCGCGCAAAAGACTCTGCTTGAAGTTTTTTTAAAAAAGACGATAAACTGCACATTTTAATTATCTGCGAATGCTGGATTACTAAGTGGCGTGACCTGACATGACTCATGTGTATGTCTCACGGTCCACCCCTGCTACCCCATAAACCCCAACAACCCTGCCCAGACTCCCTAAGGACCCCAATAACGCCCCTGTGATTACTAAACATTGACTGACAGTGGTACAGTGGTGCCTTGCACTGTGCCTAGGCCACCATTAGATGTCAGTCTTAGCTTTTAAATTGCCATCCGAAGTTGTTTCAAAGCAGTGTTCCCCAACCGTGTTTTGCGATAAGCCACACTTATTTCATATGGAAATCTCGAGGAACACTATCTGTCGCAAATAATGGAAAAATAAACTTCCAGCACCGTTTCGCTTAATTGCTTTGATGTAAATTGTGATTATACTACATTTTAAACCTGTTTTGAAAGTTGAAAGTTTTACAGTTTAGTAAAATAAGAAAACAATAGGAAAAAAATCAGCAAAATGATGTACACAATATGTACTTTGATTTATTTCATTGCAAGTAGATCGATCTAGCGTTCCCCGGCATTCTCCTTGGTCGAGGTTGTTGGGGTTGTTAGTGAGCCAAACCATGCCGAAAGTGCCCGTTCATGAAAAAGAGCCGAAATTCCCATGACTAATCGCTTGTTACTAACTCTCGAGCCGAACAACCCCCTTAGGAAAATAATAATTAAAATTATATGCAAGATTTTTACTTGATTCAGTGCATTTATTTGCTGGGCAATGTTAAACTGCTACAAAAATGTTAATAAATATAGGTCCCTGTAATACTGGAAGAGCAGAAAATTAGTATATAAAAAGAAAAAATGCAATGTTCTGCAACCTACTAATATGGATGAATGTTACGGTGATTTGACTGATCAAGGGGGTAAAAAATGCAATATCATGTTTGTTTGTTTTTTAATAATTGAGCAATTGCTTGTAGCACACTTGTCAAGGTCTCACAGCACACTGGTTGAAAATAAACTTTTTCTTTCTTCAGGGCCTTCAGTGATCGGCTCTGGCATCAGTTACAGTTTCAACAACAAACATAAGTTTAAAATCTTTACACTTTATTCGACTAACAAGTAAGTAATTATGCTAGTATGTCGGTTGTTTGGTTATGTGACTAAACTGTTTCTTTGCAGGGCAGAGAGAGACCGTGCGACACATCACAAGCGCTATATGAGTGGTAAACTTTTCACTTTAGTAGGAAGCAGTGAAACAGGGAAGCCAGTCTTCAGGCCGGTCCCTCAGGTGCAGCAGGTGTGCCAGGTTGTGGAAGGGGTCATCTATGTGGCAAATGCTGAACTTGAGGCTGGTGAGATACCATTAAGTGGTTGAATTGCTGAAAAGCAATGCTTCACAAATTCACATAGTTGGTTCCCACGTTTGATATTTTTTTCTCAATTGGTCTAAACAGCCATTTCAGAAATATGGCCCGTTGGACGATTTAACCCAGCCCGCCGTTCATTTCTGACTTTGGGGAAAAACGAGTTTCTAGCTGAGGGGTCAGGAACCTATGGCTCTTTTCATGAGTACATATAGATCAGAGATAAAATAATATTAATAATGATTGTATTTCATTGCACCTTTCAGGACACCCAAGGTCGCTTTACATATGAGTAGGACACAGCAATAAACAAAGAGTAAAACAAGCAAGTAACAAATAACCAATAAAACATGTGATAGTTAAAAGGGGCTCCTGACCCCTGCTCTAGCAAATCAAAAGCTTTTTCAATGAGTACAAATTAAATACTTCTTCCCCACTAGAGGGCAGTAACGGTCTAAAAGCTGATTTACAGTCTAATTTGAAATTAACTAAAATACCTGTACTGTGTTGTGTAGTATTTTCTCAGTTTCAGCAGGCACAGCTTAGAAGTTTGATCTGAAGGTTTTGACCATTCACTGCTTAAACTTTTATTTTGTATTTTTTCTTTATTCAAAGCCGAATGATAATTGAGGCTAGCATATTTGTTTCATAGCTCCCACTTAAGTTTATGTTTGTGGTGAGCTGGTTCAGATGTAAAGCTGCATTTACTCAACTGTTAATAATCAAGTTGTAAACACATCCAATGCCATCATGAAAACACTTATTTTCTATTGTTTGTGAATAAATATGTGGTGTTTAGAAAATATCCCTTTCATCCATGATTATAATTTTGAGAGAACGCTAAACATGTGGGCTGAATGATCAAGTCTTTATTACGTGTTAACCTGGGAGAGCCATCTTAATCTTGTTGCATACTAAGTTTACCTGCGTTGTTGTCAACGTCAATTAAGGCAATTCAATTCTACTTTCACCTAGTTTAGTGATGAACAATCTGCTACTACACCTATCACCCAAAAGGTGCAAAGCGCAGCCATTATGGCCCAACCTTCCATTTCAAGAACAATTATTTGTGACAAAAGGCACGACAAAAAATACCTAAATATATCAATAAAATGCTTTTATGTCTTGCGTTTTGCTATTATGTGATTTATTCGTTATTTTATTTGTATAGCATTTATTTGTAAACATATATTTATACATCCATTTCTACATACGGCAGGATTTTTCCACCTTACATAAGAAATATTTGATCAAATTACATTAATTTTTTACAAACTAACACAGCTTCCATTCATTAAACAGGTGAAGGAGATTCTGAAGCTGCTTGGATCAAAGCTGCACTAAGGTCTACATCCCAACCCCTGTTGGTGCTCTCGTGCGTCTCCAGAGAAGGAATTGAAGTTGTCAGCACCAGCAGAATCAAAACCAGGCGTCAAACAACTTGTGTGGAGATGGCAAAGAGACTGGGTCTGCCACAGCTAGCCAACCCTTGGATGGTAATTAACTATCATTTAAACCAATTCGAGTGATTATGTAACAGAAATAGCACACTATACACCCTGCGGAAGGAATTTCATTTTCTGCTTCTTTGTCATCCTGCCCCTTTAGCATCTTGTATTTGTCTTTTTTTCGAACCAGGTGCAAGATACTGTTGCAGAATCCCTGTCTGGCCTGCTGGATGGTGTCTCATGGCTACTTAGGTCCTCAGGCATTAAAGTGTATGATAGCTAGCGTAAGGAAATATTTTCCATCTTTATTTTATAAACAGATTTTCTTCCATCAATCCATATTCTGCACTGCTATCCTCACTACGGTCACTGGAGCTCATCTCCTGGCAGCGGACAGGGGGCATCAAGAACTGGTTGCCAGCTTGTCGCAGGGCACACAGAGACAGGCAACTCGCTCATTTACACCTACAGACAATTTGGACTTGACAATCAACCTTACACGCATGTTATTGGAATGTGGGAGGAAACCGGAGTTCCCAAAGGAAATTCAGCAAAAACATGCATACCCCGTATAGGGAGGCAGGTTGATGGATTTGAACCCAGGACCTCTGAATTGCTGGGCTAATGCGCTAACCACCCATTCGCCGTGTTGCCAAGAGATTTTCAGTGTAGCTTTTTTCCTTTTCTTTTTCTTTCATAAACTTGAATGGAAATGTAAAATAACATTAATATACCACCCTATATTTTTTTAAAAATCCACTTTTTTATGTGCAGGATGTTATCCAGAATAAAACAAATGTTTCATTCCTGTTTTATACTTTTTGTTGTTGATGTGCTGATGCTTTATTCGTGTGCCCTCTCATTATTTAGAGTTCACAATCATTTTGCCAGTCCTGATAAGATAATGTGCTCACTGATGCTATTTGATGTAGTTACCTTGGCGACTGAGAAAAAAAAGATAGTAAGAGTACCAACTTACCATCGAATTGTTCCCCATGTTCCAAAATAGTGTTTATAAACATGCCACTTTTGTAATGGTGAGCTGATTGGTGCTATTCAGGTGCGCTAAGGCCCACCGCTCTATTCTGTGCTTTTCCATCCATCCATTATGTAGCGCGGGTCGCAGGGGCAGCAGCCTCTGTAGGCAAGCCCAGACATCCAGCTTGTCCAACAGAATCCCGAGGCGTTCCCAGGTCAGTCTGGAGAGATAGTCTCTCCAGCGTGTCCTGGGTCATTCCCGGGACCTCCTGTCGGTGAGAAATGGCTGGGACACTTCCCGAGGGGAGAAGCGTCCAGGAGGCATCATGATGAGATGCCTGAGCCACCTCAGCTGGCTCCTCTCAACCAAGAGGAACAGAGGCTCTATCACCATGAGCACCAATGAGAATTATTGTTATTCTTATAATAGATGCTCTTATTATAAAGTATGCAAAATGGTAGGATTAAATAAGCATATGCTTCTTCCTATTCCCTACATTAACATTGTTTTTTGTCTTATTTTTTTTGTTTGTTTTCTCATGTTCTCATGCTTCCACTTGGTAGTCATTTGTGCCTTAGCCCAGAAAAAAACGAGATGTCAATGGTTGGTCCAGCTCATTGGCGTGATTTGTTCTCAAACACTGCTCTGACCTCCAGCAAATGTAATATCACCCAAGGTAACTCGGTCAAAAATCTAGTCATTAAATTTGATCCTAATCTGTCGTTTCAGTTACATGTGGTAATATTGTGAAGATTCCCCCAATGCTGTCGCAAACATTTGCTGTGATTATAATTCTTGCGTTTGCCACTTCTCGGCTTGATTACTGTTATGTACTGTCTCTGGTCTCCAGATGCCTACCATTAAAAGTTTGCAGCTGGTTCAAGATGTGGCAGCAAGACTTCTGACAAGAAAGTTTGACCATATCACTCCTGTATTAGCTAACTTACACTGGTTCACGTTCCGCTTAAGATGTGTTTTTGAGGTTCTCTTACTAACATACAAATGTTTGCATAGTATTGCCCCCTCTTGTCTCTGATTTTATTTCCCCCTGTGTTCCTGCATGGAGCTTCCGCTCAGATAATGCTGGTTTACTTGTGACTCCAAGAGCCAAGAAGAAATCTGCAGGCTCAAAAGCATCTCCATCCTGACATCATACATTTCTTTTGTTTTCCTCTCCGGCTGCCTGGTTGGTGGTGAAATAAGGGAGAAGGACATATCAAGATGAGTCAGCCGACCAACACCTGCACCTGAAGCATGTCAACGTTGGTAGCGACGAGCCAGCTGAGATGGGAAGCTGCATCGTTGCTGTCATTGACTTTTTGGACTGTTTTACTTATTAAGTATGTTATTTTTTTGTTTTTTATTGACGTTCAATATGTTTTGTGTATTGAATAGAATAATTATTTGTGTTTGAATAAAAAGCTCCAATGATCGCATTAGATATCCGTTTTGGTAAAAGTTTGCCTCTTCCTGTTTTAGGCAAGCACATTTTGTTTTTTAATATTCTGGGCAGTCTATTCTTCAAAATCTAATGTGCGATAACATCTACTGCATTTTAATTGTGAAAAGCTCGGCTTATATAACACTTTTTTCTTGTCATGTTTTTGCACGGCCTTTCTCAAGGTTTTTGTTTCTTCGCGGTACCCGTAGAAGCAAGATGGCTGACAATCATGTCAGCTCCTTCTAGGTGAGTCTCAAGTTACAGTATGTAAAATAAGTACAAATTTCTTAACCTTCGAGCATTTAAGAACAAATGCACATTTATGTGATAGTTCATGAATTTTCGCTTATCAATCAAATAAATATTGCTTTTGGATCAATATTTCTATACCGCTAGGACACGCTGAATAATATTCAAAATACTTGTAAGTAAAATAACGTTTCCTTTTAAAACTGTTCCACTTGTAGATAATTGTGATAATTTTTAATATTTTGATAATCGATTTTTGTAGATTTGGAAAATGGCTTGTCGTTTTCTCAATTTATTTCAAAAAACAAACTAAGAACAGAAAAATAATACGGTACATAAGCTGAGCAAAACGATCTATTTCATGTTATTATATTTCATACTTTGCAGTTTGATTCTTAAACTAGCATACTTGATCATGCAATGGATCAAGAAGGTTCTACTGCACTTTTGTTGCAGTGAGTCGGTGGAAACCCGGAGCTTTGGAGAATGTTGGATAGATGACGAATGAACAACAGATCTCCAGCTGCTTCTTGTCTTCTCCAAACAAAACGGAGGCCCCTGGGATATGATGTCATGACAATGGAACCTCAGTCGATTCAGGCCTGGCCACTTAAAAGATGCATACCATGCATGTCCGATGCGTTTAGAGACACCAGGAAGCGGCCGTCTCGCAAATAATTGTTTTGAGAATCCTTTATATCTTGCAGCTCACTTTTTGACCTAAAACGCTAAAGAGGGCGTTTTGAGAGTGGAGGATTTGCAGGCTTGCTTGCTAAGAAATAAGCAGTATTTGTTATTAAACTTGAAGCCATAATTGTGCAGAAGAATGAACACATTTGGAAAATGTTGCACAACCGGCTGGCATAAACTGCACGTACAACTTGTGATGCAAAAATAGACCTCTAGAGCAGTGGTCCCCAACCTTTTTTGTACCACCACTAATGTCTGACAATATTTTGAGGCCCGGCCCAAGATTATCGTAGGTGATAATAACAATAATAACAATACACCTAAATTTACTGTGTAATCATTAGATCACAAAGGATGTAGATGACATGAGAAAAGGCATTAGCTTTTATCTTATTTTCACACTATTTTTACTCATGGTACTGTTCTTAAAGATATAAATAAATGCAGATAATGCAATATGAGCAATGTTCCCTCTAATTTTCCACGGGTCTGAGCGTTCACACAAAGTCGGCGAGCAACGCTTGAAACAACAGTGAGCCACCATAATCCCAAGTGTGGCAAGATGATTAATTATCAAACATGTCCAAAACTTGACATCAAGTTACATTTTGTTGAGTTTCTGGCAATGCAAAATTATTTTTCTCTTTTGAATGAATTTACTCATGTACTATTGCAAAGGTTGTATGGCCTACAAACGTCGTTTGTTCTTACAATTCTTTCACAAGATATCCATTTCTTTTAATTTCCTGATATATTTTGTCGCATAATATTAACATTTTTGGGGGCTTGTTTAGTCGGTTGTAAGATACAGAACTGTACTTAATCACATTTTTTAGTAGAAGTACAATGTTGCCAACACGATTCACTTGATATAATTGGAAATTATTTGAATGCAACACAAACTTTTTATTCTTTTTTTGTGTTTGTTTTAACTTTTTTTTTTAATTCCTTTAAAAAAAATTTAATTGTGTTTATTTTTTCCAAGCTGTTACTTTTTTCTTTTTGTTCTCGGTTTACTTTTTCCTACATTTCTTTCTTTTCTTTTTTTTCTGGCTTTTTTCTCAATTTTTCCTTCTTTTTTTTCTCTTCCTTTTGTTTCTTTTTTTCTCAGCTTTTCACTACTTTTCCATTTTGTTAATTTTTTCTTTCTTGTTCTATTCCCCCCTTCCTTTGAGTCATTTTGTGCATAATTTTACTTAATATTTGGTCATGTTGGCATTAAAGAAGCAAAAACAACCCAAAGAGCCGTTTAGGACCCTTTTTAGTGAGCCGAGCCGAAGAAGCCGGTTCTTGACATACTCTACTAACTTTACTCAACTTCGTTCGACTTCAAAATACCGCATTTAAGTCAAGTCAAGTCAAGTCATTTTTATTTGTATAGCCCTAAATCACGAAGAGTCTCAAAGGGCTTCACAGATTATTACACTATATTACACAGACTCATTTAGGACACAAAGTCAGGGGAACCAGTTTATTTTTACCTCCATGCACTGTAACTTTGACTTAAGTCGCTTCTTAATAAGTAATTTTGAGCCCTCATTTGTGTGCGCTGGCTAGATTGTCTTGCGCGCCGAGATGTGCGAGCAGTGCGCAATTGCGCACGCGCGCATCTTAAAGTTAACACTGACTATGAGGGAAACACTCTTTGCTGTATCTGAAGACGAAAGACATTAAATAAATACATTGTATGCTTTATTTTGGAATTGTTATTATGTCGTGCAGTGGTTAGCACATTCGCCTAATACGTCATTGGTTTCCAGTTCAAGACTGGGTGGAAATATATGTTGGGCTGGAGAGGGATGGGTGCCACCAGGCTGTACTTGTCCAAGACACACCACAGGAAATTTTGCCCCTATCACCTTAGTGGTTAAGGGATTCACCCAAGCATTCATAGTTTACGTTGACAGTAAACAATTTTAATCATGGCCCAACTAATTCAACCTGGTACCGTGAGTAAAAAACTATCACGAGATAAAATCTATAGCATCGTACATCATCTGCATCCCTAGTGGTTAATATTCGGCGTTGTTATTTAAACTCGTTTTGGTGTAAAAGACAAATAATGTGTAATTTCAAATTGGACTGTTTCCAGTGGCTCACCAAACAATGTCTCATGGTACTTACAGTATATCACCACACACTCATTCCCCCTTGCCCGCTTTTTCATCAAGTTTAAGTCTCTGATTTGTATTCTGCGACTTACCAACATTAAGATGGCCACTGGCAAGGGAAGAAGAAAAAAACATCATTTGCATGATGCATCTACTGATTAAGACTAAGACTCCCTCTTAATTGTTTTGTTTTGCACATGATGGGGCTCTCATGCTGACACTCTGCGGTTCTTACTCGCCCGGCGTCATCTTGCCAATTGGCGTCAATTTCCTCAACACTTGCCTCCTGCTGTCACCTTTATGCAAGCCGATGTTTGTAATAATGGATTTAATGTTCACGGACATGAAAACCTGATGAGACCTTATACAGCTTTTCATTAATGTTTTCTTTTTAATATTTTCATGCAGGACACTCAATGGTCATACTGCCATTTCCATTGCCAAAGGTTTGTGAGTAATGTCAAGTAAACACTGATTTTAAAGTTCTAATTTCATGACCCATCATATCTGTATCAAACTCGTGGCCCGCGGGACAATGCTGTCATGTCCTGCACGGTTGTCATGGCGCCCAGCTGGCCATGCCCCTTGACACCGGCTGACCTGCATTTCCTGATTACTCCTATGGGTACTTTTGGAACTGCCCTTTGCCAGATCGTTCTGTCACGAAGCGGGTCGGGAAGCAGGAAGTTGGAACTCATTAGCGTAGACGATCTGTCACTTTAGTTGAGAAAGAAAAGTTGTCCAACACACAAACGGACCAAAAACAAAAAAATGCAGACTCAAATGCAGGCAAAACTACAGACTAGCCATTTAACGGGATTAAACAGAACTTGCAGGAATCTCTCAGAATGTTACACCGAAGTGCAACAAAGTCCAACAAGCACAACAAGAATAAACACGTATCAAACAGGCATGAACAGGTTTTCAACAAGGGTAAACAACGATCTGGCAAAGAGCAGTTCCAAAAGGCGCGTTTAAGTACCCATAGGAGTAATCAGGAAATGCAGGTCAGCCGGTGTCAAGGGGCGGGGCCAGCTGGGTGCCATGACAACCGTGCAGGACATGACAAATGCTGAGAAAATCTCAAAAGAAAAATGAGCGTCAAACAATGACTTACAATTTTAAATATGTCCAGTGGCACCACTCCCAAAGTACCCACAGTAGCTGTATTTCCTGACGACCATTAATCAAGCGGGTAATATTGAGGAAACCCATCCAGATGTTGTTTTACTTAAAAAGTCACAGACATGATGTTACAGCAATACAAAATACACACAATTAAAAATAATAGCCCCAGAGTATCTTTGCAAAAGAAGCTTTAGTTCCCTTCTACAATAGTTGTGTAATCTAACAACAACTGTCATAAAAATGAATAATAATAAAAGCAGAAAGACTAAAAAAATGCAATCAATAATTCAAATTAGTGTTTGTATGGTATAGCTGTCACTTTCTTGTCTGTGTGAGCAGGACCGGCCCAAGCCTTCATGGGTGTCATGATTACTCGTTGCCCTCACCTGTGCACGCTTCTTTGGCACCAGCTGCTGCTTGTTGCCTGATTGGTTCCCCTCCTTTTTGAACTCAGTACTCCATTCACTCCTTGTCAGTCCGTCAGCGAACTTCCGCATACGCAAGGCAAGCACTATTTGACTCTGGCTCCTGTCTCTCTCGCCATAACCTGTATACTGCTCGTCTGTCCCATACTTGCCGATCTTCTCCGGCTACTTGACTCGTTCCATGCATCGACCACGCTCCAGCTACTTGACCCGTTTTGCCACATCGCTCCGATCCTATTCCGTGAGCTCCTTGCTCCTCCTGCCCAACGAGCACCAAATCACTGTTGTTTGTTTCCCTGCACCTGACTTCCTCGATTCTACAATAAAGCTTTGTGTGAAACGTTACGCATTTGGGTCTACCATCGGTTCTGGTTCTGACAGATACTACCAAGTTGTGGTACTACTTCTATAGGAAATCATCATGAATTCTACCCAGGAACATAATGTAATGCTTAAAATCGGCGTGCGTTGCACACATTAAAGTGAAGTAAAGAGAAAACATGACTAACTTACGGTACTACTTCTACGAAAAATCATCACATATTCTAATGAGGAACATACTATTTTGATTAGAATCTTCCTAACAAGTCGGCGGTGCCAAATAATTATTACACAGAGTTTGGGTCTACCATCTGTTCTGGTTCTGACAATGGGGCCCTAAGCAAAATTAGATTTGGGGTCCCCTACCTACTAGAACTCATTCCACGTTCTACTCCAGGAGTGGGCAACTATTTGGAGTCGGGGGCCGCATGTGACATGTTATATTTCTTTTTAAATAGATTTGTTTTATCAAATTGGTTTTGAAACGGCCACAATTAGATCAAAATAGCATATTAGGTCCCTGTTTTAAGCACTTCATTTGTTATTTAGTTTTGAAGTATTACTATAGGTTTTTTTTTAGGTTTAGTTTAGTATTTCTGAAGTTGGATATTTATTGAAGTTCTGTAGTTTTTTTTGTTACTGAAGTTTTATTTTTGTACTATTTTTGTAGTACTTCAGAAGTAGTTTGTGGTAGTATTGTCATAGTATTTTTTTAAGTATTTCGGTAGTACTTTGGTTGTATTTCGAAAGTATATATTTTTTTGTATTCCTGTGGCATTGTCGAAGTATTTTTTGTATTATTACAGTAGTTTTATAATTATAGTATTTTTGTCGTATCACTGTAGTATTGTTTTTCTAGTATTGTACTATCTCTTGTATTTTGTATTATTTCCTCATAAGAATGTTTGTTGTAGAGCTGTTGTATTTCTGTAATATTTTGGTAATATAGTGTTATTGTAGTTTTGCATTTGTATTATTTTTGGGATATTTCTACAGGAGAATTTTTGTAGTAATGCTATAGGTGTAATTTGCAGTCTTTATGTTGTAAACCTCTTGTAGTCGTATTTTTGTTGTAATATTTCTCCAGTAGTTTTTTATGTTACATTTCTCCAGTAGTTTTTTATGTTACATTATTATGTATTGGTATTTTTTAGTATTTCAGTAGAAATATAATTGGTGTATTTCCAAAGCAGTATCTTAATGGTATTTTTGTAGAATTTTTGTAGTATTTCCATTGTAGTATTTTTGGAGTAAGTCATTCTGTAGTAGTATTTTGTAATAAAGTATTACTGTAATAGTATTTCTGTAGTAGTTCTATGCTATTTTTCTGTTTTCAGAATGAAAGCAAAATAACACTTAAGGTCCCTCTTTTTATGCACTATATTTGATATATTTGATGAAGTTTTGTAGTTATTCTGTAGTATTTTTGTTGTATTTCTGGAGAAGTATTTTTGAGTGGACACACAAAGTGACAATGGGGACATTGATGGCACCAAAAAAGTTGACCACTCTTGGGGGCTCCCTAGTGGTTGCGGGGCCCTAAGCAGCCGCTTAGCTTGCTTATGCCTTGGGCCAGCTCTGTGCATGAGTTTCCTCGAGTTAAATAAACTGTAGTCGAAATGTTTATTTTTTCCGTTTTTTTGTTTTTGTTTTTTTGTTTTTTGTTTTTTACAAATGCACCATTAATGAACACTACAAAAGACTCAATCTTAGTGAAAAGAAAAAAACATTAAATAAAAAAAACCTTAATAGTCGTTTTATAATTAAATCTTACATCCCCGAATCCTAATTTGATTGAAAAAAGAACAGCCCCCTGCTGAAGCAGACTTTATATGCTATTAATTTACTAGTATGGCCCCTGTGAGACTGATTTTTTCTACCATGTGGCCCTCCAGCTAAAGCAAATTTGACCTCCCTGACTTATGACTTTAACTTTAGTTCTGAATGTAATGAAGTGATTAGGGCAGGGGCGGATCTGTAGCTGAATACAAGGACGTTAGCCATCGCAAAACAATGAAACACAGTATGACTAGTTGGTGATTATATACCAGCTAAAATAAATGCAATCCTTTATTAAATGATTATTTCAAAATCTAAAAATCTTGACTTTTTAGGATAAACTCTGCAATGTTACCATCTAATTTGAGAACACAAGCCGACCACTGATAATTCTGGCGTCAAATCAAGTCATGTCATGTTTAATTGTATATCCTTTGATCACAAGGAGTCTCAAAGGGCTGTACAGACCACAGATTATTGCAAACCGCAGACTATTATTACACCATCCCCTGATCTAAACCTCAACATGAGGAAAATGAAGAAACCTTGAGAAAGGACTGCACATGGGGTAATTCCCCCTACCATGATGACCAGGCTGCAATGGAGGTTGCAATAACAAACAATACACAGCTATTGTAAACATGAAATATAATTAATGTAAGTCATTCATAAGCTTGAGAATAGAGGTGTGTTGTGTTTTAAGCCTAGATTTAAACAGGTTGCAGATACAAGCCTCGCTGCAGCAGTCCTATTTTAGAAACAAATTTGCCCCCAAACTAAAATGCATGTTTCTTTAGACGGGAAGGTTAAAGTACCAAGAGGAAAACAATTGCAAGTTTCAGAGCAATGGATGTTTACCAGCAACAGTCAAAACCCGGGTGAAAGGGCCAGAGCGTTTTTTTTTTGTAACAATGAAGGTCCACAAATAGATGAAAGAACAGGCAGATCTGAGTTCCCCTCCTGGGGCCATTGCCTTTACCTGGCTCGAATCCAATCGGCAGCACAGCGACTGACATCACTGGTAAGTGTCTTGCTTGTGATGTGAAACTACCCTAAATGCATTACAGGACATGGCACAAAGGTCACTTACTCATTACTGTAGGGAACACAAACACTCAAAGGAGAAAATCTTATTTAGGGATAAAGGCTTAAAGGAGCTGTCCGGAATTTTGATGCCATCTTCTGGATTAAATCATCAATGCAGCCTCTGTAAACTCTATTTGTGGCGCGTGCGAGTACGTGTATTTCTTTGACGTGCAAAAAGAAACTTCTTTTTTCATCTTTTTGTATGTTTGAGTTGGCGTTTGGACTGTTCTTGAAAAAGGCTATTCTTACCTGCACTATTTTCATGCCACACTAACAAAAAACTGCAGGGATGAGCATAAAAGTAACCCCCCTTACCTCCAGGCCACCAGAACACCTTAGGTAAAGGTAGGGTCAAAGCAGATAGCCGCGATGGAAAATAAATGATAAGGGCTCTTTAGCTCAGTTGGGCGTGGTTAAAGGGACAGTGTGTAATATTTAGTGCTTACTAGTGAAATAAAAAAACTTTCATTCAGTAGAAAAAAGTAGGCAAAATAAACATGAACTATCATACCGATTTTTTATATGAAAAATCATAGGTCGAGAAGTTTGTATTTCTCTTGCTTCGTGGAATCCCTGTTTGAAGTTGCCGCCATGTTTATCTAGGGTCTCGCTAAGGGTCCCCAAAGTGACAAAAACTCGCTATGTGTTTTGAATATTAAAAGAAATCTGTGAAGCTCCCGATTCCTCTGCAATTTATAGTATACTGGTCATTAGTACAGGCACCAGATTAGCCCAGATTAGCGGCTTTTCAGATATTGTTAGCAAAGCTACGTTATTAGCTTCGTGTTTCCCGAAACAGCGTTTATACAGAACTTGTTTCCTTCTTTTAGGCAGCGGATAAAAGCACTTTGTCTACATTTTCAAGAAAAGATTGTGGGAGGGAGACAAGTTGAAAGTGATGTTAGTTGATGTGGAACACATGGTCTGGTATTATCATTTCACACAATTTAACAAATCATCTAACGTCACACAATGAAATAGAATAGAATAGAATAGAATAGAATAGAATAGAATAGAATAGAATAGAATAGAATAGAATAGAATAGAATAGAACTTACCTTTATTGTCATTGTTACAAAATGGATTAACATATTGTGCCAATGAAATTGGGCATGACAATCCAGTTTCACACATTCACAGTGAGGTTAAAAAAAAAAAGAAGATAAAGGAACAGAGAAGATAAGGTTATAAAACAGGAGGATAAGGTTATAGGTATAATTTATACAATATTTACACAAGAAATGTCGGCATGTAGGATGTTACATACAGTTTGGTATCGTAAGGGTTTGTGCAATATGCATTTGGTGCAAAAAAAGTCATCATAGTGCAAAAAATAGTCAACATATGCATTTGGTGCAAAAAATAGTCAAATAAAATGCCCTGAGAAATTAGTTTTTTTCTGGAGAGCGCGTTCGGCGTTTTTGCGGAATTCTGTCTCGAAATATATGGTATGGCTCTATCCCCCCCAAAAAATCTAAATATTTTGCTATTATGGCTTTTTGGGTCAAAAATGTTCCCGACCCCTGATATAAGGATTCTTTAGTGATGTCCAGCCAAAACAATGTGTGTTGGTGTGACACCTTGACTCAATACTGTGGGAAAAACTTTATCCATCCATCCATTATCTCCACTGTGTTTCCTTAGTGGTATCACAGGGGTGCTGGAACCCATCTCAGCTATCTCCGGGCAGTGGGCAGGGGACACCCTGAACTGGTTGCCAGCCAGGCGCAGGGTGCACAGAGACGTACAATTCACCAACTCATTCGCACCTAGGGACAATTTGGACCAGCCAAGTAACCTGACATGCATGTCTTTGGAATGTTGGAGGAACCCCATGCAAGCACAGGGAAAACGCGCAAAGTCCGCATAGGAAGGCGCGTAGCTGGATTTGAACCCATAACCTCAGGACTGTGCCGCAGACGCGCTAACCACTCAGCTGCCGTGCCGTAGGTAAAACTGTGCCCTTTATATAGTGGACCGAGCAGTATACATGATTATAGTAGATTTGGCTATGCGTGCACCAGACCAAACATTGAGCTTACTAAATTTGGAATGCTACGGAGCAATCTGCACTAGTAGCATTTTATCACCAAGCTATATGTACTCATGAAAAGAGCCATATATGGCTGGCAAGCCGTAGGTTCACAGTCCCTGCTATAGAGCATTTATGCAAAGATCTGAAAAATGCTGCGCACAATCACCCGTAAACCATAAGAAACTTGAGCTGTTTTGCGAGAAAGAATGGGCAAATAGTTCTCTTTCAAGATGTGCCTAAATTCTAGAAACATACCCCAAATGACATGTAGCTGTGATTGCGGCTAAAGTAGATTGCACACAGTATTATCTCAAAGGGGGAGCAATATTTTATCAACACATTTCATTTTTTTATTGTTAGCACAGTATAACATGTTGAATGCATTTGGTTTCTTTTCACGATTGTGTCTCGCATGTTGTTGATTTTTAGAAAATATTCAGATTCTTTTACATAAAAGTTTGAAGCCGGAAATATGTCAATACAGTGGTACCTCAACTTACGAATGACTCTATGTATGAAAGTTCTTGGTAACGAAGTACCTGAACGGGAAAATATTGCCTCTAGTTACAAGGGTGTTTCAGGATACAAAGTCAAGTCAAGTATGCGTTACTATGAGCCGCTTACAGAATTTCCTAAACGTAAACAAACTGGCTATCGCTTAAAAGCTGCCTGGCAACCCAGTGCGGATGTGTGTAATAAGCTAGAGGTGTATAATGTAGAGTTGGTGGCGATGCTGGTGGCACTTAAGTGGGTGAAAATAGGGGCACATAAAAATATAGTAATTAGATCAGATTCAGTCCGGGAAACCATTATATAAATCAGTACATAGGAAGGGGAGGCAGGTCACATTTTGTTGGGTGCCAGCACATGTGGGGGTGCAGGGGAAAGAGAGGGCAGACAAGCTGGCGAAAAGGGCACTGGGTGCGCATGGCATGAAAATGCGTGTGAGCATTACCAGAGCGGAAGCTAATTGTATAATTAAGGAGGGGTTGCTTAAGAAATGGCAGACAATGTGGGATGGAGAGTCCAGAGGGCAGGTATTTTTCCTGTTACCGTTCAGAGTTCAGAAACGAGGAGGTGAAGGGGTTTCAGGAAAATGGCAGGGAGGAGGATGCAGCTATCATTCAATCAACCCAAAATAAAAACATTTTGGCCAAATTCCATGAAGCCTCAGAAATTGTGGAAAGAAAAAAGTGTTCACAAGTCGGGCTATCGCTACGTCTGCCTCGCGCATTTCCAACGGCTAGTCAAAAGCAGATATCATTGGATCATTTTTTTATGGCAAAAAGGTAAATTAATAGTTTTATTATTTCCTTTATTCTTTTTTTTTTTTAATTATGTGTCTTTCATTTTATATCTATTGTGCGCTAATCTTATTTTAGCAAGTATTTTTTTCATGTTCGGATGCTCTTTTATGATATATTTAAAAAAAAAAACAAATGGTACTTTTGTGGAGCGTGGAACGGATTAGCGTATGTGCATTCAAAATGCGTTTCTTCTTCGGAAGTTTTCAAGTAGAAGAAGCTACTTCGAGAGCGAATTAAATTTGTTAGTAGCTCTACCACTTAATGTCAAAAGGTTCTTAATACTTTTGCAAGGCACTGAATGTATGGGGGTAGATTTGTGTCTTTATTATTCAATCAAAAAAAAATGTTTCAATCAAAAATAATATTTTCAAACCAAACAAATATTTCACTTCAATCATAAAAACAGACGCTTGTCACTCAAACATGTCTGACCAATGGGGAAGCGCCCGCCCACTGCGGGATATTTGCGTCAAAATGATTCAATCCCAAAAAAAAAAGGATTTCAAAACTTTTCACTTTATTCGAAAAACAAAAATTGATTAAAAAAACACTTTGAATGACCTCCTGCCCACTACTTGAAGATAGCTGGGATGGGTTCCAGCACACCCGCATCCCTACTGAGGACAGGCGGTGCAGATAATGGATGGATGGACTTTGAATAAAGGTGGATTACCTCATGTGCGGTACCTTCTCAAGGTTTCTTCACTTTCCTCATGTTGAGGTTTTTGAGTTTTTCTTTACCCTAACGTAGGTTTTAGATCAGGGAGTGGTGTAATAATAGTCGGTAGTGGTAATCTGTGGTCTGTGCAGCCCTTTGAGACTCCTTGTGATCAAGTGCTATACAAATAAACATGACTCGACTTGACTACTTCAATCAAAGAAAACATTTTCAATTAAAAATAAGTGTTTGAATACAATTTTTAAGTGTCAAATAACACTTTTTTTCTTTGATTGAAGTGAAGGGTTTTTTTTGGAAAATGTGTTTTTTAAATGAATAATAAAGACACACATCTACCTCCGTATGTATGTTGTCTAAGATTGCAATAAGAAAGAGAGAAATTGTACTTTAAAGGCGTGAACAGCCAACGGAATAAAACCAGACGTTGCAGTGTGCAGCTCTTTAAGAGGCGGTTGCATTTTGACAAGTGGCCCCAGTTGGCTGCTGGTTTTGGGAAGGAGGGTCGACATTTTTTTTTACTTTTTCTTTTTTTTAAGACAGACGGGGGCGCCTCACCATGTGAAACTCAACGATCACCGTGGACGTGTTGTAGTATGTGTGGAGGTGCAGCAAAACCTCGCTTGGGCTTTCCCGGTTCAAATCAAAGAAGCAGAAGTTGTCTCTTGCAAGGGAACAAGCTATTCGCAGGAAAAAAACTCGACTGGGAGCCACAGTGACGCAGAAGTGAAACGATTTGCGTGAGATTAGATGAGTAAATTGTGCTGCCGTGGGAAAGTAAAAAGTGCATCTGCTCTTTACGGGATTCCGGCGTGACACTTTGCAAAGTAAGCACTTTTTTGTTATCTTTCTTGCGAGTTGTGTTTTTGTTTTGTCACCGTGGTTGTCATGTTCTTTTCGAACGAAGCAGTTGCGTGGGAAACTTTGACGAACCCAGAAAAAAAGAAGGGGGGAAAAGCAGCCTGTTGCACTCATTCACTCTTGCAGTTGGTCACCATTTAGAATTTCAACTTTTGGGGATTAGCGGACAAAATGCATCGAACTCATGTCGTCATTCTGTCACGAATGTAGCTATAAATACATAGACTCATGTTGGAAGACTTGAGTCAGTGATATTTAGCCTTTCATGTTGATTGTAGGAGGATGTAACGCAACATTGGTTTCTCTTTTATTTCATATCCCTGGCTACAACAAAGCACTTCCTTTGCGAAGTCTCTAATTGTCCCAACTAAGGTTCGAGGGATGTGTTTTTATTGAGTCTGAATGTGTGTCAATAGTCAGGCACTATTTTACTTTTAGTTTCTTCCCACCCTGTTTATTACAGGGTTCGTACGGGTGCTCGAAATCCTTGAAATGCTTGAATTTTCAAGGATTTTGAGCACCTGTACGTCCTGGATCACAACCTGATTTACTGTGTACCGAACCCTGCCCAAATAAGAGACATCCGTTTACATTTTCTGTTTACTGTGCTAGGCTATGTTTCTGCACTGTAAGTGGGTCCTTGACAGTTGGGTGTAGTATTAGTCTGTAGTTTGAAATAGTCTGTGATCTGTGCAGCCCTTGAATACTCTTAATGATTAAGGGCTGTACAAATAAACTTGACTTGTGTTTTATGTTGCCTTGCAATTGGCTGGCAACCAGTTCAGGGTGTCCCCTGCCCGATGATTGCTGGGATGGGCTCCAGCACCCCCGCGACCCTACTGAGGATAAGCGGTGCAGCTAATGAGAGAGAGAGAGAGAGAGTTTTATGTTGTGTTTTCAAGAATTGAAAAGTTCTTGGATTTTGGATGGTGCTTGTAAATGCTAGAAATAGTTGCCATGCCTCTCAAAAGGTCCGCTTAGAAATGACACTAAACCTGCTCTCTGGTGGCTTTGCTTTATCATTGCATTTCTTCTTTCCTCGTAATTTATTAATCTATTACTTTGCATGGAATCATGTCAGCTGTTTCTCGACCTAATTTTATTTGATAAGAATTACATGTTTATATGATCTTTTGTGAGTTTAAGTTAATTATTCAAATCTATAGTTTTTTTTTCGATATATATATATATATATGATATATATATATATATATATATAATTTATTTTTTTTCAACAAGGAGGTTCGAAATAGTACAAGATGTCCCTTTAATCTCAGGCTCTGGATTCTAAAATTGCAACTGGATAAAGTCATTACTTGTAACTGGTACAACTGCGAGTGCCGATCTCCGAAAAACGTTTACCTGGTATCAGTACTTGCTTAACCCTAGTAATGATGTTATGAACAAGACTGCAATGCTGTACAGTATATCCAAATGTCCATATTAGTGCTGAAAAAAATCAATCAACAAAATCGATTAAAATCGATGATCAAAAGCGTTGGCAACTAATTAGATCATCGGTTTGTTGTTTCACATGATTTATGAGCCCCCAAGAATGTTTAATCAATGCAAACTACAGTGCACACCTATTTGTTGTGACGCTGGGAATTGTAGTACCGCTTTAGACTGGCAGATGGTGCCAAGACAGTTTTATAAGACAGTTTTTATAAAAAAAAAAAATCCATGTCAAATCTTTTATGTACAGACACTCCCCTACTCACGACCATTCGACTTACGTAAAACGGTAGATACGAACATTTCTTTCAGGATGTCGAAAAATACCTGGACATTGCTCTAAGTTAGATTTTTTTATTGTGTGCACCTTTTTCCGAGTACAGGACATTACAGCACTGCAGTGCTTCTTTCCACCGCTACCGAAGTGTGGCGCTGTGAAAGGTGACGCAGCATCCACCTCGAGGAAGAAATCAGGCTTCTACTTCCTGTGTAAACATACAGTGCCACGCGTACCGAATCTCCAGCACGCTTAGAACTTTGTCGTTTTTATTGTTCAACATCTCATGCATCCATTCAATATGGTTGGTGTAAAGTAAATGGTCTGCATTTATATAGCGCTTTTCGAGTCAATGAAGACGCCCAAAGCGCTTTACAATGTGCTTCACACATACCCGTTCACACACACACTCATACACCAATAGGGAGTCAGGGGCATTAGGCATTCAGTGTCGTGCCCAAGGACACGGAGGAGGCGGGAATCGAACCTGCGACCTCTTGATCCCAAGACGAGTGCTCTACCTCCTGAGCTAATGCAAGTGTAAAGAAAAGAGGAGCCATTTCTTTTGAAATGAAAGTGGAATAAGCAAGATCAATGCGGTTGAGATGATGGTTGGATCGCTTTTTTTTCGTCCACTCTCTACCATGTAGGAGGACCTCTTGAAGCCCATCCTCCAAAAGTAAGTTAAACTTAACTTTAATTATCGTTATAGACCATTATTTTTTATGAAATGTTTACTTTTTAGTAGAAAACAAGACGGGTTACTTTAACATAGTTATACAAAATATAGCACTGAAGCAACTTATGAACTTTTAAACCGTCGTCCGGAATCTCGTTCGTAAGTAGGGCAGCCTCTGTAGTACATTTTGAACATAAATAATAAGTATTAAATAAATAAAGTAAAATAATAATAATGACATGTTTAACTCTACCCAAGGGGCAAATTCTTGAGCATATATTATTTTAATTTTAGGAATGTTTATCACATTCCAAAGTTGAACCCCTTCGAAAAAATGTGTTGACAACATTTTAAAAAGTGGGTTTGTTTACATTTTTAATTATCTATTTTTTGTGGATAAAAAAAATATCTCAAATTGAAATGTATTGCTTTTTCTTTTTTGTTTTGTATGATAAGTCCAAATTTAATATGATCTGTGGATAAACTGGTAGAAAAAGAGTATCTTGCATATTTGCAGGTGCAAGTATACATTTCTATGCATTTTTTATTCATCAAGTTAATTGACAAACCCTTAGATATATTTTTTTGTTTCATATCAAAGAATATGTTTTTTTGTGCACTACCATCTATCTGTCCAAAACCTCAATATTTTAATAAATAGGAGGGAAATTAGGGCAGCACGGCGGCGCAGTGGTTAGCGCGCGTGTGCAGGCACAGTTCTAAGGTCTTGGGAACCTCCTGTGTGGATTCAAATCCAGCTACCGGGCTTCCTGTGCGGAGTTTGTATGCTCTCCCCGTGCTTGCGTCGGTTTTCTCCGGGCACTCCGGTTTCCTCCCACATTCCAAAGGCATGCATTTCAGGTGGATTGGCCGGTCCAAATTGTCCCTAGGTGTGAATGAGAGAGCGAGTTGTCTGTCCCTGTGTGCCCTGCGATTGGCTGGCAACCAGTTCAGGGTGTCCCCTGCCCACTGCCCGATGATTGCTGGGATGGGCTCCTGCACCCCCGCAACCCTACTGAGGATAAGCGGTGCAGCTGATGAGATGAGATGAGATGGGAGATGAGGAGGGAAATTAGAAATCCGATTCGTCGATGATGAAATGAATTGTTAGTTGCAGCCCTTGTCCAGATTATTCCAACATTTGTTACACTTTCCGAATGTGACAACGTTGTACTATTTTCAGAGTAAACATGCTGCATATTCATCCATGCACCTACCTGAAATTTGCATTAGAGCAGAGTATGCATAACAAACTATGGTCAAAATAAAAGGGAAAACTGTGGACTTGGCATTTATTAAAGATGCAGAACAATCTGTATGACTTTTTTTTTTAAGGTTACTTTGATTTGAGTAAAATTGTCTAATTCGAAGTAATCAAGAGTCAGGGGGCTGAAAGAGCCGTTTATCTATTTTGATCGTGTCCCTGAAGGTTAATCATCATCAGGCAGGCACACGGTTTGTGTGTGTTATCAGTGAAACCTCCTATGTCTCGATTCATGTCAGTCTTTTAAATAAGTTTAATATTAAATGGGAATTAAAAAAAAGCTGACAAATCGGGTGACCAGGAAAAAAAAAATCCGCAATATAGTTGTATTATGTAACAATCCAGGTCATTGTTAATATCACTGCATGGGGAAAAAGTGGATTATTTTTTCTTTTTCTTTTTTTCTTTTCACCCCCACTTGATCGTATTGAATTGTGAAATTTACCTGTCTGGAGTTTATACAGGAACAAATTTACATGTTTGGACGTAGTCAATGAAATGAAATGATTATAGCGCTTTTCAAGTCAATGACTTCCCAAAGCGCTTTACAATGTGCTCCACATTTCCCAATAGCAGCCTTGCAGCCATGTAAGGCGCTAACCTGCTTATTGGGGGTATTAGGGGTTCAGTGTCTTACCCAAGGACACTTCGACATGTAACACGGACGAGCCGGGATTCGAACTGGGATCCCTTGATCCCAAGACGAGCGCTCTACCTCCTGAGCTCATATTTTGGTTATGATACATGTTTCGACATGTATTTTCCGATATTAAAATTAGATTCTGTTTAACCCCTTTAAGGTGAGAGTTGAAGTACAAAGTAAAAAAAAAGTTGAAGTAACATTATTTTCAATATGAGTTGAAGTAAAAACAAAATCCCATTGGTCATTTTCAGTATTTGTATACATGGGGGGGAAACTAGGGATTGGCGAACACCTCTGAAACGATTTAATTACTCTCATCTGATACAAAATGTGCCCTGCAAACCCGAGCATTTTTGATGAGCGCCTCGGTCCAATCCTTTCACCCTAATGAACTCAACCACAACTCCACTTTGATCAGGTGTCTCCGCTGGAATCCTGTAAAACGTCGATTTACGATCACTAATGTTTTTCTCCGATTTTGGCATACAAACCAATGACATGACATTTTAACACCGAACAAGCAGAAACAAAAGCTTGTTTTCCGCAGTGTTTTAACCAGCGCGGAGTATTCTTTTGTCTCAAGCTTTGACTGACGTTAAACGAGACATAGGCTACGAAAGGGTCCATTCAAATAATTGAACAAGCCCTCAATTTTGTTTTTTCTTCTCTGCATCTATGGTTGTAGTAACCTTTTTAAGGTATCACTCCTCACAACAGTGGCTGATAACGAGTATTGGCTGCCTTCTAATGGCAGGTTTAATACTGTAATCAATAGCAAAAAAACACAGGAATAATGCATTCAATATTAAGAAACATGGTATGGGATTTAAAAGGTTTTATTTAAGAATAATAGCCATTTTTTTTCAAAAAGGAGGGAATTTTAATATCTAATATGGTCTCACTAGAAATGACCACTTATTTGTATTGTGCTGGAAAAATGTGGTATCAAACATCCCTCGAGAAAAAACAAAACGGACAAAAAAAAAAACAGACAACATCTTATTTTCTCATTCAGAACCTTGAAATTGAATGAAAAATAATGAGATGTTGAGAATGTGTGAAACTGATGTAACTATCACTCACTCACAACTTTATAGGAAAATGTCAAATAAAATCGATTGTATGCATAAAATGTGCTGAACACACATTACATAAAGTACAGAAAAACTTCAAGCTATAGGAATTGTGATAACAAGATGTTTTTTTAAAAAATGCTCAAATAGTGCTCAAAATTGTATCATAAATGGCCAAGTTCCCACAACTAAAACTTTATATTGGAATTTACAATCTCAATATTGTGACTTAAAACATTTACACCTTGTTGCATGAGTTTTGAAGTCCAGCATCCACATCAAACGTACCGACTAAATTCAACCCTGACAGAGTAGTCAGACCATGAAAGGGAAATAATGAAGGGCTGCAGGAATCATCATCAGCGATTTTAGGTTTACTTGACATTTGCTGGTTTAAAATCAGACCCATTGCAAGACTGAGCATGACTAGTTGACTTTTCTCATCTCAAGAGTGCTCACTCTCTGTGGTGGTCTTGTTGCTGCTCTGATACACCCACTTGATTTTACACACAGACGCCCACACAAGGGTGCTATGCAGATGTGTCTGCTGAGCTCCTTCCAGGCGCGGCTGCGCTAATGCCAGCGTGCTAAGTCAGTTTTCCACTCTCTCTTTCAAAACGGGAGAAGGAAACATCAGAGCCGTCCAGTAGCCTAATATGATCGGGTTAAAAGCGTTCGCTGGGTGGTGATGTTTGTGTTACACGCATAAACACACTTGGATACCAGGTGCGCAGGTTTTGTGTATGTATGAAGACATCGAGAAAGAACTTCACTTGGAACGAAGCGGTGTTCGCTGCTTCTCTTCCAGGCTCCTCCTTTTTCTTCTCAAGCTTCTCTGCTGCAACTTGCAGGCTCATGTTCACAGTCTGTGGTGTCTGTATGCTATTTATGTGCCCCATATAGTTTACATACACACATTGCTATCTGTTCATCAAGTAAAGGTTAGACTATGTTTTGTACTTTAATTTGCAGCTACCTGATTTTTATATCAAGACATATTGTATAACTGTTTTGTTTTTTGTTTGAGGGAAAGGCCGGTTCTGTGATGTCTATAAACGCACGTTAGATGAGTTTTGATGGAGAAAACTTCAAAAAATATGCCCAACAAACACCTTTGCAAAGGTTTAAGTTTCAGTTTAATGGTATCCACATTCTTACTTTGAGATTCTCATGGGTCCATTTGAACCAAATTGTTGTGTTGGGTCACCTAATGACCTTTAATTCCGAGCGCCAAGCAGGGAGGCAATAGGTACCAATGTTATAAGTCTTGGATATGACCTGGCTGCGGCTCGAACCAGCAACCTCCCAGTCTCGGGGCGGGCGCCCTACCCGCAAGGCCTCCGAGCTGGTCGAAGCTGAGCTGGTTACTCTGAAGTAGAGGTAAGATCCGGCCTAAAACAATCCAGCCAGACCCGGCCTGCGGATAAATAAGCCCGAAACCTAACCGATTAACTTGATATCAGGTACCTGGCCCGGAGTAAACCCTTAGCTTTATTTCGTCGAAAGGCACACGTTGGCGCTGAAGCATGCAGCTTTGGGTTTACTTCGGCCGAGGTCCCTCAAATCAAGTGTGCACTTCGAAGTGCTGCACCAAAATGAACACTTCAGCACCAGGGTTTATTTTGGAGAAGTGCAGCAACATGGCACCGAAATGAAAATAATATTTTCCAGATTACTAGATACAAATAGTGAAATATGCAAAGGGAAAGCAGGAGGAAAGTTTGTGACGCTTGTAAGCTATTGGCGAGAAGCGGGTTCGGGCAAAGGCCCAAGATCTTGCTTCTACTTTGCAGACTGTAGATTGTGCAACCCAATTTCATTTCAACCTTTTATATTCTTCAAATGAGAGCAATTACAAGTACACTGTACCCTATGAGGAGGCATTTTTTGTGTCACAAAAAAAAGACCTGGCCAGCCTATGTGAGCAGAGATTGTGTTGACATTTTTATTTTTTTATTTTTCAAGGCGTGTCAAGTTTATGTAGTCCAGTGTTTCCCGTAGAATTTCGTGAGACCCCGGTGGGTGGACAGTCTTGGGGATTCCTGGGGCGTGCCCCCACTCCCTTGGAGAAAATTTGGTACATTTTAAATTTAAACATAATCAACAAACTAGCTCAGTGATGAATGTGTGCAATAAGTTTGAAGTGTCTCTTACTTTGCAAACAGTAGTTTTTCAATTCAATTCAAACATTTCTTTACACTGGGAAATCCATTAAAACCAGGGTATCATTCAAAATGGTTCTCTGGTTACAGCGATCAGTGAACAACTACTTACAATAAACATCCATCCATCCATCCCCTATCTGCACCGCTTATTCTCAGAAGGGTCGCGGGGGTGCTGGAGCCCATCACAGCTATCTTTGGGCAGTGGGCAGGGGACACTGTGAACTGGTTGCCAGTCAGTCGCAAGCCATTTTTTTTAGACATTTTGAAAGAGTTGTAAATGTTTGACCTCTCTTTTCAGAAGTCACTCATTGTGCACACTTGCTCATAATAATGGTGCGGAAAAATGAATCTGAAGTGGTGTTGTGGTCTAATTTGAATAGACAGTGACAGCGTGTTATTGGCTAAGAGAGGTGTCAACCAAAATCCAGGTCATATTGAAAATAATGTCCCGAGTCTGTTTAGTTGTAAAAGAAAAAGTATGTGGTGAAATGAATGGATTACGACAAGGAACGTAGTGCTTTTAGGCGGATTTTTTTAAAATCTGTCGGCATTATCGTTCGTTTTTGAGTAAACATTTTACACAGCTGCATTCATTGGACGGTCCTGGATGTACCGACTCCATGTTTGAAGAGAGTGATCTCATGAGCTGTCTACCAGGGCACATATCTGTGTGCTACCCTGACTTTATAGTTTTGTCACCTTACCAGTTCACACAGCAAGAAATCACCATTGTAAAAAGTTGTCATTATTGATATTTATTTGTTTTGACACCACTGCTTATTCAGCTGCTGTCGGCTCAAGTGCTTTTGCTGTCCGTCATGTTGCTCATGGGGGAAGGCCACATGATGTCTGAGAAGGAAAATTGGATGCAACTAAATCTAAGAAAACAAAACAACTAAGAGAAGTAAGGGGCGGGGAAGTCTACATTAGTAACAGAACCCTAAAATTCCATCAAACACAAAAAAAGCCAGAGGAAGTCAGTTTAGATTGGGGTAATACGATCAATCTTTCTTTTTCTATTCAAAAGACTGCACCAGCTGCAAACATTTGATGCTAGACATCAGGATAGCTTAGAGCAATCCATTACAGTAATCAAAACTACGTGTAACAAATGAATAGCCTGGGCTGACTACTGCTTTACAGGAGCAGTACGGAATTTGGAATTTGTTGTTGTCTGCCGCCATATTGTGGCTTAAAGTCATGATTGTAGCTTGTGCAAGTATGTGCATTTCTTAGATGCGCTTGAATAAACTCTTATTTTTTTTCATCTTTCTTGGGGTTTGGGTTGGGATTTACACTCTACTAGAAGCAGGCCTTTTCTCCCTTTCACCATTTTCATGCTACAATGACAAATAAACTAAAAACCTGCAGGAACGAGCATCGTGTCAATCTCCAGCAATCCCCCCCAGGCCCCATTCCTCGAGCCTAATGTTTTCCGTTCCAAGCAGCTCTGATACAAGTAAGATACAAGCAGACAGGCACTGTGGAAAATAAAGCATAAGGTCTATTTGAACTCAATCAGGTATTGTTAACACCTACTTAATAGACAATATTTAACTTTTAATGTTTTAAGGACACCTCAAATGATACACCCCACCTTTAAGATAATACGTACCAATATCTTACATTTTTAAGATTTAATAAGAACAAGGAAATACCAGCTTTCTCATGTTTTATAGTGTTTTGTTTATTTAAGAAGATCAGTGATATATTAAAACAAAGTGTATCCACATCCATCTGTGAGTCTTTCCCATCCAGCCAGATGACTGAACAGTTTAAGATTTGGGAGAGGCAGCATAGTGCCAAAAGGCATCCAAATTGAAGAAAAGTTGTACAGAGACCCCCTTAATACTTTGTGCTTTGGTTATTGCTGGTTCAACCCTTTGCAGATTTTGAATTGAATTGTCTTTATTGTCATTGATATCAATGAATCGTTCATTGTTTACAGAGAAAGCACACAGAAAGTACAAGGGGCCGATAGTATGTCTATGTATTTAGTGGGCGTGGCTGTCTGCATGTGCGACTGTGATAGGCTAATGTATGCTGTCAGTCAAACACTTAAATTAAATCAGAAAGTCAGAAGAGAATTGAAATCATGATTACCAGTGGGTTCTCCCTCCCTTATTTTTGGGTTCCAGTAGAGACAAAAAACAGAAAAGGAAGAACAAAACAAAACAAAAAAGAAGCGACACGGTCTGTGTCAGATGGAAGTGCGGAGCTGCTGTTCCGGCCTACTGCTAATACCTTTACTATGCTACTGCTGCTGATCATGTATTTTGCCAGGTCTATTAGCCATGAAACGGATTACCAAGACATACAATTCGTTGGAAACGGTTGCATTTCGGGAGAGTTTTATTTCAATCATTGAGGAGATATAGCCGGCGCTAACGTGCAGTTAGCCAGCCACTCTCTAAATTGCTTTCTGACAATAAAGGGAGAAGCCCTCCAATTTCGTTTTACTTTTGTAAAATGACCAAAAAAAAACATGATTTCAGCTTCAGTTACATGTTGTGTGTTATTATTTGTAGATCTATAATTATTTAGTTACAGTCGCATGCTCTCAGTCAGTAATTATGTCACCCTGAGGTGAGTTTAACCCTTGGTGGCCTTCATGCAGGTGCGATTCTTTTTTGCGGATTTTTATCTCGTGGGTGGTTCTGCTCCCCACTAACCGCGAAAACCGAGGGATCTCTTTCATGCCAAAAGCTACTTTACCTATGGGATTTGCTGATAATTATATCATGTTTATTGCTGTTTGTCTGTGTGGTGCATGACCTGGAAGATATTTCTCCTACCCATTTTACACAAGGGGGCTTGCTCCTTCTGTGTGCTTATGAAGCAATTGAAATTGACAACAAGAAATTTAGTGATGTTATTGTAATCTCGTAAAGACAATTCAGTTTCGCCATCTGCATGTACCGTAGCTCATTAGTTGTGTAATGATACTAATGAACATTGACGTACACTCAAAAGCCTTAGCGGTAATTAGTAACATAATCACATAGTTTCATTTTCATGATGCAAATACCAGTTTGGCTTTACGATGTGCGGTTTCCAAAATGTGTTGTAACTGTTTTTTTTTAAGTAGTCTGCAAGCTCTACTGTTACGTTGTTAAATTACTTTGCACGTTAGCGAGGCCTTCGTAGATAGCTGGTGGCTCAACTGTTTGTAACCTCACAGCGTGTGTGCACCAAGGAACACTACTGGGTCAACCACATGAATACTCATTGGAGGACTATAATGTTTCCCACTTTGTAGGGCTGTCAAAATGATTATTTTGATACTGGATTAATGCAAAAAGAAACATTTTTTTTTTCTTTTTTCCATTTTCATCTAGTGGTGCTGTGGATCATTACTGCTCCATGATTTGTTGGGATCAATGTCTGAGGTTTGGAACATATTTGATCAGAAGATCACAGTGGTGCCAAACCACATAGCTGCGGTCAGGACCGGGTCATGGGTCATTATGTACCGGGCCACACTGAAAAGCAAATGTAGTTCCATTGTTTTTGCTTATTATTTTACTGACACCGCTGCGATCGCATTGATTGTGAACGGGGGGTTAGAGGTGGTGCTTTTGAATTGAAAAAGAAAATGGCTCAATCTGAATTTCTGTGCTAGCCAATCGGGATGGAGAATGCTCAAATGTTGACCATATGGCACGTCGTGTTGCATTCTGTATGGAGAAAAGATCGATTCATTCACTACATCGAGAACACACAATGGACTGCGCCGCACATTGTAAATGTTCTGCATTTATATAGCGCTTTTCAAGTCACTGAAGACCTCCTAAAGTACTTTACAATATGCTTTACACTTACCCATTCACACACACTCATGCTTATTGGGGGGTATTAGGGATTTAGTGTCTTGCCCAAAGATACTTCGACATATAACACTGAGGCTTTACCTCCTGAGCTACTGCCGCCCCAAAACCGGAACAGAATCCATCGCGCGGATCCTTCAGGAAGAAAAATAAAGCAAAAACAATGACAGTTGGATAATTTCTAAAAAGTGTCAGCGAGAAAAAGATCTCACAAATAAAAAACGAAAATACAGGATTTCTTCTGGCTCTGTCCCTCAAGTCAATTTAATTTGTATGGCTTGGGCTGGTTTGGGCTTCAATACCCGCGAGCCGTGTCGGGCTGGATTTTTTTAGGCCCGGTATTACCTCTCCTGTCAGGGCAAATGAGTGTGCATGGCTGGTTAGCTTTCTGGCTTGAAATATTGCATCGTAAGACTTGGCCTCATGTGACCGCAGTAATCCTTCCACACTTACACCTCCACAACCTCCCTCACACATACGCTCAATCGCACCCTGGCATACACGGACACAAAATGTATTGTACATCTTCAATGTATTACTGACTGATTTCTTACCAGTTTAATAATTCAATACTTTCAAGTCGCAATTGTTTTTTTTTCCTGGCCAAATTTTTGCTAGTGCTAATCTGATATAAGTTTGCCTTAGCGAACGTTTTTACTCTGGTGAATATTAAATTATGATATCTAGGAATAAGCTGGAAGTGGCAGCTTAGGAGAGTGTGCCTCTTCCTTGTTTTTTTAGGGCCTCCCAGAAACAAGTCGTGGGGAACCAGCTGGAAATAGCTTGGGGTGTGGACATGGTTTGGCCTATATTTGGACTTGACTGATTGAACTCACGGTCTGTAAGCAGACACTTATTTACTTGGGTTTGGAACTGTCTGTTTTGTTTCACGACTGATTATTACACAGTCACGTATGGATTCATATGGATCAAGCCATTATGAACCTCTTTTGGTTTACATCATTCTAAAAGCATCTTACACTAGCTAACATTGGTCGTTACTTGGCGGATTCTACTTTTCGCGAAGGGCTCTGTTCCCCATTAAACGCGATAAAAGAGGGGTGACTATGTATCTTAAAATTTAAGATTGTCTTTGTCTTTAACATAAAATGTCAATGGCATTCTCTTTGCAGCCTTGGCGTGGAGTGTTTTCAAAATGCAGCTTTGGTTGCAGCAGCAAATAAAAGGTCAACGTTTCAAAATGTTCTGATATGAAAATTGGCAGCGTCAGTGGGGGCAAGGTTGAATTACACGTTTTTTTCTTTTGCGCAGTCCAATACCAACATGGAGTCCAATTTGAAATTATAGGGCACTCATTGACTTCTCTCTGTCACCAGCAGCATGGTCGCGACATCGTTGTCCTCCTCTGGCTTCCTGCTCATCTTCCTCACATCCTACCTGGCCTGGCTTTCGTCTCCGGTCTCTGCTTTTGTCACCGACTGGCACCACATGACGCCATCATCAGGTAGGACAAAGGACAGATTTCTGGTGATCTGCAACCCAGTCAAAACTAAAATATATTCTGTTTCTTCTGAATCCTAGTGCATGAAATGTGAACAGATTGAAAATAAACACAATCAATCTCAATCAAATTTAAGCATTTGTGTATTCTGTAGGCCATTAAAATAATTCCTTGATTTCAGCCTTCTACTGTCATCAAATTGCACATTTTGTTTCGATTTACATATTTTCAAATTCCCTTACACCCGATTGTAAGACTTGAAACAGTTCATTCCTTAGTGAAACAAAGACACACATCCCATTTCTCACAGAAAGTGGTTGTTACGTTGACTTTGCAGTGCTTGCTGGCCAATGTGCAACATGGTCAGAGTGAACATCATCTGGAACTCCAAGCTAAACTCTTTTGGCTGGTGGTGGTTGTGATGTGGGATTGAATGATGGTCAGCTTCTTTGTCTCTTCAAAAGAATGAAGTTAGTGGCAACCTCTGCCTGGAAGCTCTTTTGTCGCAGTACATTTTTGACATCAAGTTGTTTACAGTAACAATCAACCATGCGTTAACCAGACCTACCATGAATTTGTGCCACAACAAGTAGAGGTACACCCTCCGTGACCTCATGTGGTACTTGCACCTTGTGATGCATGAGTCACAAAGTACATCTTTTGCTGAAGAAGTTTGAGTACCAGTGGTGCTGAAAAAAAATATGACAGCAAACACTTTGTAGTTTTGGTCTTATGGGAGGGTTTCACACGTCAATGGAGAATAGATCTACTGGTCAATTGGCATTAGTTGGGACACGAAGCAATCTAGCGGACTGTCAAATACAACATGAAATTCAATGTTGCCTGTGCAGCACGGTAACTGTACATAATGAATCTAAATTTTGTGAATCAAATGTATATATTTTTTAAATTATTTTACATATATTATACAGAAAGTTTGAAAAGTCTTTGGGACATGTTGACTTTGAATGTCTCAGAAAGTATTAAGGGTATAAAAAAAGCATCTGGTAAATTCAGAAACATCAGAAACTCATTTCTACAGAGAATGTTGAAAGATGTTCAATCTGAGCACTATTAGCCACACAACACAGATCAAGCCAATTGTCAAATTCTTGCCAAAAGCATTCCCCACATTTCATCGTTAATAGTTGCAACGGCTTTTGTTCCTAGTGCCTTCAGCTCATCCACATTTCTTGGAATAAGGGGCACATAGACCAATCTTTTAATACATTTTCACAAAAACAAATGGCATGGTGTGAGATCTGGTTGGCCAGGACATAAAATCGTAATTCCTTCTGCCCGGACTGTCCAATCAATCTTTCTGGCTGGGTTATGTTCAGAAACTGTCTAACCCTGAGGCTCCAGTGTGGTCGAGCCCCATCCTGTTGGAAAATGAAGTCGCCACCCTTTTCTGACTTAATTTATCTGTTTTCTGCACGCTGAACAACTATTCATGATTCAGTTTTGGCAAAATGAAGCACTTAAAACACTTTTTCTGGTTAAGTAAATTTAATTAACGGGTCTGAAAAGAAACAAATTACACAACTTTTTTTTGTAAGGCTATTAATTAGCTTTAAAAGCTTTCTTACTACCTTAAGGACATATGAGGACTTTGAATGTGCCAGAGACTTTTGGAACACCCTTGTTTAATGTTTTTGTTTGGTATTCAATTTTCACTTGTAATGTGTTCCAATTAAATGTATGACACACATATAAGTTTATATTAATACACCATCTAATGTATTGCGTTGGATTTCAACAATATGCCTTATAAAAGCAAATATAAAACGTAAATCGAACTGAGCTGTATGTCTATTTGCATTAATTGAGTTTTGTCATGTAGTCTTTTTTAATTCAACCAACTTCAGGACAGCAGTAAAGTGAAACTTACTATTTCTATCAATAGAATTATCTGAAAAAAATGTTTATGACAAGAAAACTCAAATGTGTCGACACTTATTAAAGTTTAATTATTCTATGTTATTTTGATTACATGTATTTAATCTGTCAAAGTGTGCTTGGAGAAATATTGTCTGCTTTCAAATACACAAATTAGGAAGGGTTATTTTTCCGGGGGGAGTGCTGGACTGCCCTTGAATCTGTATTCATGCGATCAAAGAATGTACAATGATTCCTCAAGAAAAATGAAAGTAATTACATGTTGGATGTATCTTTTCCTGGTAGATAACTTTGACTGTGTCATTTAGTGAGTAGTTGAATAATTGGAAGAAGTATTTTATGTAAAAGAAGACTAATTGTCCCGGCAACATATTTGGTACAGATTAATGTATTTTTTGTGTTTTATATAAAGATTACACTTTTGTCATGACAATATGCTTCTCGTGCCTTGATTGCACAGCATGTTAGATTCATTTTGCCTTTAGCGACAATTTTCTGACCCTAAAAAGATGACCAGTGTGGCAATTGATCACATGTAGGTGAAACCAAACCTTCCTGGTAGAGGCGATAAGTTTGCGTAAGGCCCTAAATAAACAGTCGGTGTGTCAGACTGTCTGCACGTGACTTATTAAACATTAACACACTCGATTAAGGGCAACACTTTATCACGTCTTATGTCAGAGGTGAGCTGTAGAATGTGTTTGTGCAGATGCATGTGGAAAGGTCGAGCGTTGCGCAAACACAGCGATTTCCTGATCAATAACAGCGTCGGGAGTAAACGCTCGGACGGCCCGGGCCACTCTGTCAAAGTCCAGGGACTGCTCGATTCTTTGACATGAGGAGTCGGGAGTGTCCGTCACCGAGCGAGATATATGAGATATTTCTGCGGCAGATTGATAGCATTCCGCAAGAGGCTTTGGGGGGGGGTCTTGTTGTGATTTGGCATTACCTTGACAACGTTGACCACATATTCTCAAGGAAGCGCAGTGTATGTTGATGTTAGGGGTGGGTATCTTCGTGAACCTGGTGATACAATACGTAGCTTTATAAACTGGGCACAGTACGGCTGTACTTCTATACCACCTTTGTCAAAGTCAAGGCCCGTGGGCCACATCCAGCCCCCGAGAAGGTTTTATTCGTCCCCTGAGACGATCTTGAGTCATTATTTTGTCATTCACCAGGAATCGTTGTGTATTTGTTTTCACTGTAAGTTACTTCTCATTGCACTTCATTTTATTGTAGTTTAGTGACTGATAGAAAATTGCTCTTATTTTATTTTAAGTGATTTTAGCCCACTGTTGCTAAAATATAAAATATATGCTACTGATAGTACCTGGATAATTTTTGCGTCTTTTATTTCATGTTCATTTGATGGGGATTTTAATATAAAAGATATGTGACTTTACTGCCTGTCAAACTTAAAGATTACTGACAGAGACATAAAAATATTGTTTTATTTCTCTCTTATTTCGCTAAGAACTTTGACGTTTTTATTTTTTAATATCTTGTGCATCTATTCAATATGGTTGGTGTAAAGTGTGAAGAAGGTGTAAAATTTAAAGTAGAATAAGAAAGCTTGATGCGGTTGAGAAAATGGTCGGAACGCTTTATTTTTTTGGGGCCACTTTTTACCACGGAGGAGATCCTTCTTCCTAAATTAAGCTCAACTCAGCTTTATTTATCTTTTTAGACCATTTATTTTATGAAATGTTTATTTTTTTGTACAAAACAATACAGGTTACTTATACAAGCCTTAAACATACTTATATAAGCCTTAAACATACTTATATTAACCTTAAACATACAAAATATAACACTGAAGCAACTTTCAAAAAAATTCAACTTCCATCGTCTATCGTCCGGAAATAGGGAGCGTCTGTATATTAGACAGTGGGGCCTTACTGCTTATTATTTAATGGTGAACAGTATTATTAAGGTAAAAATGTGCTTTTATTGTTGTATTTTGTTATTTTATTTTTTTCAGTCACATTACAACAAACATCACATCACAGAATGTACCAATTACCTGAAAAGGAAAATGAGATAATTGGTTGAAGCCAAAGGCTTAAAAATGATCTCAAATTCATCCAGGAATAACAAGATTTGCTTAAGGATTGTCTACCAGAAGTGACCAACATGTTTCCTCAAAGGGTCACCTAATTTTTTAAAATGCAATTTACCATGCACCTTTTTATACAGTGGTACCTCTTCACACATCTTCCTGAACATCAATAAACACATTCAAATAGTAATTGAACATAAAAATATACATTAATAAGATAAATAAGCTGATATTAACGAAATCAAACGCAAGTTTATTATTAGCACCGTAACAAATGTGTGCGCTAGTGTGGAGGAAGGGTGGGTTGCAAGAAAGTGTCACGGAGATTGCATACCTTTCAACAAATACATTTTTCCCTCATTTTATACATCTTTTGATTATTTTAAATTGTGTACACCGTGTTACAATTTTTTTTACGGGAAACATTTAACAAAAAGAAAAAAAAAAGGACTGATCTCATTTTGATCATTTCGGCTCTGATCCGGATAGTCTTGGTCACTGATAGCAGACGGCAGCATCATCGTAGATTGCTTATATTGTCGTGGTATTCAACATGGTCTTGCTGTGAGTAGGTGCCACTTTATGTTGGTAAGGTTTATTATCGCTTAAGAAGTATGATTTGCAATCATTAAAGGGAGTATTTAGCAGAGGTTGACAAGTATAAGATCAAGAGACTTTTGATGATGCGTAACCACTAACTGTACTCTTAAAATTAAAGTTACTGTAACTTCAATTGAACTTACACCCAAAAATCTGTTACGGCACTACTGTTATTTTTATTTTTTCTGTAGTAGTATGCATTTGCTGGATGAGGTGTTCCTGGCAGTAGGCGCTAAGCGGTTTCTCGTGGTACACTCTGGGACTGCTTGTAAACTGTATTCTCCTTTGTTTAGAGCAATATTTTGGTTTCACAAAAACTTGTATAATGTACTGAAATTCTTGTGTTCAGTGATGCATGTGTAAAGAGGAAGCACCTTACTTTGATTTTTTTTTATGGGATTGAAAGGATAACTTTTAGTTTGTTTAGAATTTTATAAAAATATTCGTTCAACAACTCACAAGACTCCACCTCCTGTAGAATGGGAGGTAATTACAAAAATGAAAACGAGGCAAGCATGGAAAAAAAACCTGTTCAAAAAAGGCATGCTAGGTTAACAATAATATAAAAACGGCCAATTCAAGTGTCAAGCGGGAGTAATTCAATTGTTTGACTTAAAAACTATCTAACAACTTAACAGAATTTAGAAGTTTGTCACATTTTACAAAACGGCAACCAGAATATTTCTCTTGCATTAAATATGAACCAAATTTGCCACTTAAGCAAGTTTTCTTAATCAAATGTAGCAGATTGAACAAAATTGGAGGTGTGCACTTCAGCACTGTTGGCAGCACATTCATTCGTACGTATCCGTGTGCTGACGGGCTTTAAGTAACCCTGCAACATTGATGCCCATGTGTCTTCAGCGCATAGCTTGTGTTTTTAAATGTTTGACACGCTATGCTACCCCATTAGGCACGGACAATAAGGAAAGTGGCCCGTTGTTTCCTTTTTATGGCACTTGATAGGACGGCGGCTAATAGCCAACATATATTTTTTTAAATTTTAAACAAAAGGATTCTATTAGAAGAATAAAAGTTTATAATCATCAATTCACTTGTATTGACCAAACTTCAAGTATCGGAATCATCAGAATTTCATTATATATTCTGTTTATTTTAGTCTTTCTTGACAACAGTCATTATTTTCCTTTTTGAGTTAAAATAAAACCTTTGTAAACATTTATTTTCACATAACATTTTTGTTTGATTTTTGTATGTGCGGCATCTCTACTCTTAATTTGAAATGTCCTTATTTATTATAAAATAATACAAATAAAATATTTTTTATCTGATTGATGGAAAACAATATTGACTTAATAAATAATCATTTCGTTTTATAAACTTTCTTTTTTTTTAACTTTGTGTTCCTTGTTTTAATTGTCTTTTTTGCCTGCATAATACACTATGTAAAATGTCTCAAATTATTAGTAAAGTATAAAAAAGAAAACTTGTTTATTCTGATTTGACAAACTATTCTGATAAAATGATTGTTGCCATCTTTTGCATTTAACTTACCTCTGCTTTTGGTGCACCAAATTTTGCCAGAGAAACACTGAAGATTTATCATTTTCATAATGTCTCCCTGACCTAAGCCCTTTATGTATGCTCTAGGTAATGCTTAGAAGGCAGATTAGAAAGTTTCAGAAAATCAATATGAGTGTCAACTACATTGCCACAGAGGTTATGTTGGTTTATCTGTCTGTGCGTCTGCTGGACTCGCAAACTTCACCAGGACGGTTTTCATGGAATTTGTTGGACTCCTGTAGCATGGGCAATTGAACCAATAAAAAAAGGAAAAGCCCTTCATTTTAGTGGTTTGGCTGTGTTTTTTATGTATTCTTTTTTTCCAGTTAAAAGTGAAGAGTTTTATACCACTGTATGCTAAGAAGCACAGATGATATTCTCTGTGCACCACAAAAAAGTTGACCATGACTCTGGTCGAGCGTGTTGCACAGGTATAATTCATAAAATTGGCATCTTTTCATTCCTAAAGCACCTATTGTATGCAAAGGAGCATGCAACCAATTTTTTTTTTTTAAACTTTTAACGTGACATGTTTTTTTTAACAAGTTTTGTGTACATGATTATTCCAAAGACTTTATTTTAAGATAATATTTGTAAGTATTTAGCATGCCTATTCAGACATGTCAGGTTGCTCTACAAAAACACACATATTTCCACCTTTTGGGACTGTAGAGACCCGGCAGCAAAACTGTCAAGTCGCTGCTTAATGCCGGTTTTTCTGGAATAGGTGTTGTGAGACACAGGTATGAATTTATGCTTAGGAGTGTAACTTCAGCAGACACACCCGCAGCTATAAACTATTTATACGTCACCGTTGGAAAGCAAGGAATCATTAATCGATCAAATACGCCGATTAAGCATGTTCTTGGAGAGACTGGGTGTTTAATTGTGAGGCTTGCCTGCCAAGTGCTACCCACTCCCAGCCAAATATATTTTATCATTAGGGAACAAACTGGTTTACAATCAAATCCATTACTCCTGGGGGAACATGTAAGCTGGAGATCTTACTTAGATCAGGAGTACCTCCCTTGCTGGTATGGGCCAGCTTTGGCCAATAGGATGATAGTTTAAGACCCCTGTCTTAATATTAATCTTTAATGTTAATGCACCCAACACAAGTTTGATATGGATACCTTTTGAGCTAATTAATTAGACAGGGCTCAAAATTGGAAAACAATGCACTCACGGTGCATGCAGGTAAAAAAAAATATAGATAAATTAGGGCTGCAACAATGAATCGATGGAACTGCTCAAAATGGATGGTAAAAGGTTTGGTAATAAATGTCATCATTGATTCGTTTTGTCACATGATTTATGCACCACTCAGCACATTAATCTAATGCAAATAAGAGTGCATTGAATTTCCTTGTGATGTTGATGGGACATACTTGTAGTAGTCAAGTCATGTTTGTTTGAATAGCCGTTAATCCCAAGATGTTTCAAAGTGCTGTCCAGACTAAAGACTATTCCCCCACCCCCTCATCTAAAACCTACATAAGGGGTAGGAAAAACTCAAAACCTTAGCATGATGAAAATTAAGGACCCTTGAGTAGGGGGCCGCAAATGAGGTAATCCCTCTCCCCTATGTTCCTGCTCGTAGCCTTTTGCTCGGAAAATACTAGTCTACTAGTCAAGTCACATTTATTTGTATAGCCCGTATTCACAAAATGTCTCAATGGACTACACAGGCCACAATTACACTATCCCCTGATCTTAAACAGACATGCGGGCAAATAAAAACTCAAAACATCATCATGTGGAAAATAAAAGACCTGGAGAAGGGGCCACACAAGTAGTAATCCCCCTTTCAGGATGACAAGGCTGCAATATATGTTGCATTGGGTAACAATACACAAAACGTAATGAACATCAATTAAAAAATTTTTTAAAAAAAAGAACTCCCAAAAAAACAGGCAATACTAGTGTGCTCGTATACTGTAATACACTAAAGCTAAAACCTTGTTTTCAAACAAAATTGGTCACCAAAATCAATGATGTGATAAATAATGAGAAACATTGTCTGATTTAGCAGACGTAAGCTAATTATGCAAATGTATCATTTTACTTATTTTTGGACGGCACAATCATTGTTTAACAGATATCTGAGAAACACAGCTGTAGTAGCACTTCAATCCAGCAAAGGACGACCCGAGACCACATGTTGTTGTGTGACGTCTCCTTGATCCGTTGACAAATTTTTAATAGCACTTTGGTCCGGCAGAGAGCGCCTTCAAGACCTTATTTCCATGCCTGAAGTCCTCTTGATCCAACTAAGAACTCGCATTCTCCACAGATGTGCATCTTTGTTTGCACTTAATAAAATATTATCTTATATATTTGCAGGTGTATAGCATACATCTATATGTTTTGGGGTATTTTGGGAGCATTTACCTAAAAAAAATTGTGCTTCATAATCAAACTCGGAAATCAATGGTGGGCCTGATTGAATCATCTGACGGGCCAAATTTTTGATACGCCTGATTTAAAGTTTCAATAAATTGTTTTGCCAGAAGCCATATTCAGAACAGTTCATGTTAAAAGTTCCATTCATGTTGAGAAAGTTGCACACATTTAAATCTTTCGACAATCCTTTAGTTGCACCACTAATCTTTAGTAGGGTCGCGGGGCATTTGAATCTTGATTGTTATATTCTGATTTTTCTCTCCGCATATTTTTATCTTGATTCCTTGTTCTTTTCTGTATTATTTTATTTGTTGCTTATTAATTTTGTCCTTGTTTTTTTATGCAGGAACAAAAAATATTTTTAAGAGTGGAATATTTTTATCAGAACTTTTCTCTTTGAAAACCTCGTGCGGCCAAACCTCTCCCTAAATGTACCTATTTTCTAGATCCCCGTCTCAGATGTTTTAGAATACGGCCGAGCCTTTTGGATGATAAGGCACTGAGCCTTTGGAAGAATGTGATGTTTGTGTGCTGCTTTTTTGGTTTGTAACTGCCAGAATAAAATGGTCTTGGCCACTGTGGCTTTTACTGCGTGTGGCAAGCACAAAACATTCTGGTTGTGCACAAATAACTTTTTAAAAATAGTCTAGATGCGAGCTGAACTTGGATGCCTTTTATAGGCCTCATTCAGTGAATATGAAAAATAAGAAAGATACTCATTTAAAGAAATAATTTTTAAAAATAGTTATTCTAACCTCTTTACTTCTACAAGTACAGTTTTTAAATTTATAATTAGGGTGATTTTCATGTAATAGGATGTAGAGGGAAATAAAATTGGGTTCAAATCCTGACCGTCAGACTGTTGATTAACTAAGTAAGTCAAGTCTTCAGATGTCACCAGTCACATCCTGCCACATATCATTGGAAAGCTTAAACAATTGTGATTCAAGATATGCTGACCGTTTGAAAATATATTAATCACCGAAACATCACGATCAGTAATGAACAAGATATCTATAAAGACAGGATAGCTCACTTAAAAGTGCTGAGAAATTCTACTCATGACACAATTCCCCATAAATATGGTGTGGTTACATTTACAAGAGTCCAGTGAATCCAACTGTGTACAATTTTACTCCAAAACACACAATAATGCTGACGGATAAATAAATAAAAAAATCCGCCTAAAAGCATTTGTGCATTGTTTGACGTTCTTCGTCATAATTCGTCTGTTGGCTTCATAAGTTCCCTTAAAAAATTAACGGACTCACCAGATGACTTTTGGTACAGCCGTTATCTTCTAACATTTTGACGAACACTACTCTTGGCCGATTGCAAGCTTTTTTTCACGGTCTTTGGCCTTGCCTGATTCAAATGTGAGTTGGCACATTGGTTAGGCAATGAAATTCCCATCGTAATTTTACGCAATCTGATCTAAACTTGGCTGTACTAGCCCAAAATACATCATAGGAAATGGTGCCCTTAGGACACTACTGGTAAAGGGATCCAACCAACCAACCAACCATTGAAATCAAAGCCGAAAAAAAACCTGTGCAAATGGAATCCAGGATCCATTTTTACGCGCAATTATCTCGTGCACATTCAGTGATTGACTTTTGGAAAAAGAAGTCAAACATTTACTACTCTTTCATAATATCAAAAAAAATATGCCATAGTAGAATAGAAGAATGCATAGTTTTTAGGGCTGGGAAACTGGTCGTCTCCAAATGGCCACTTTTGGAAATGCCTAAACTGACCACTAGAAAAATGTGCAAAATATAATGTTTAGCTTTTCATATTGTGATTAAAATTGACAAGGTACTAGGTAGGTCTTCATGCTATTGTCCCGCAGCACACTTGTCTTTATCGCCAGATTGCCTTATCCTTCCGGTAAACACGAAAACAACCAATAATAACGTATGGACGAATCCACTATTTTTGGGTCTCCATCGATGGCTGCAGAGTGCTGGCGTTCCTCAACGAGCGTAGAAGCATCTGTAAGCATAACATCATCACTGATAGGTCGAACAAACAAAAGCACAGCTTGTTCCTTTCCCAACCTTACACCTGTGTCGCATGCAGTCCACCCACGTGCTTCGTTTTATAATTGTCTTTTAATCAAGTTTTTAGACGGCACTTGCATTTAAAAAATACTTTAAGAAAGGGATGTGGGGGGGGAAATTCTATCTGTGGTTTTAGCTTGTGGTATAAAAATGACCAATTTAGATTTAATCTAAACTGAAAATTCTGCCATTCCACCCTCAATGGGGAAATCTGTCTTGACAGTTCCGCAATAACAATATACAATAAATAGAATAAAATACTACAATAATGTTATGCAACCCATTAAGGCTTAGTGTCAATTAAGGATCGGCCATTTTTTTTTCAGGGCCGATACAGATTATTATATTATTATTGAGATGAGTCCGATATTCATTTGCTGTAAAAGCTTAAGAATTGGCGCCAGACATTTTTAATAATGCAAAAAGAAACTGAATATTTTTTATAAATTCAAATAAAACGCTGAAGCTCTCTGAAACTCTATATTGAATAAATTAGAATGACAACACTACTTACACGACTAATCTCTCACTTAAACCAAAAGCTAACAGTACAGGAAAATAAAATAAGGCTTAGCAGCAGCTCGTTTAAAGGTACATAAATAGCGCCCAGATTTTCTTTATTTACAATAAATAAATAAAAAATTACACGAATTAAATTAACTTAAATCCGGTGCTTTTTTGCACTTTTTGTTTTATCAACGGAGCTCGCAAATTGAAAAGTGTGGGCAGTCCTGTTTTAGAACCAGATTGACAAACTAATGTCATGTTTATTTGTAAAGATCTTTATGACAAGGAGTCTCAAAGGGCTGCACAGACCACAAATTATTGCAAACTGCGGACTACACCATCCTCTGATCTAAAACCTACATAAAGGTAAGGAAAAACTCAAAACCTCAACATGAGGTAAATAAAAAAACCTTGTGAAGGGACCCGACATAAGGGAATCCCCTATCTGGGATGACCAGGCTGCAATGGATGTTGCAATAACAAATAATACGATTCAACGTCAAATATAGGTCATTCATAAGCGATAGAATAGAATTGTGTTTTAAGCCTAGATTTAAACAGTTCCACGGAGGTTGCAGATTGAATCTCAGTAGGCAGAGCATTCTACAGCACCGGGGCCCTAATGGAGAACGCTCTCGAACATGCAGATCTCTTCTTGGGATCACTAGTCATAAGAGCTTATTTATCAGTCTCCATTAGGGCTGCAAGGTTTTGGGAAAAAAAACTATTTTTTTAGACCATTATTGCAAATTCCATGTGAGTTTCGATTGTTTTTTTTTTTTTTTAAGGGCATTTTCTGTGCTAGTTTTTTTTTGTGAGTACTCAATCATAGTGGGCAGTGTTTCCCATGGGATTTTGTGGGACCTGTTGGGTTGGACATTCTAGGGCGGAAGTCTTAAACATGCAGCCCGGGGGCCAATTGCGCTCCACGGGTGAGAGTTGTATAAAAGTTCCAAGGGGCAGTTGTGATATTTAGCGCCCCCAAGTGGTACAAAAAAAAGAATTCATTAAAAAGAACAATATTGATTTTAAAAAGAATCCAAAATACACGAATTATGATATAAACGTGCCTTTTAAAAAAAAAACTTGAGAAATTTGCATTTATTTTACATAGCATGATTCAATTGTTACCCATCTTCCTGCTACGGGTAAACAAATCCTCAAAACAGGTGTACAAGAAAATGGGAGGTAAATTGTGCCTTTTGGTTACTTTGAATCTCATAGTTTGTATTCTTCCTTGCACTTGTTTTTGGTTGCACTACACATTACAGCAATATCGTGTGGTCAAATAATACACATTGTCCCGTTATTTTAAGTGAAGCTCCAGCAAATTACAGAATAGTTTATACTTTTTCACATTAATTTGTTTTAAGGCTGCAACTGGCGATTATTTTGATAATTGATGAATCAATCTTTTGTTCTCACGATAAATCAATTAATCTGATTTTTAAAAAACACAATTTTCATCCTTTATTCATGTGTATATATATATATTGTGTGTGTGTGTGTGTGTTTTGGACAGATAGGAAAAAAAGATGCACAACAAAGAATATTTTATGATATGAAACAAAACAAAAAAGTGTGACAAATAACTTAAAAATAAACATAAATACATACAAATGTATGCTACACACCTGCAAATGTCTAAGATACTTCTTTCTAAAGATCACATTTTATTTACACCTAGGAACAATTTGGACCGCCCAATTAATCTGACATGCTTATTTTTGGAATGTGGGAGGAGCCCGCGCAGCACATGGAGAACATGCAAACTCCACACAGGAAGGTTCGATCTCATGACCTCAGAACTGTGCCGTGGACGCGCTAACCACAGTCCTGCCGTGCTGCTTCAAATCTAATATGCCTATAATGCTGCTCTTTGTGTTGAGATAAACTTTTCTTTATTTTATTAATTTTATTTTCATGTTTTCCTCTGTATTTCTGCAGCACTTTTCGTTCCCTTGTTAACTTTACCGCGTTTAACTGTTTCATGCCAATTTTGTTTGTAATGATAAAATGTTCAAGAAAGGGTTTGAAAAAAAGTAAGATACGATTTATACAGTATAAACTGTCTCAGGGCGCCCTCTGCCAGACCAAAGTGGCACTACTACTTACAACTCCACAATGAGATTTAATGCACTTATTTCCATTGATTAACATGCTCTGTGGCTCATAAGTTGCGCAACACGACGTATCGATGAGGTAATTAATTTCCAACGCTTTTAATCGATTTTATCGATTCGTTGTTGCAGCCCTGAAATAAAATCCGAAATATCAAGCTGATAAAAAATCAAAGCAAATTATTTGGTGTGGAAGCGGTATCAAATGATTTGAGTGTACCTCTGTTATGTAATTATAAAACTACACACAGTGTTACACTAGCATTCTATTGTATTCATAATTCAAAGAGTGTAAAAATTAGTCTGTGTTTTTGGGATTAATGTAAAAGATCTACTTTTTTGAAATTTTAATTGACATGGAAAAAAAATGGATCCATGCAATTAAAGTCAGATTCAATTCAATTGTCGCTAATCCAAATTATTCATGTATTGTTTTGTGATAATGATAACAAAGTAAAATGATTTTATTATTGTATATTGTATTTTATTTAAATATAGTCTTAGTAAACTGGTTTTTACAAAGCAAATGTTATCATAAGTGTGTAAACTGTAATTTATAAAAACGTGCGACAGAAGTGAAATCTGTAGTAGTAATTTATTTGGAACTCAAAAAAAAAAGTCAAATGCTGTAATGTTGTTTACCTGTTAATAGCATGGAATACCTCTAGCACATTATCACATGGAGTCCATTAATTTCAAGTGACATTTTCGACTTATGCAAATCACAAAGTAATTGTCATTTCATGGTGTTTGTTACATTCCCTAAATGACAAGAAAAAAGACTACTGACTTCACTAGGGCGTTGTCACGTTTTGTGCTTCACTCACTGGTGTCAGAGCTGGAGGACATTTGGAGGGGGATCATTTTGTTTCAAAAGTGTCCAGTCGGTTTCTACTTTTTTGGTTTTAGACCCCTGGCGCTGTATTTGTCAGGCTAAACAATTGGTGCATGATATGGTGTACCAGACCACAGAAGTAGTAACCAGTAGAATTCGCAAACACGGTCAGTCTGTTCGCTCTGCACACCCAGAGACAAGTTTGGGGTGCGTGGACAAAGGTTACACAATACACAGAAAGCTACCAGAGTCAAAATGGTCGGTGATTAAACGGGCTTGAAAGCAATGTTATGAAAACATGGATAAATGCTCTGCCTTCTGAGATTAGATTTGCAACCTCAGTGGAACTGTTTAAATCTAGGCTTAAAACACACTTATATTCTATAGCTTTATTTAATGTTGACGATGTCTAATTATTGTTTGTTGATTCCTTTGCAACATCTATTGCCGCCTGATCATCCTGGATGGGGCATTGCCTCGTTTGCGGTCCCTTCTCGATGTTTTTTTTCGTTTTTCTCATGCTGAGGTTTGTAGTTTTTCCTTGCCCTGATGTCGGTTTTAGATCAGGGGATTGTGTAATGATAGTCTGTAGTTTGTAATAGTCGGTAATCCGTGCAGTCCTTTGAGGCTCCTTGTATTGAGGGCTATAAAAATAAACATGACTTGACTTGACAGACAATTGCATGATTCATCTAATTATTTTAATTATCCAAATGAGTATAATCGTGGTTAATTTTTAAGAACTAGATATAACCAGCAGCGTCACTATGGGCTAAATCAGGGACTGGCTGCAGTAGTCAGTGGAAAGGGAAGCTGAATTTTGGTTTTGCCTTCAAAAAATACAAATCTGTATCATCAGAAGCAACCTTCTCCAGTGACGCATTCAACGACTGAAAACGAGCAAGAACCTAATAAATAAGCATGCAACTTCAAGAGAACATTTAGCCTGCGAAACAATGGGGAGAGAATCGGAGAAATAAAATAGATTTCCACTGTCTTAAATTTAGAACAACTGGCTCACAGTAGATATTACGTGTCAGTCGTAATTGATATTGTGCAATTTTAAGTTGTGAATAAACTGCAGGTACAAATAGATAATGCTTGGTTTGGCAGTCTGCTGGAGGACACCATCCTAAGACTGATGCCTGGTGACGGCCCTGGATTTAACTCTTGCACTTAAACTTGTAAAACATTGTATCAAGTTCTGTTAGGATTTTCAATTGTTTACCTTGTCATATTTGCTTAACAAACTTATCATTTCACAACTGCAGGATGTGCTCTGAAGCACAAAATAAATACTGTTGGTGCTGGGTAATAAATTACCCAGCGCTAACAGTGTTCATTTATTAAATGAAAAAAGTGCAAAATTTTGATTTGCAGGGTAAATTAATTTTCAAATACTTAAGTCCTGTTTGTAGCAATAGTTGCTTAATAGGTATGCATCAAAGTTCTGTAAATTAAGCTCAGCTATGAGTACCGTATTTTTACTACTATAACGCGCACATGAAAGTCTCAGATTTTCTTTAAATCGCGCGACAAACATAGCTAAGTGCACCATGAGGCTGTGTGCGAAGTGTGGGCTGACCATTTCAAAATATACTTATCAGATAAACATCACCATCATTCTGAAGCAAGATACCCGAAAACTATCAAGTTGGCTTAACTCACCATTACGTCCCTTGGCCGTCTTCAACTACTTTGAATCTCCGTGTAAATGGCTTCGTTCCATCAAAGACGTTCCATTAGAATCCAACCGTGTAAAATATTCATTCTAAAACACACACTAATGACAACAAATAGGAATCTGCCTAAAACATCTATGCTTTGTTGGACGTTGCTTCTTGTTATATTGTCGTTTTGCCACTTTTTTCTCTTTACAAATAAAAAGACTCGTTAAATTATTCCCAATATAGTTTTATTAATGCGAAAAGCGCAAAGTTAGATTAAGCTTGCGACACATATATTCCACCTGTCTCACGCTTATCTTTACTGCTCGGGCGCCGCTGGCGGCCTTAGAAAAAATGCATTAATTGGCCGCATCGTTGCATAAGCCGCAGGGTCTTAAAAAAGAAAAGTCGCAGCTCATCGTCTGAATTCTACAGTACATATTTACACAAAATCACATTATGACAGTAACCACTAAGACTCAAGTGATGGTTTCTTCATTTAGCCAATTTTAAATCTTAAAAGACAAATAAAATAAAAAAGTACAGATATTTTCATTCCAGCCATGAAATGGACTCACCGGCTGTGGGTGAAAAATGAAACTAACACAAGCCCGAAATTTAATTTTTTATAGTGATTGTCTGTTCTTGATGCGCAACCCAGGACGGGGGAAAACATACATGTACCGTAAATTCCGGACTATAGCGTGCACCTGATTATAAGCCGCACCCACCACATTTCGGGAGGGAAACCGATTTTGTACATATACAAGCCGCACCTGTATGTTAGCCGCATGCGCCCACATTGAAGAAATGCAACACAAACACAAAATTAACCCATACCCGACACAGTCCAAAAATCACAGCCGGCAAAATGAACGAAAAATTATACCAGTACTTAAGATTTGATGCAGACCTGAAGAGTCCGGGTGCCCGTTGAAAGTAATCCAAAGAAAAAAATGTATATTTCCAAAGGTAAGGGTGGGAAAAATATATACCCACTATTGTCGGCCGCGTCCACAAACACGTCTCACCTTTACTCCACTTCCCGTCAGCCCGCATTTGCCCCACCCCTTCTTTCTCATTTGCTTGTGCAAAACATATAAGAATAAGTTTCTAAAATAAATACGTTACAAAAATATACAGTTGCAAATACATATTATACATGGTTACACATATTAACAAAGAAAGACGGTACACCGAGAGAGTTCTCGAAGTTTTAATAATAATATTATAACTTTCATCCCAAACCGTGCCTGTGAAGGGTAGCAAAACGCTACTAGCAACACGCTCGCGACACAATAAACGGGTCTGTTAAAAAAACCATACTGTACATGTAGAAACCACGGTAAACCTTCCTCATTTTCCTCCTTATAACTGACTTCATCAAAGTCGTTTTCCTTTAGTATGGGAAAGAGACTTTGTCATATAGACGTTGTCCCACGCTCCCTTATTCAAAAACACGTTAGCAACACGCTCGCAAAGTAAAGTTTACGTGCAGTAGCTCTGTTTCCATCTTTATCGGACTGCTCGATTGCGTTTAGCCTGAAAGTTGCGTCATGTGCCTTTCTTTTTGCAATTTGCATGAGGATATGTCTACGCTTTTTTAATTTGTGCACAACCTAAGAAGTTGAAGTCTTCCTCGGCGCATATATTCCACCGGTCTAAATCTTACCTTTTGTACTCGAGCGCCGCTGGCGGCTGTTAGAAAAATTACATAAATTGGCCGCATCACTGAATAGGCCGCAGGGTTGATCGTTTGGGGGAAAAGTAGCGGCTTATAGTCCAGAATTTACGGTAAATGTATATGGTCTGCACTGTGTAAGGGCAAACAGTTCGAGAAAGGAGTCACTTGACTGAATTCTGACTTGGAACTGAAATATTTTGCTTATGTCCTATAGATTCTAAAGGACAGTTAAGTACTTAACTGTTCCCTGGCCTAATTTCTGGAGAAGTGGAGGAAGCTGCTGCTTTTTGAATATAAAACAGTCAACCGAGTGATAGTCCCAAGGTTGAAAGATTCAACACTTGAGTGACGCTCACTCTATTCAAAACGTCTCGTGCAATGATGTCACACATTCTACAGGGCAATGCCAAGGGGAATTTCCTCTGTGTGTGCAGAATAGTTGTTAGTATGATCAGAATGTTCCCGTTGATGTAATTAATGTATGCTTATGCTGTGTACTTTAAGGGCAGCAGAGGTGATGAACAAATCTGACAACTAGGTAGATCATTCAATACCATAGTGGTTTCTGTAATTGGGTTCAACTTACCCTGGGGGGGTGGGACTGTACCTACTGATTTTCATCGGTTTATTTAAAAGGATCAGTGTAATTAGCTTTTTTATTTTTCTGCTTTTTATGCTAATTTGTTGCCTTTTTTATAATAATTCTTAACTAACTGTAAAAAAATGTGCAAAAAATAAGACTTTTTTCCCTTTTAGGATTTTTATTTATTGTACAGTCTGATTAATTTTTTTGTGTGGTTTTTAAATATCAATGAGTTTCATTGAAACACTTTTGAGGAAAAATAGTTTAAACGGAATGTATCAAGAAAAAAGGCCAGCAAATGGTGCCTTAACAAATACACAGCTTCGATACTTTCAGTATAAAAAGCAAACACAGCAGTTTGATTTTGACTTTCTCCATTGATTTATTTTTAAAAATTGATTTTAAGCTCTACTTGCCCGTTAGACTTTAAACAATTTTTTAGAGATAAGTTTGCCCACTGTACTACCCCAAGGAAGTTAAAGATTTGCATGCATTTTGCATAGTGTTTATATCACCTGTTTACAATTGCCTTGTTTTTATCTACATCTTCCTATTCTTCTCAGGACCCAGTGTTTCTCTTAATCTTTGTATGCTTGTTTTCCAGTTCCGTTCAGTCCCAAGAGACTCCTAAAAGTCCCAAAATGCATTTTCAGGGGAGTCTGTAATTAGCCTTTAGCCTACTAGCAAGCATCTGTTATAAAACTTTGGATGGTCTGGACGAAATATTAGTGGAACAATGTAACTGTAAGAGCGGATACTAAAACAAAGGGCCAATGTAAATTTGACATCGGCCCTTTGTTCCATTTCAATTGTTTTTTTCATTTTGTAAAATTCTGTTTTGTCTTTCAAGCTTTTTACCTCCAATATACCATGAACCTCATGATTAACTTGAATCTGGGAAATGAGCTGGAAGGAAGTGTATTGTTTTTTTCGCCAGCGGCGCCTCATTTGCTACCATGGATCATTTCACAATTTGGCGACCGATGAATCTCTTCTGTGGTGAGGGAAGTGCCCCAAATCGTGGGTTCTTAAAGCAGTGGTTCTCATCTGATTTGACTTTAGGACCCATTATCAACCCTAATAGACCTATGGCTAGGCCACGCCCTAAAACCTGATGAGCCAATCATGGTGCACGTAGCAAACTCAATGCGCCCTGAGATTTTCAGCTTCAGATTGGTCCAAAATCTCTGTGACTATGTCCATAGCTGCGGGTTAGATGAAGTCCTCAGCAATGCCATGGAGATTTTTGAACTTTGCAATACAATATGTCCCCCTGTAAGGTGCATGCAGTGGCATTTCTTGGTTTCAACATAAACCAAGATACTTTTTTATGTCCTCAGGTCATTAAGTAGTCTTCAGCGATATTGTTTTCAAATGCTGCTTTATTTTAACATGGGGTTATTCTTTCATTTGCCGGCACCTTGCTGCACACTGAGGTTTTTGTCTTTCTTTGTGTGTATCTGCTTTGCCATGCTCAACATATGTTAACAAACCTTAGCGGTCTTTTCCTGCGGTGTAAAATACCGGTTTTCAGTTCGTGTTGGCAGGGTATCGTCGCCACTTCCTGTCAATTAGTGGAATTAACCCTCAGTTATTCTGTTTCTTAGCATTTTTTTGCCAAGGTAAAGGCCAGCGACCCCCTAGGTTTCGCAATTGGAGGAAGCTGAAAAACAAACTCCCAACAGCTTTTTATTGGTGTCTTTTACTTTGTAATCAATATTTAATTAAACCAAAACAAAGCTCAGTTTTGCTAATGCTACATTTTAAATACACACAAGTATATGCAGGTGTGTGTTGTAAAGTGGGCACAGCAGAAGGCGCTCACACCCTATGGTGCGGTGCGCCCTGTGTATGTGTTTAAATACAGAAATGGAACAAGCTACTGAGACAGCGCCTTTTAACACGGTGCGCCATATCGCTGTGAAATTACGGTAGTATAATTTGCTCGTCTTTTACTATATTTTAGTGTTGCTTTCTATCAAAATAAGAAAATGGAATCCTTACATTTGAATTGATAGATAGATAGATAGATAGATAGATAGATAGATAGATAGATAGATACTTTATTCATCCCCTAAGGGAAATTCACATTTCCAGCAGCATCCCTGAGCTGAGAACAGTACAATAATAAAGCCAAAAGAATACAATATACAAATACCCAGTGTGACGTGCAAATGCCCACTTTAGCATGTTATATAGAGTAACTAAATAGTGCTACACAGAACACATAATGCATTAAGATTCGGTAATATCCAATGTAGGTGGTGTGGTTTAATGTGGGCCTTTACTCTGCCGGGTGGAGTTAAAGAGCCTCATGGCATGAGGAAGAAAAGATCTCTTCAGTCTGTCCGTAGTACAAGACAGTGACAGCAGTCTGTCACTGAAACTGCTCTTCTGTCCGGAGATAATGCTGTGAAGCGGATGCGATGGATTGTCCATGATTGACCTCAGCTTTTTCAGTGCCTGTCTCTCAGCTACTGTTGTTAGGCTGTCCAGCTCTTTGCCCACAACAGAGCTCGCTTTCCTAGCCAGTTTATTGAGACGAGAGGCATCCTTCTTCTTGACGCTGCCTCCCCAACACGCTGCCGCATAGAAGAGGGCGCTTGCCACTACTGTCTCATAGAATATTTTCAGGAGCTTTTTGCAGATGTTGAAGGAGGCCAGCCTTCTGAGGAAGTAAAGTCGGCTTTGCCCTTTCCTACATAGAGCTTCTGTGTTGGCAGTCCAGTCCAGTTTGTTGTCCAGCTGCACACCCAGGTATTTGTCGCCTACCTCGTTAGGTAAAAAAGGGACCGTGCCGGCTCGAGAGTTCTTCAGGTCGAGGAGTAGGTTTCTTGAATATACGTATTTTTGCGAGTTGAAACCCATATCCATAGGATAGAAAGTAATCCAAGTGTTGCAAGGCACTGATAAAGTAAGCAAAAATAACTAAACAAATAAATAAATCACAAAAGTAGCGAAAATAACACGGGAGCTGCTGGAGTGGCTGCCATTCGTGACGGCGCCGGAAGTAACTAATGATCATTTCAATAATCGATTAATCTGACGATTATTTTTTCGATGAATCAGATTTAAATTAAACATTAAAATTCAAATATTGAAACTTTGTGGAGAAATACAAATAGTGCACAAAACAGAATATTCTACAATATTAAACGATAAAAACATCTGTTTGTCAAACAACAAACAAAATACTTTCAAATGCATGTTATACACCTGCAAATATATACTTTTTTTAATAAAGAGCAAAAAAAAAGTATCTTTGTTGTTTAAGGGACATTAGCTTTCAGAACAAGAAATATTGCAAATCTGAAAACCCAGCGCCATGTATCAACATTATATTCCAAGTGTTTGTCAAATAACCTCACAAGAGACAAAAACACATACAAATCAATGGTATACATCTGCAAATGTACAGTATAAGAGGTATTTTTGTTGTTTGATGGATTTGAGGTACAAGAAATAAATGCAAATGTTAAAACCCAGTAACACGATTTTCAACATTAACGAGCATAAAGTAACCACTATCACCTTTTCTCACAAACTCACTCTTCCTTCTTTGAGAACTTTTCATTGCAGTACAAAAATGTGATCATATCAATGAGCATTTCAGTGATGACAGCTGCTTGCTGTGGCGTGCATGATCCCTCTTTCTCATCATGAAGCTTGTCATTGTTGGCTGCTTTCTATTGAGATGAGAATGTATAGTATGAGTTTTATTATGGCACAATTTACAAGGACACAATAATCACTCAGTCTTTGCCAGAAAAGGAAAACTTGATGCTTAATCTTGAACTTATTAACACGATTCTGTAAAAGTTTTTTTTATAAAGCACGATTACACTGCTAAGCCTACTCCATTTAGGCTCATGTTAATGATAACATTGTATTGTTCAGCTGTTTTTTTTTCTGTTTTTGGTGCAAATGATTTGTTGTTCACTTTTGTTATTGATCGGTCTTGGTTTTTGTGCTTTGCGCTAAAAAATGCTCAGAGACGACCCCCACGCATATCAACCAGTTGACCAAAAAGCTAGTGAGAGGACGAATGAAAATCCTGCAAGCGGGCACACCATAATGTTTATTTATTTATTTATTTTATTTTATTTATTTATTATTATTCAGCCAGTATCAACCATCAACATGATATCTACCGGAAATCATTTTGTCACGCGAAGCTATCGACGTGACTCGTCGCCTTCGATCGGCGCTGGGTTTTTGGACCCAACTGCTGTGTTGGGAGTCATTAGGTGACCAAACCCCCCCAATTCCAACCCTTAATGCCGAGCGCCAAGCAGGGAGGCAATGGGTACCAATGTTGTAAGTCTTAGGTATGACTCGGCCGAGGCTTGAACCAGCGACCTCCCAGTCTCGAAGCGGGCGCCCTACCATCTAGGCTACCGATGGTTTACGGTCTTTTATATAATGTGATATCTTAAACTTATTTGGATGAACTTTGCTTTTTATATATATATATATATATATATATATATATATATATATATATATATATATATATATATATATACACTTTTTTTTCCAATAATACAAGTTTGAGACCCTGGCAGCACACCAGGGACCTTCAATGATGTGGGAAACACTGCATTTAAGTCATATGCTTTGAGAATCAATTAATGATCAGTCAACCAGGAATCATTATAACTTAGGTATAAATGTTTTCTCAACTGGTGACTTATTTATTTCTTTTGTCGTTTTGCACTTAAGCTAGCGTTGATCCTCACTTCACAAAGTGCACATCCCCGGATCAGGTGACTTTCAGCTGCTGGTGGAGCCCCGGCAGTTTTCACAACCTCTCGGAACCTGGGGCACTCAGAGTCTTCTATCAAAAGCGAGCCATAGAGTGGGTGTAATGACGCCCCTAATGCATCAATTCCTACCAGCCCCCACCCCAAAGAAAATTGCTGTTAAGCAGACAACATTTTGCTTGACTTGTTGCTTTTGTTTATTCTTGCCATCAGCTCCTCCACCAAGTACGAATGGAAAGAGTGTCCAGAGTATATCCACTCAAGGCAGGAGTGCTTCTTTGATAGAAACCACACTGCCATTTGGACCACCTACTGCGTGCAACTGCGCAGTCGAGACAACATCACCTATTTCAGCACAGACGACTGCTTCAGTGTAGAAAACATTGGTTTGTAACAGACGAAGATTTTTTTAGGGTGTCTTTTCTTCCTAAGATTCACAAGAATCATCTATGTTCATTGTAACCTGGAAACCTGTTTTTCTAGAAGTATGCCTGTCGCCGAGCTTGTGACCCGCCCAACCATAATGTTAAAAATATCACTATAATTAAAATATTTTTTATATATGTATATATATATATGTATATATATATATATATATATATATATATATAGTATCGTGCTAAAAGTATTTGCCCCCTTCCCGATTGCAGTGTATTGTGCATATTTATCACTCGTCAAACCAATTTTAATATCACACAGAGACAACTCAAGGAAATATGAAATGCAGTTTTTAAATGTCGATTCTATTTCTTAAGACACAAAAAATAAAAACATATCCGGCCCGTAGTGAAAAAGTAATTCCACTTTTAACCTAAAAGTGAGTTGGCCCACCTTTGGCAGCAATAACAGAAATAAAACGTTTACGACAATTGGCAATGAGTTTTTGCCAAAGGAAAGTTACTTTTTCACATAGGGCCAGATAGGTTTCGATTTTTTTTCGCGTCTTAATAAATATAATCGGCATTTGAAAACTGCATTTAGTGTTTCCTGGTGCTTGTTTCCTAGTGCTTGTTTCGTAGCGATATTAAAACTGGTTTGGTGATCTGAAACCTTTTATGAGTGATAGAATTGTGGCATATTGAGCCACGAAGCAAAAAAATTCACCAAGTGGTACAGAGATTCCCTCGTTTTTCACGGTTGATGGGGTCTTTCGAGGTTACAAAAAGTGAAAATCCGCAAAGTAGCCTTGCACCTTTATTAAAACCCCTAACGGTCAAACTACCTGAGTTGATCTAATTACCAACTGAGGGTATACAAGTGCAACAAATTAAAACTATAATTCTACAAATAAAAACACAGAAAACAGAATTGCAGTTTAATGAACGGTCTTTATTGCCGTTATACAAAAGTGCAATGAAATTGACGTAAATTCTCCTTTCAGTGCAAGAAAGCACTTTAGAGAGTGGCTGGCTAGCTGCACACAAGCATCGGGTAGCCTCGAATTGAGCCAAGTCTCTGCAATGATTGAAATAAATTGTCCCTAATGGAGTGGTTTCCCACAAAATGTAGCTCTAGTTCATCCACCTCACAGTTAACGGATCTGGCGTTGGTAGGATACAGCTGGCTGTTGTGAGAGTTGATAGCCTAGTCCGAGCAGTTTCTTTGGACCTGCCACTTCTCTCCCAACGCTGCCACAATCGTTTCCCGCAGGGCTGCACGATTAACCGCAATGTAATCGACATCGCGATGTGACGTAGTCTCAAGGCGCTGCGTTATTTCTAGGATTTGTAGTTAAGTCAAGTCAAGTCATTTTTATTTGTATAGCCCTAAAACACGAAGAGTCTCAAAGGGCTTCCCAGATAGTTCAAGTTTATTATGTGAGTTGAGTGTTTGGCCAACAGGATTTCTCACAGTTTGGGTTTTAACAGCGCCGGACAATTAGAGGCAAGTTTTAATGGCACTAGCTGATAAAGGCAAGGCAAAGTTTGCAAGTAGTGTGTGCGCGACTTTGATAGGCTGGCAAAGCTGTCAGTCAAACAGCTTTTGCACAAATGGCCAGCAAAACAAAGGCAAAAGGTTGTAGCTTTAGTGGCTCGTTATGTTGAAAAAAATCATCAGTTAAATCGGACTCTGAGGAAAGTCAAAAGAGTGCAGAAAAATGCTGATCATCAGCAGGTGCTCCGTAGATTGATATCTCGTCCAGGAAACGACTGAGGTGGCTTTGAAGGGAAAGCTTACAGTTAGGCTAACAACTCTTAAGCCTCAACTGCCAAACATGGCTCGTCACCAACGCCAGATCCATTACTCATGAAATGACTTGGAGCTGTTACTCATGGAAAAAACGCTACATTCGTGACTGGTGTATTTTAATATTCGGGGTGACCTTGCAGAAATCGCGGTTACCCGATGCCAGCAAGCAGTGAGCGAGCAGCTCTCTAAATGGCTTACTTGCCCTGAAAGGAGAAGCCCTCCAATTTGTTATACTTTTGTATGATGAGAATAAAAACAATGAATTCATCTGCAATTATGTATTTTCGTTTTATTTGTAGATCTATAGTTGTTATATTGTTACAGTCGCATACTCTCAGTCGGCTAACAATGTCATCTCGAGGTAGGTTAAGGCTTCAATTTAATGTCTCTTATTGTTGGCAATGTAAGATCAACAAGTGTTTTATTTATTGCATTGAATGATTAAAATGTCTGAACAGTTTAGATGAAGAAGATGAAGAGTACTGGTGACCTGTAACCCTATTCAAACAAAGGAAATGTGACATCAGATATTTAAAACGTTTGGCTGCTCACAGAGCGTGGCACTTTGGATGAACTAATGGAAATATTTTCATTCATCTTGTAGTCCGTCCTGACCCTCCTGTGTCTCTCAACTGGACCTGCCTTAATGTGAGTCCCTCCGGGCTCACTTACGACGTCATAGTGACTTGGGAGGCGCCACCCTCTGCAGACGTCTCAGTGGGCTGGATGAACATCGTTTATGAGGTCCAATACAGAGAGAGAAACAGTACCACTTGGGAAACCGTAAGTCGGTTTTCTCACTTAGAAGTTCAACAAAACCTGGTGCAGTTGGGGCAACATATGTCCACTCCAAAATTATAGTGGACGATCCAATCAGTACATGCACTTTCACGTTTCCTTCCCCTTAAAGCCAGTGGAAGCGAGAGCAAGGCCTCATGGGAAAAGGCAGGGTTGGCTGAGAAAGTCTAGGGAGGGAACATATTGGCAGTTCTGGCTGCTTTGATAATCTCAACCTTAAAATATGTCTGATGTTCATTTGCAAGCTCTAAAAATTCAACAACTATTTAGTTGTTTGCCACAAAACTAAAAAGCCGTGCAAATGGTGTAGATCACTAGACGCATATAAAATCGTGGCAACTGCAAAGTATTTAATTACCTTCCATCCATCCATCCATTATCTGCACTGCTTATCCTCAGTAGGGTCGTGGGGGTGCTGGAGCCCATCCAAGCCATCCTTGGGCAGTAGACATAGGACACCCTGAACTGGTTGCCAGCTAGTTGCAGGGCACACAGGGACAGACAATTCGCTCGCTCATTCACACCTAGGGACAATTTGGACCGGCCAGTTACCCTAACATGCATGTTTCTGGAATGTGGGAGGATACCGGAGTGCCCGGAGGAAACCCACGCAAGCACGGGGAGAACATGCAAACTCCACACAGGAGGTTCGATCTCATGATCTCGGAACTGTGCCGCACACACATTAACCACTGCGCCTAAATATTTATTTACCTCTGTTGTTCAATTAAAGAAACAAAATAGATTACAGTGTCATTCAGCAAAAACCAATGCAAATAGAGTGATGCTTCTACATACGAGATTATTTTTCTCTTAGATTGTGTTAATATACAGAATTTCTTATATCAAGCGAATTTTCCCAATACAAAATAACTGAAAACCAATTTACCCGTTCCTGGCCTCCCAAAAGTGTCCAAGTCAACACTAAATAGCTATAAAAGACATCTTCCTTATCACTAAGACATATTAATTGAATTCAATTGAATTCATTTAAACATAACAATAAAGTAATTGAACTGATTTGTCTTGACTGTCATAGATATCGACGTTGTGAAACATTGAATGCAACGAGATTAGACGTGCTTCAGGGTAAACATGAAATTAAGACTATAAAAAGAAAAACAAGATCAAAGACTGTTAGTATAAATTGGCAAAAATATTGACAAAGTAGTGCTTAGAGACTGGCCCAAGTTCCTACAATAATGTAATGCTTTTTTTTTTAAGTGCAATAACATCAACTAAAAACATTTAGCAACATCAAAAACAATGACCTTAAAGCCCTGCGCCAGAGGAGCAGGAAAGTGTCGCTTACCCGGCGGCTGGGTTTAGGTTCCAAGAGTGATTCGCGTGGACACGGAGCGGGGTCTGTCAGCCGGGGGGCGTGCCAGCGGCGGCATTTGCCCATTGCATCCCGCTCTGCCACCCAGCACAGTTTCTTCCCTGCAACCCCGTAACATTAGTCAAAAGCCCAAAGAGAGGGAGTGCACACACCATTTTGGGCAAGGTCAGGATAAAAAAAATACAACAGAAAACTGTGAGATCAGGTCTGTTTAGTGTTTAACGCACAAGTCAATTGCAGGGTTCATACGTGCTTGAAATCATTGAAAATTATTTACTTTTTAATTTTGCGTTTTCAAGGCTTGAAAGAATTTGGATAAAGTGCTTGTAAATGCTTGATATTCTTGCAATGTTTCTCCGTTGTCTGACCACGCATTAAATTGAATTTTGAAAAAAAATCTGCTTAAAAATGACGCTGACACGCCTGCTCTGGTGGCTTCACTTTTCCATTGCATTTCTTCTTCCCTCGTAGTAACGGCAGGGGGCATTAGTTTGTATGGCGTTGTCATGGGTCGTACCCAAGAGGTGTGAGTAAACGATGGCTACAAAATGGAAAGTTAAAAAAATGGTTGAAATGTGGAACAGATATATGCATAGCACGCTTGGAAGCTGGCAAAAAAGAAATCTGACACCTCACAAAGAGAGAGTCAGCCCTTTCCAGTCATATAAAAGGTCATTCACGGAAAAGACTAGTTAAACTATTTTTTTAATTTGTTTTGCACACGTAAGATTTAAAATCAACCTTATCTTGCAGACATATTTGTGGACATAAAAAACACACGTGTAAAGATTGAGGACATATTTGAGGACTTGAAAATCATATGCAAATCACAGACATAATTGTGTATCTGCTAAATATACGATTCACACCGGATTTCTTTCTTTTATTTAATGGTAGTGGAATAATTGTGAAGTTGGCTTAAAAAGTCCTTTAAAAGTGCTTAAATTTGGCTGTCAAAAAAAGTGTATGAACCTAGTAATTGGGATGAGCTGATGCTGTCAGTGATCAGTCTGGAGTGATAGTGGTAGTGTCTGCAATCTTTCGTAACTTGGATTTTCTCTTGTATGTCGGGCAAGATTTTTGCCCAGAAGACATCTCCTATCTCAGATTTCTCTTATCTCAAGTTTCTCGCATGTAAAGGGACCTCTCCAAAAGGCCACCTGATTTCCTCTTAAAGACTTGCCAACTCCTGGTTATCCAAGAATCAAACAAGCAAAATTCAGCTTGTAAACGGACATAAAGTTGCTGGCCGAGATCCAGTAAATTACCATTTATAGTCTAGAGGCGATAGAATTGCATGTGAATAGAATAATTGACAAAGTCAATTAAATTGTTTTTCCTAGGACGGGAAATGTTTAGTAAATATGTCAAGTCTAGTCATGTTTATTTGTATAGCCCATAATCACAAGAAGGGCTGCACAGACTAGATACTATTATTACGCCACATATGTGGCCCTCTTTTTTGTTTTTCCTGTTTACTAAATTATCCATTTCGAAATATTCAGAGGCTGTTGTTTGTATTTATTTTTGCAAGATAGCCTAATGTCCTGGTAATGTAACAACTGTGTTCTACAGATGGAGGTTCAGCTGCAGCCTCAAACCCAGCAGACTATCTTTGGACTCGACGTCGAAAAAGTATACGAAGTACACATTCGTTGCCGGATGAAGGCCTTTACTAAATTTGGAGACTTCAGTGAATCTGTCTTTATTCAACTCTCTGAGATTCCCAACAGAGGTGACGTGTTTCATAAATTTCTGGGTGTTTGTCAGGGTTTTTACAGGTGCTTGTGTTTCGTTGATGTTTTTTTAAAGATTGAAAAGTTCTTGAGTTTTGGGTAAAGCGCTTGGAAATGTTTGAAATTCACACCATGTTTCTCAACAAGTCTGCTTAAAAATGATGCTGTCAATGCTCTCTGGTGGGCTCGCTTTGCCACTGCATTTTTTCTTTGCCCGTGATTATCAGAGGCTGAATTAGTTTAAATGGTGTTGTTCAATAAAGCATAATCGCCCATTACGACTTGTGCCCAAGAGGGCAGGTGCATGCTTCACCTAAACAGGGCACTATGAAATGTGTATTGTGTGAGTGTGAGGATTATCTATGTATTATGGGCCACGCACAAAATTAAGTTAGCGTTTCCCAGTGGTAAATTGTAATGAGAAGAACTTCCTGCAACTGAAAACGTAAGCTACATATTACTGTCATTTTCCCCCAACAACAATATGGGAAGGGATTAATCTCAAAAAAAAAAATTGCGATTTACTTGACATCTAAAAATCATGCGTCTTGATAAATTCACAAGCAAGATTAAAAATTGCATATATAAGTCAGAGATATATTTTTGACTCTGCAAAATACATGATTCACATCATTTTATTGGTACTGGAAAAATTTGGAAATTGGGTTTAAAAGTCCTTTCAACACTTTCAATCCTGTAAAATTTGCCTGAAATCCCAATACAAGACGTACCAAAAGTAAATGAAATGCTGTTATTGAACTGTTTAGAGAAAATGGACCGTTTTGGTCTCTGAAATAATCACTCTAAGTGCTACTAACAATGAGTAATGTGAGTTGGAATACAAAGAAAAAGAAGGTTTTTATTCTCGCCTGGATCTTTTTATTTTTTATTTTTTGCAATCATATGCCTGCAGAAGAGTGTAGCATGGGCATCTTCGCTCAAAAAACAGTTGGGACAATAGCATGAAGCCTTACATGGTCCTAGATCAAATTTGATGACAATCTAAAAAATGAAATATTGTATTTTAAACGCTTTTTTTGAAGTTAAGTCACCGTGTTTTCAAAAGTGGCCATTTAGAGATTACCAATTTACAGCTCTGAAACCTCTGCAACAGTGTATTTTCCTTTGGCCAATTTTTAGACCTTTTGAAAGAGTTGTAAATGCTGGACTCTTCTTTTCAGAAATCATTGACTGATTGTGACAGTTGCACGCGATAATCGCGTGCAAAAAATTGATTCAGATTTTCATTACACACGTTTATTTTCGGCATATATTTTATTGGGGATTTCATTTGCTAACCAATGTGTCATTCATGATTTCTATCAGTCACTATTTGCTTAAGATTTTCGAAGCCAAATTAGGCTAGGTTATTTTTTTTTTCATTAGAGGCCTTCATAAGCTATTGCAGGCTAAGGACCATTAAAAAAGGCTTGCAATTGGTGAGGAGTGGTGTCAATTGAAAGGTCAGACGCTAATGGCCATATTGGAAATCATCTTAGGAGTTGTTATACTTTTAAAAGGGAATTATTTGGCAAAATGATTGTATTACAATAAAGCTCATTAAACGATGTAGAAATGCTTTTAGGCGGATTTTTTTTTTCTATCGGCATTATCGTGTTTTGGAGTAAATATTCTACTCTGTAGAATTCACCGGACTGTCGTGAGTGTAAGGATACCATGTTTGCGGAGAATTGTGCCATCAGCTGACTATAAGCGCACGTTTTTGGTGAGCTCTATCCGAAAAGTTTAATTTTTCCAATGATATGTTGCATGACATATTGTGAAGACACGTGTTATTTTCTCAACAGTCTGACCGCCTGCCGTTAAGGGGTTAAAATTGCTCAAATATGGCTATGATAAAGGTGTATAAACCCTTGTTTGTAGTTTTTTTTACAGTGCAGTGATGATATTATTTCCTTTTTTTTGTAGATTCGTTTTCCCTGCTCACGTTAGTTATTGTTTTGGGGATCGTGGCCGCCGTCATACTTATCATGTGGATTGTTGTCTCCCAGCAACACAGGTAGGATCTCGAGAATTTGTGTGCAGGAAAGATATTTTTTGGTTTGAATAAAATTGGATTGCTGTCTTGACAGATTAATGGTCATTCTGTTGCCACCAGTTCCGGTGCCAAAGATTAAAGGCATTGATCCAGAGCTGTTAAAGGTACTAATGATTACTTTTCAATCATTTTTCATTTATTTATAGTTGTTATGTGTAATTGGCTTGGGGAAAACTAAAGCCCACGTGTTCATGCACGCTCTTGGCCAAGCACTCCGCTGAGCCTAGCGGAGGAATTTTGGACCACTCTTGTTTGCAAGATTATTTCAAATCTGCCATATTGGAGGGTTTTCTAGCATGAACTGCCCGTTTGAGGCCACCACAGCATCACAATTGGATCTCATCAGTTCATGTCCTCATTCTCAAGCGCTCTTAGACCATGCAGCAGGACAAAGATCCGAAACACACGAGGAAGTCCACCTCCTAATAGGTAAAAAAAAAAAAGAAGAAGAAGAAGGTTCTGGAGTTGTCAAGTCAAAGTCCGGATTTAAATCCATTTGAGATGCTTAGGTGTGACCTTAATGGGCAGTTCATGCTAGAAAACCCTCCAATATGGCAGATTTGAAACAAGTTTTCAAAGGAGAATGGGCCAATATTCCTGTGAAAGACTCATTACCAATTATTGTAAATGTTTGATTTATTTTATTGCTGACCCCACTTTCTATCAGGTTCAGTAGGCAATGACTTTTCCACATAGGGACAAATAGGTTTAGATATTTTTGTGCCCTTATAAATATAATCAACATCAAATATTATTACAACTTAGGCCAGTCTCTCAGCACTGTGTTGTAAATACGTTGTTTCCTGCTTTTTATCCTTATAGTCTTTTAATCTTTTTTTATCTTTAAAAAATGTACTACATGTTTACCCTTGACAATTTTGCAGATTTTGAAAGTCAAGAAGTCAGAAAGTCAGAGCAAAATCTATGATGAATGTGTGCCCCTGTGAACTATTGAATACAGTAGTTATGACAGGCAATGACGCATCAAACAAGTCACACTCCCAACGCATGGTAAACGAGATAGTCTGATCGTCATCTAATTAGTCTAAAAATAAGTAGTGTTTCGATGCGGATCCTGTACTATTTTAAGATATTGTACAGGCAGGTAAACAGCCCAAATCAGTATAATATTCATATCTGTGATTTTATCAGTGACTACGAAAAAAACCAAAAAACAATCGGTTATAAAATAGAACCATTTTCAACGGACATCTTATTGTCTTTGTACAGGTAAGCAGCAGCATCCACACTAGCCATACTGCAGTGAGGCCTGTGCAGTCCCGTCTTTTAATCACACTATAGAGGTTGCTCGAGTTATGCTAGTTTAATACTTTTTTTATCAGCACGCATTGTAATTCTGACAGCATTTGTGAGTAAATTGGTGGATTTTGAGCCCCTCCCCAATCAATGTTACACCTAACCTGACGCTGGATATGTTTTTTTGTTTTTGTTGGTTTTTTTGCGTGACAAGAATTTCGCTATAACGCAGCACAATACGCCCAATTATTGTTTGTAAAGACTACATCTTGATCTCATTAGATTTTGGAACCAGATTTTGTCACTTTTTTCCATTTAGAAAGGGAAACTAGATGAGTTGAACTTCATGCTGAGCGGCGGAGGTCTGGTTGGCGGTCCTACCTACTCACCGGACTTTTACCAAGATGAGCCCTGGGTGGAATTCATTGAGGTTGATGTGAAGGATCCAGACACTGGGGAGAAGGAGGACACTCAATCTTCAGACACTGAGAGACTCCTAGGGGGATCTCAGCCTGCCAGACAACGAGCCGGATGCTCCAACACGCTCAGGCAAACTACTTCCTGTATTTCTCAGCCAGTTTCAGTTAGTTTTAGGCAATGTGTCTCTTACATTTGACACCAAGAAACCCTCTTTAAATTTTTGGCTCCCTATGTACTGTATCACTAAAATGACTAGATTTTAATTCAGGCATATCGGGGCTTTTCCAGGTAAAGTTCCAATTAGCATTCTGTTCTCAACCTTCATGCATTTAGAGACCAGGCTCTCTTCTTGGCTCTTGGGATCACTAGTAGACCTGCATTTTCAGAGCCAAAGCTGCCGACCGGAACATAAGGGTGAAATAATTCTGAAAGATAGGAGGGGGCAAGTCCATGCATGATTTTGTATAATACCAATAGAACTTTAAAATCACATTAAGCTAACAGGGAGCCAATGCAGGTTAGCTAAAACAGTCACTCCCCTGTTTCATCAAGTTTTTAGCAAAAAGGTCTGACTTTTATGAGTGCACCACTGTTTGGAATGGCGTGGTTATGTGATTCCGGACTCCAATATTCCAATAGTATTGTACAAAAGACCATGCAGACTTTTACTAAAAGTTGTAAGTTGGGGCAGGTGGGGAATCACAATTCCTGTTAACATATGTCTCCTAATCTTCTCCTTTCACATCAGCTTTCCCGATGATGACGATAGTAAGCGACTTCACGACCGCAACTGTCCCAGCGAAGATGATGGCGCCCTTGCGTCTACGCTGCTGCCAGGCCAACCTGACAACAGAGAAGTCTTGAACTGCATGGATTCTGAACAAAGGGACAGGTCCCTGGTGCCTCCAACTTGGGTCAACACAGATTTCTATGCTCAGGTCAGCAACGTAATGCCCTTCGGGGGTGTGGTGCTGTCCCCCGGTCAGCAGCCTCGAACACAAGAGGACGTCCCGGCCTCCAATCAAAACTCAAAAAAGGCAAAAAAAGACTATGAGGTGGAGAAGAAGCAAAACGATCTTCAGTTTCAGCTCCTAGTTTTAGATTTGGACCCCAAAAGCACTGCCCACCACATCACCTCCTCGCCTCACCTCTCCATGCCGGATGAGAGCCACCAACCCTGCGAGCCTCGGCCAGCCCAAGCCTACCAGTCGCCTTACGTCTCTCCTGACTCGCCCCAGGCGCAGATTCTTGCCCCCATGGCGGACTACACAGTAGTCCAGGAGTTGGACAATCAGCGCAGTGTCCTGCTGGACCCGCCTCCCGTTCATTCGGCGCCGTTGTGCCTGTCGCAGCACTCGCTCAAAGCCACACCCCCTATTTCTGCGGGGTACGTAACCCCAGACCTGAAGGGAGCACTCTTGCCCTGAGCGCAACATGTTTACTCCATGAAGTTAATAGATTCATGCTGGAAGGTGATTTGTCCGCAGTAAACCGGGAGGGGGCACAAACCTACGCTCGCAAAATGTATTTCATGCCATTCTTGTCCAAATTCCAAGCAAACATTGGAGGACAAACTTTTTCCCAAGAAACAATCAACTTGTAAAGTGTATCTTTAGGCAAGTCTTAACATAGCTGAGAAAAGGTGCAATGTTTCCCTTCCTCTAAGACTGCAGTGAAGGAAGTGTTGGCCAACTCTTTGTAGTTTACAGGTATATAATTGACACAACTTTATAAGGTGATGTAGCATTTTTATTCTTCTAATCTGTACAAAGCAACATGCTATCTCATTTTTTAAATGTTGCTGCCAAACCACCACATTTTTGTTGTCGTAGCGCATTGTGATATTGGAAAAAACGGGATTTTTTGGCTATTTTTTTTTTTTTTGCAAGAAATATCATTCGGAGAGTATGAACATCAGTTATCCATATCAGTGCTGATACCAGCTTTATTTCATTTATAATGGTGGCCCATATCAGGCAATTTTAATCAAAAATATTTTGGAATTCGTTGGTATTTTAAAATAAAAAAATGTAGGGGGCGTTATAGGAGAGGAAAGATTTTGTTTGTGGTATCAGTACCTGATCCCGGCATCGACGACACAAAAATCAATTATATTTGTTAGTTTGAAAAACGGGCTATCTTACATCTCTAAAAAACAAACTTTAGGGGCAGCACATTATCTGTGTGCCCTGTAGATTTCCAGCAAGGTTGAGAAGGTACTGACACCAAGTATTGATAACAGGCTGATATCTGGCCTCATTTCATGGCATACGAGTTCAAAATTACTTTAAAAGAAATTGCCATTGATTTCATTACATATTAAGAAAATAGGATCAGTTAAACTATATGGGTATTACTTTAGACTAGTTTAGTTTTGGGGGGAAAGGTTTTGGAAAATGTATTAGAGTGATTACTCGAGTAGTATTTCGTACTGATAAATGTAAATAGTGCTATCAGGCATCAATAATTTCTGCTTCACCTATTCAAGCTGCTATCAGGTTTGGCTCACCTTGGACTGGACGCCAGATTTAAAACCTTTAAAATGCAGAAAGGTTGTGAAAACGACGGGGCTTGAGGCACACGACCGATCTCCTCGCAATAAACCGTCTTCGACATACGATGTCTTGCGGGAAATTGTTGTGAGGTGTTCTGTGACACTAAGGAATCTGCTGTTTCAAGCCGACCCGAAGGAAATGGACAAGGGAGTTTTCCAACCTGATCCAGGCTTCATTTAATTTCATTTTTCTCACAGGAGTCTTGTGAATTGTACTATGAAATAGAAGGCTTGCTAACTGCAGTCATTTTGGAAGCTGCTGGACATGTAGACACTAAGAATCAATACCAGCTAAAGTACTACACACTAGTCGAATTTTGTCATGTTTTTTAGTTTGAAATAATTCAGGGATGGTGAATGGATTGAGTCATAAGAATGTGAAGGTGTGTCAATAGGTGTCACTAAACAGTGTTAACCGTTTTTTTCATGGCTTTGTTATTTACACGTTGTGGGTCTGTTTTATGTTTAATTATCACTCATAAATTGTAATGATTTATATTAAGCTCAGTAATAATCAGGGTTGGGTAGGGTTATTTTAACTGGATTACTTTCCAATTACTTTTGGATTACTCCAATACCAATTATGCTAATAAAAGACAAAAGAAACTAAATATGAATACAATTATGACTCACAACACGTGGTAAGCTTTTACTCCTGGCTTTGATCTGCGGCAAAACTAACATAAAATGCGACAGAAACAAAATGAAAATAAATCCAAACAGCTTGCCAACATCATTTTTGCCGTTCCATGTGTTCCGTTACTCCCCAAGCCTGCACAAAATGTAGTCATTTTATTCATATTTAGTTTCTTTTGTCTTTTTTTAGTATATTTGGTATTGGAGTAATCCAAAAGTAATTGAAAGTAATCAAGTTAAAGTAATCCTACCCAACCCTGGTAATAATAATGCTAGATCTATCACAATCTTATCAAACATATAAGTCAGCAGTGTGTTTAGGTGAAAGGGTCGAGGATAAAATGCATCAAGGTTACGATTACATAAAGATCTTACAGAAGATACAAAAGGGAATTTTTCATTCTACAGTTTAAAGTAAGGTGGCTAACGAACAGAAAAGCTGTGAAAATGTTCAAGAAAGTGTCCATTAAGTAACAAAGAAAAAAAAGCAATCCTCATAAAGCTCATCCTACGACGATGATGCCAAGCTAAACAAAGTGTCATCCTTTTGTCAACAAAATATTTTCTTGATGTTTTTCCCACTTTTATAGCTAATGCATTGCTTCTCATTATCCCATAAAGTGAAAGCTAGCATTAATGCTGCGTGCGCTGTCTTTAACTGTCTTCACTTATCCAGTTAGAAGAGATATTTTGAATTAGATTTATTCATGTCTGAATAATTTGCCTCGCAAAGCAAATAATGCTGCTATCTAGAAACACTGTACTTAAGTGTCTGCGCAAGTTCCTGTACATGGAAGTGTGGAAGGATCTTTGTGTGTCATTTGTGTGTTTGCAAGTTTGTGTGTAACTTTGGACGCTTTCTGAGAATTCCATTATTGAGCATTTGTTATTGCAGGAGAAAAGCGTGCAAGAGAGATTTGTGCGTATGCAAGAAAACTTTTAAAGACAATGAGAGAGAATATCGCAGATAATTCAAGAGAAAGCAAATGTGCACTGATGGCTAGGTGTATGCCAGCTATCAGTTGTCAACATGCCCTTTAGAGGCTGTTCTGTGTTCGGTGTGAGTAACACCAAAAACGTGTTTGTCACATCCATTACTATTCATTTAACCCTTTCAGAACTCTTTTCTGTTTCCCCAATACTAGTGTGACAATACTACACTATTCAGTGTAAAAAAAATAACTAGGGTTCGGACAAACGGTAAACCCTCCTCAATCAAAGAACGGTAGAACGGTAAATGCATGTCAAAAGCAATGCTGCATTCCAGAAAAGTTGTAAGAGGGAGTTCTCCGTCCTCTGACCAGGAAAATAGCTCTAAAATTTAATGATAGCAAAATGAAGCCCCGTAAAGCAGTGAAGCCCGCCAGAAAGATGTTACACACATACATCGGGGCTTCAAGATGATTCATTTACTCGACTACGCCATCATGTGGACAGAAAACTATAACATGATTGGTTCATGCATTAAAACTGGGGTTTTAAATATGTTCTGAATTTTAAAAAAATATATTAGAAAAGTGTGTCAAGAGAGGAACAGCAAGAGTATATCATTAATTGTTCGGCGTTACTTTGCTCATGCAGAAGGTGAAAATGTGAAATAAGGAGGTAAAATAAAGTGCTTATTCATTTTTATCTAAAATAAATTATTTTTTTCCCAAATTTTTGGAACCCAGGAGTTTGAAGTTGTTTTTTTTTTCTCCACGTTTCTTTTTTTTTTTTTTTTAAACTCATTTACAGATGAAGCAGGGGTGCATAGATGTGTCATAGCAAATGAATTGGAAGTGCATATATTTGTGATTCCCAGTACCCGAAGGGACTTTCAACTCTGGAAGCATTTCTTTGCCGCTTTAATTTCGAAGCACACTCAAAGCTACCGAATCATTTCGTGAATCAGTCGCGTCATCAATACCCCTCGACATGCGGTTCATGAACCACTCATCTAAAATACTCATCACAACATGCTTCAGGGATTCGAGTCGAGGAACACATAACAACTAAAATGACACTCGAGGTCGGTCGCAAAGTCGGAGGAAAAAAATATGTACCCCGAGTTCATCGCGCTTTAATTTAACGTTACTCAACAAAAACGCGATGCACATGGACAAACAAGGTGAATAGCAGTGGCGATGCTACGGGTGCAGTGGAGGACTTACCGGTGGCCATTGCCATCCCAAAGACAAGTGAAAGTACTTCTGACTGCATTTAGGCAACCTCATATATGGGATCATATCAATAACGTGTATGTCACGGACACTAGCGCGGACTCTCCTGCGTCCTACAGCACACAATGTGGTTACCTTACTCCCCACGAAGCAGCCCAACCCAACTGAGAGATGTTAAACCTCTATGTCCAGGTTGCAAATGTTTGACACATATGCCAAAAGACTAATAGCACTTGCACTACAATGTGTCTTTGTGTGGGGACGTGTATGTGTGCGCGCTGAGCATAATGCAACCACACCCTTCTGTTTTAGAGAAGGAATTCTGTCTCTTTTTCGAGAAGGGGCTCTTTTGTCTCTGCTCAGGTAAAACAGCCGGTGTTATGCCGAGAAATGCATTCCTGCCGAGATTTGCATCCCCTCGCTACTATAACCACTTTTACCTCGTTTTATCTCACTTTTATATCACTTTTTGGAATGTAATGGCGAACATATAAAACCACTTTGTCTTGCATTTGTTGGGAATATAATACAACTCAAACCATTCCTTCTTTGTATTTGTTGTGAATGTAATCGAACAGTAATGCACACTGTATATAAATCACTTATGAAAACTGTTATGCACTCTACCACAAAGCTTATTATGCTGAAATAAGCTTTATGGTAGAGTGCATAACAGTTTCAATACAAGCGATTTGAATAGAAAAAGGCAAAATAAACATGTTACCTGCTCAAAAGTCATGTGTATACGGTATGCATTACCGTTCGATTACATTCACAACAAATACAAAGACTGAATGGTTTAAGTTGTATTACATTCCCAACAAATGCAAGACGAAGTGGTTTTGGTTATATGTTCGCCATTACATTCCCTAAAAGTGAGATAAAACGAGTTAAAAGTGGTTGTAGTAGCTAGGGGATGCAAATCTCGGCAGGGATGCATTTCTCGGCATAACACAGTGTATTTCAGCTCACCAGATTGTTTTCTGTTGCTTTATCCATTTATTAGCAATTTTCCGTAACATCATGCACAAAATTATTTATATGGAGCAAAAAAAAAGAAACAAGATGGAAAACAACAAAAAGAAAAAAAAGCAAGAAAACAAAAGTAGATGGGGGAGCACGGCGGCGCAGTGGTTAGCGCATGTGCGGCACAGTTCATGTCATGGGAACCTCGTGCTGGGTTCAAATCCAGCTCCAGACCTCCTGTGCGGAGTTTGTATGTTCTCCCCGTGCTTGCGTGGGTTTCCTCCGAGCACTCCGGTTTCCTCCCACATTCCAAAAACATGCATTTCAGGTGAATTGGCCGGTCCAAAATTGTCCCTCGGTGTGAATGAGCGAGTGAGTTGTCTGTCCCCGTGTGTCCTGCAATTGGCTGGCAACCAGTTCAGGTTGTCCCCTGCCCACTGCCCGAAGATGGCTGAGATGGGCTCCAGCTCCCCGCGACCCCAATTGAGGATAAGCGGTGTAGCTGATGAGATGAGATACCTGGCATATGTAAAGTCAACAACACAGAAAAGGCTTGTTGACCAAGAGAGCTGTTTTTGCTTTACAATTTGAGCTCTTGCAAGAAGGCAGGTTTGCTGGAGGTCCAAATGTCTTTTAATGAATAAAGTAAAGAACACATTTTTGCGATCGGCCATCTTTGCTGTTTACATTAGCTTGGAACGCTTTGAGGTCGGATATGGAATTCCGACTTCCCAATTTTCTGGAATGCAGCACAACCGTGTACATTTGTGGGAATGGCGTTTAGTTGTGTAAATGTGTGTGTATGACTGCATGCGTGTGCACAGCTACGTTTTTTTGCTTCAGAAACAGGATACATTTCCTCTTCTTTTTAGCGTAGTGGCAATTTTCCAGCTTTCCATTCATATAGTAGTGCTACAGTCACAACAAGATCATTTTTAAAGGGACAGCGTGTATTATTTCAGGCCTTTTAGTGGTAAAATACTCCATTTAAAAAGAAACTAATATTCTTTTAAATAATGAGAATACATGAAGATTAATATTAACGGTTAAGAAATTGGCATTGATTTGAAAAAAAACATGAGCTTCACCTAAAGGGAGCTTGCATAATCGTCTGCCATCTTGCTTTTACAGATACCGGAAAAGCTGGCGAAAAGCCGGGCAACAAAAATAAGAAATATGGTGCGCTTTGGTCACTTTCAGTCTTGGTAATTTGTATTCTTTCCTGTGCTTTTTAGCACCCGTATCAGTTGCGCGACACAATACTGTGACATCTAGTTGTGATGGATGATCTGCATTTATATAGCGCTTTTCAAGTCAATGACTTCCCAAAGCGCTTTACTATGTGCTCCACATTTCCCAATAGCGGCCTTGCAGCCATATAAGGCGCTAACCTGCTTATTGGGGGCATTAGGGGTTCAGTGTCTTACCCAAGGACACTTCGACATGTGACACGGACGAGCCGGGACTCGAACTGGGATCCCTTGATCCCAAGACGAGCGCTCTACCTCCTGAGCTACTGCCGGCCCTAGTTGCCAAATGATACGCACTGTCCTTTTTTACTTTAACGGTAACTTTTTTGTTTTTTTTGTTTAGTTTATAAATAGAGGTTCAGCACTTTGTACACGGTAGTCAGACTGCGTGTTCTGGTGATAATTTAGTCGGCATCGAAACATAACGGTTGAGTGTTTGATCTCTTAATTGAATACATCCCTGAATAATTAATTATGATGTAATTTTTAAAAGTTGTCAAATTGTTGGGTCCTAGACATCCAGTAAAAACATGTTGCGTCTACAAAATATGACTATATTACGTCGTAGTACTGCAGTATGTTTTCCATGAGATGTGTTAAGAATTAAATCATAAGTAAGCAACATTACATTCATATTTGTGGTAGTTTTGTTGTTATCCAATTTCCTACTACTTACTCATAGTAATATATCCATCATGAGATTTTTATTACGACTATATTCTGCGTAGCCCTTTTTTTCAACTTCCAATATTCAGAAGATGAAGAACCTATAGGCTTATTATAACTCCGCTTCTTCTTCAACGCATCGGAGGTTCCCATCATCCGAGAAACTGTTACACTACCTTGTCGACAAAATCATATACTGTGATATACTACATGTTTTCATTTTGCATAGAAAATGTATGAAATTGAAATGGTTGGGTCGATTGTGATATCACGAAAAATATTTTACATCACGGTAGTTGACGTGACTGTATCAATATTGCACTTTTTCTGGGGTTTGTGTAGAAAATGCGACGGGCCCTGTAGAAAAAGGGCTTTAGTTACGTTGCAAACATACATTTAAGTTTAGCGGTGTCTTGACATATAGGTTAAATTTGTTCTGCAGCCACATTTGTATGTCATGTTTTTTTCTGATTAACGCATACCATTGTCGTGAATGCAAACGCCGTAAATAGACACATTTACCATTGGGTTTTGTGTTGCACAAAATAAAACAACATCGTTTTGTAGTGAAAAAATCATTTATTGCACAAACATTAAATCACAATTTAGTTCATAGGACAGCTGTCTGCCGTTGTGGTAAATGCTCGACTTGGCCCAAAAGTTCTGAGTGACGATTATATTTTTTAAAATGTATAATTACAAAATATATTATGTGGTGTATTAAGACTTTTGAAAGACTATGGTGTTTTGTGGTTTAGTCAATGTTGCTTTCTTTGTAGCTATTACATTATGTGAGTGTTGTTGTATAACCAGCATTTAACCAGATTATCTCAACTGCAATTGCCCCTACAAATTCTACAATTCATGATCTGTATCCTTTGCTCATGCACTTTCACAAGTTTTAGGATGATTTGATGATGTGATACTGGTAAACATGATGTTAATGATGATTTTTTTTTTTTTTTTTCATTCCTCCAGAGTTGAACAGCAGTCACCGTTATGAAACAATGCGTTTGCCTCGGATTAATGATTGAACTGAATGAAAGCCTTTTTCTAAGTTCTTTTCATGATTCTCATCGTGAAAGCAGACTAAAGAGAAGGGATATTATTGAACAATCGTTTATACTGTATGATCATTGTACATTTGGTTGAATCAGTGTTACACGATTGATCAATAAACACTTGCAATGAAGAAATGTATTCTGTTCAGGTGGATGAAACTGGTTTTGGGAAATAACAGCAGACAATTGAAAATCCATTCATGACACAGAAAAGTATTGACACGTAGAAAGACTTTTTTGTGTAAAGGTATTTCCTAATCTTAATGTGTTTATTGTTAGAGTAGACTTGTGGGCAGGCAAACTGCATTTTTTGCTTATACCAAATTAACCAGCAGGGGATCGCAGAGGTCTACCACAAGAACTAGTATGAACCAGTCTCATATCTTCGGTCATTCAAAATGGCCCACCCAATACATACATTTTATTTTACTGTTAATTTATCAAGTGTTTAGTTCATTGATTAGAATTTAATGATCCGAAAGGAAATGTAGACACAAAAAGATGCACAAGTTCTTTGATCTAACACAATGCGATTTATTTATACATGGAATCACTAAACCAAAAAAAACATTTAAACGAGAAGGGACTATGCAGCATGTTTCTAATTAAAAATGGTAAGAATTCTAGAAAGGGAATTCTGCGGCGGTTAAGAAAAAATGGTGGATAAACTGGACGTTAAGATGATCAATGTAACGAATGGCCAGATATTCATCATGGCGTGTTTGAATTAAATGTGACCTGAGCACCAAGACAGCAGTGGAACACCGCGTGACTCGCTCCCCTGGGCAAGTTTAAACCCCTCTTTCCCTGCGCGGTTTTCAGTCGTCTGACTCGTTACAGACTTCTGGAAAAGAGCGAAGAGGGTATGCGAGCGATCCGATGGCTAACTCGCCTGCTTGGGCCCCAAGTCGAAGATATAAGAGAGAGCAGACATTGCTGAGTGCATTGAAATGTCTTTTGACGTCATTTAGAACAGGCTTGATATAGTGAAGCATCATTAATCGCGAGGCTGCAAACTAAAGCTGTGACGACTCATCTTTCAGATCGACTATTAAAAGCGTCGGTAACTAATTATACCATCGATTTGTTGTATCACGTGATTTATGAGCTATTATAAATGTTAAATAAATGCAAATAAGAGTGCACGGGGAGGCCACGGTAGCTGGACTTGATCCCTGAGCCTCTGCACTGTGGGGCTGCGTGCTAAACATCCATCCGCCGTGCCGCCCTGTTTGCTACATATATAGTTCAATTTATTCCTCTTTCTTTTTTGTTTTGTAGGATACGTTGAAATATAAAGAGATCTTTGGGTGAGTTGGTAGTTAAAATTACTCACTACTTCTTCCAAAAAGTAACTGAGTTCATAACTGAATTACTCTATAAAGTAACTAGTTACAGGGAAAGTAACTATTTATAATACTTTAAAAAGAAGTTGTTAAATGACAAAGATTTTGAAATGTTTTGAGCAGTATTTGAGTCGGTTACGTAGCGAAGAACGGACCGGTAGTTATACAGGGAGTGCAGAATTATTAGGCAAGTTGTATTTTTGAGGATTAATTTTATTATTGAACAACAACCATGTTCTTAATGAACCCAAAAGTCTCATTAATATCAAAGCTGAATATTTTGGAAGTTGGAGTGGGGCTTTTTTAGTTTTAGCTATTTTAGGAGGATATCTGTGTGTGCAGGTGACTATTACTGTGCATAATTATTAGGCAACTTAACAAAAAACAAATGTATACCCATTTCAATTATTTATTTTCATCAGGGAAACCAATATAACAGCTCAACATTCACAAATATACATTTCTGACATTCAAAAACAAAACAAAAACAAATCAGTGACCAATATAGCCACCTTTCTTTGCAAGGACACTCAAAAGCCTGCCATCCATGGATTCTGTCAGTGCTTTGATCTGTTCACGATCAACATTGCGTGCAGCAGCAACCACAGCCTCCCAGACACTGTTCAGAGAGGTGTACTGTTTTCCCTCCTTGTAAATCTCACATTTGATGAGGGACCACAGGTTCTCTATGGGGTTCAGATCAGGTGAACAAGGAGGCCATGTCATTAGTTTTTCTTCTTTTAGACCCTTTCTTGCCAGCCACGCTGTGGAGTACTTGGATGCGTGTGATGGAGCGTTGTCCTGCATGAAAATCATGTTTTTCTTGAAGGATGCGGACTTCTTCCTGTACCACTGCTTGAAGAAGGTGTCTTCCAGAAACTGGCATTAGGACTGGGAGTTGAGCTTGAGTCCATCCTCAACCCGAAAAGGCCCCACAAGCTCATCTTTGATGATACCAGCCCATACCAGTACCCCACCTCCACCTTGCTGGCGTCTGAGGCGGACTGGAGCTCTATGCCCTTTACCGATCCAGCCACGGGCCCATCCATCTGGCCCATAAAGACTCACTCTCATTTCATCAGTCCATAAAACCTTAGAAAAATCCGTCTTGAGATTTTTCTTGGCCCAGTCTTGACGTTTCAGCTTGTGTGTCTTGTTCAGTGGTGGTCGTTTTTCAGCCTTTCTTACCTTAGCCATGTCACTGAGTATTGCACACCTTGTGCTTTTGGGCACTCCAGTGATGTTGCAGCTCTGAAATATGGCAAAACTGGTGGCAAGTGGCATCTTGGCAGTTGTACGCTTGACTTTTCTCAGTTCACGGGCAGTTATTTTGCGCCTTGGTTTTTCTACACGCTTCTTGCGACCCTGTTGACTATTTTGAATGTAACGCTTGATTGTTCGATGATCACGCTTCAGAAGCTTGGCAATTTTATGAGTGCTGCATCCCTCTGCAAGATATCTCACTATTTTTGACTTTTCAGAGCCTGTCAAGTCCCTCTTCTGACCCATTTTGCCAAAGGAAAGGAAGTTGCCTAATAATTATGCACACCTGATATAGGGTGTCATTAGACCACACCCCTTCTCATTACAGAGATGCACATCACCTGATATGCTTAATTGGTAGTAGGCTTTCAAGCCTATACAGCTTGGAGTAAGACAACATGCATAAAGAGGATGATGTGGTCAAAATACTCATTTGCCTAATAATTCTGCACTCTATGTAGAACCGTGTGATATTTATTATACCTCACCAGCAACAGATTTATCCTACATTTGAAGTGCAACACATACAAACAAATATCATGAAAAAAAATGAAACAAAATAAATAAAATAATAACAAAAGGAAAAAAAAGAGATAAAACGGAAAAAAGAATGAACTATACATTTTTATATAGGCGCATTAACACTGAAAACCCAGGAAATAAAATGAAAATATTTGCAAATCTGCAAAAAAAAGATGAAATAATTTTTTTTTTACCATTTTTATGCTTTACAGATTTAAAGTCAACAAAACATATTCCCCAAAAATGCATATCAACCAATCATAAGTGAAAAAGCCGTCTTGCAGGGATCGGTCGGCAACCGGCCCCCTTTGGTCACTTCAAAGAGCCGGCTCATGGAGGCGTTTGGTTCACAAACGATATGAGTCAGTTGCGACTTAGCCCTCAATCGCCTTTTATTTCGGCACTTTAGTAAACATTATATTCATAATTTTGATGATCGTCACTATTCTAAATGGTGACAGAATCTGAGTAGACGTGACGTAAACAACTCTGAGTAGAGCGGCAAATTGTGTTGCTAAAAACGGCGTCCGATTTGTGGGGGCACGCCACTGTTGCCGTTCTCCAGCCAAAGTAAGTTCTAAGTGAGTAACCGTAAGTTGAGCGTCAGTAACAGCAGAAAAAATAATTAGTTGAATTACTTTGTTATCCCCCAAAAAAATAACGCCGTTACGTGACGGTGGTATTCCCAACACTTGTGGTTGAACTAAATGCCATGTGCAAGTGGTATGTAAAAACGTACAGAATTTTACAGATTACTATTTCCCTAGAAGCAAAGGCATGTCTGACTTTTTTCTTTTAACATGGCTAATGTTAATCATCTCCAAACGGAAGAGCAGCTTCAGCGACAGACTACTGTCACAGTCTTGTTCCACGGACAGACTGAGGAGATAATTTCTTCCTCATGCCACGAGGCTCTTTAACTCCACACGGGGGAGTAAAAGCCCACATTAAACCCCACATTTGCATTTTACCCTATTTTTATTACAGTGTGTATTAAGTAGCACTATTTAAATACTCTATATCAACACGTTACATTGGGTATTTATGTATTATATTCTTTTTACTTTATTATTGTTTTAGTTTTAACACAAGGATACTGCTGGAAGAGTGAATTTCCCTACGGGGATGAATAACGTATCTATCTATCTATCTATCTATTGTACTGAAATGGTTGTTGCCCTTTTGCTTGATATATTATTGAGAGCTTTAGGCCTTTTTTGTGCTTGAATTTACCTTTTGTACAAAATTGAAGGACGACCTCTTTTCGACGCAGCATTGTGTATGCTCATGCTAACAATTTGCCAAATGGTCTTTTCACTATGTGTGTGTGTGAGCATACTGCACACATATTTTTGCATTTTTATGTCTGAAATGGCAGAATCACCTTTGGCCTTTTGTGTGAGTATGTTTGTGCATACTTATCATGACTTTAGTCTACTGTTTTTGTGATAAATTGGTAAGATGAGCCTCTTTTCCCTCCAATGTTTGTGTGTGTGAGTTGAGATTGAAAATACAAGCTACTTCACATGTTTGGTGTGTAATTCACTCTCACTTCCAGGCCCGAACGGCTGTAAAGAAGATGGAGAAGGGCGGCCGCAGTGCCCTGAAGAAAGGATATTGGCCAATTAAGACGGAGGCTTGTCTCCCGCTGCTCGGTATGGGGGCTGATTGAATCACGCCAAAGCGCCATTCACAGGACATTGTGTGTAATTAGCTATAAGTCACTCTCTGACTTTCCCCCTCGTATTGGATCTTCAGCCCAATTACGCCCACGAGGACAGAGCACTTCTGCCTCACTCTCCACCACCGCTTGCTTGTTGACCTTTTTTTTTGGAAAGACAATCTGACAAGATGCTATGTGGCTCCGACCTTTGGGTGACTTACCTGAACATTACAAGAGTAACACTGTATATAATAATAATAATGATAATACAAATATATATTCCATAAATATAATTTGATACAAAAGAGGCATTCATTAAGAAGTTTTCCCTCATTGTAATTTTAGTAGTGATGTCAAACATACAGCCCGCAGGCCACACCTGGCCCTTTGGATGATTTAATCTGGCCCACCATGAATTTCTAAGTACAGTATATCCAAAAAAAGCAAGTCTCTTAGTAATTTCTATCAAAAGTTATATATATATTGTCAAATAAATGCAAACTACATGCTCCCTCTGGCTGTGGGTAGTTAAGGATGTACTCTGAGATTTAGTAGCCCCAGCATGGTAGTTTTATCTGATGTAGTTAAGTTATGTTTATATGTCTAGCCCTTAATCACAAGAAGTCTCAAAGGGCTGTACAGACTACTATTGCACCATCCCCTCATGTAAAACCTACATGAGGGCAATGGAAAAAAAACAAAAAAAACGTCAGCATGAGAATCAACGGTGTAATCTTATTGCCCATGCACCGATAAAACCCATATCTCTTACTTCTTTTTGTTCATATTGAACTAGTACGAAAATTAAGGCAAAAAAATGTATTCCCACTTGCGTTTGTATAGCGTGTTGAGTTGTTTTAGGCCTAAAACTGCATTCACTCAACTGTCAAATTAAATCAGAGGGTTAAACACATTCAATGGCAATCTTTTTTCCCAATTGTTATGGTCTTTTTTGTGAATAGATGTGCTATGCTTAGAAAATGACCCTTGCCATCAATGAGTATAATATGTAGGGTAGGGTACTAAAGTAGGCTAAATAATGAAGCATAATACTGAAAAACTTAAGCTAAAAATTTTGAGGTCACTGATCCGGACCGCCTGTGAATGGAAAGCCAGGATCTGGCCCCAGAGCCAAACTGAATTTGACATCCCTGAATTCTAGTTTACTCTGGTGTAGTCTACGCTGTGTGCTGCGTAGACATTCAGGCTTTATAGAGTAAATTGGTCAAACAAGTTTTTCAACATGGCGCAAACACGTTTAAGACAAACAATGGTTTAACAATCTCACTAAATCGTGCAAGGGGACCCAACTAAATGCCCTGTAAAGCCAATGATCATTTATACATCGCTAAAATTGTAATTGTTACAGATTATATTAATTTAGCTGTCTCAAAGAGCTGTAAAAAGGATGGACTTGTGTCTCCTCTAATGTGTTTTGTCGACATCTGCTGGACATATGTGTGCCGTGTTCAGCCCGCTGCAGTTCAGTTATCATTTTCTTTATTCGTAGCCTATTCTGCTTTCCAAGGTAAACAGTTTAAAAATTCAAACAAAATCCAATTATTATTTAGGCTAAACATTTTTAAAAGGGTTGTAGCCATGCAGGAAGGTTTGTATTAGTATAAATAAAGAATAATATATATTAAAGAGTATTAATAAGTACCTTATTTTTTTCACTTGATATACTATATTGTTTTCTCGTTTTTAACTGTTTGTTTTGAAATTTTGTTGTTTTTTTAGCTTTTCAGAGATAAAAGATGTGAGAAAAAAGTATGATGAAAACAAACCAAAGATGAAGTACCGTAAATTAAGAAAAATGAAACTCACAATTATCAGGTAACTTCACATGAAAAAAAAATGTTATCCAAAATCTTTCATTTTTTTTAATAATACTTTTGTTCTTCGAACTGAAGTTTTGGCAGGCACAAAAACCCCCCCAATGTGCTTTATTGTGTTGTGCAAATAATTCTTTTTTTTAACCTTCCTGCATATTTGAACACTTTTACACAGATATACTTTATTAAAAAGGACTTAACAGGAGAGAAACGATCCAATCAAAGTTTATTCCACTGTCCTTTCACAATTCAATCCATCACTTTCAATACATTCCTCTGTGCAGGCATCAGATTTCCGGGCGTCATTGAACCTTACCGCGGAAACCGTCATGAAGCGCAAGGTGTAATGCAAAATGATTTTCATTCTATTTTCTTTGCAACAGTGGATCTATTTGACTTTGATTAGATGCGTGCAATTTTCTAGAAAATCGAGTAAAATTGACCAATAATGACGAATGGAAATTGTTTTCTGTTCTTTCACTCCAATTGTCAGGTCGTCAATTTTTTATTTTTCAGTCTCGCCAGTTAGCAGATTTGGTATTGCGCATTTTCTTCTCTATCCTGATTAGCAAAACAGTCTCCCTGATTCTTTACTTCCTAGCTAGTAGTTACCTTAAGGTTTGATAATGTATACCGTACTTCATATAGTGTTTTTATTTGTTAGACAAATTCTTTGGCCAGTTGAAAAAATATATATTCAGTTTCAAATTGTATTGTATGATATGTCCTTGTAAACAAATTTCAAAGATTTAGCTTATCGCTCCTACTGAATATGCAGAATATTTGAGTAAGACTCCTAAAAAAGAATGTGCCTTGGCCCCATAAAGCAGTGGTTCTTAACCTGGGTTAGATCAAATCATAGTGGTTCAGATTTTCGGTTGAGCCTCTGCCACAGAGGTCAAGACTCTTCATGTCTATATGCAATGACAAGCATGATGTTCATTGGCCTATCAGTGCTGCATTGAAATTACCGCACTCAATGGTTATGTAAAGTGTGAATTTTATCATAGTACGTCGTGTAACTACTTTCTTTGTATTTCAGTTCATTCTACGTCGGGTAAAAGAAAAGTTATTGGACAAATATGTACCGTATGGATTCTCATGTATCATGGATCGAGATGGGAGCCGGCATCCCAGCTGCATAATTTGGGGTGCCAAGTTGAGTTATTCTAGCCTAGCACTGGCCAAACACTCCGGGAAGATGTGTTGAGATGGGCAATATGAGAACACGATATTTGCTAAATTCACAGTGAAGAGAGACATATTCTATAATGAAGCCACTCTGCCTGCTTTTTGATTTTTACCCTTTAACAAGCCGATTCTCGCAGCTTCATATGAAGTTGCGTGGCAGAGCAAACACCGACTCAGAAAACCGGCCTGGAGAGGGATGGGCACTTCCAGGCTGTACTTGCCCAAGACACACCGCAGTATGCGGTGCCCCTACGACCCAAGTGGGCAAGAAATTCGTGAACCAAACACAAAGCAGGGAAAGCCACACACCTTTGGTTAAACACTTGTGAAGCCAGCTGCATTAAAGATGACGAAAGGGTAAATTATCCCAAATTCCTCTTTCAATGACACCAGCAACAGAATAGAGGACATGAGTAAAGGCAGCTTGGCTGAACTAGTCATAGTTCTGAGAGAAAAACTATATGCATTGAATTTGAAAAAAACATATATAATTTTATGTTACATTAAAGTGGATGTGGATGTGCATATAAAACTGGTGGGGTTTGGTAGCGGCAACACTGTTAAGAACCACTGCTATCAAGGTTGGGGCTAATTGGGTTAGCTTTTGAATAAAATTTGTGTTCTCCATGTTCCTAACCGACTCCTCCACCATCCCTGCCATCCTGACTTCATCCAGACGCCACTAGAGCGTAGTTTGTGCGTATGGTTTCATAAAAGATGTGAGGGTCCAAAAAGGGAGGTAGTCACTCAGGAACACGGGGGACAATCGGACATAAGCGGGCATTATCTGAGAATGGCATCACGGTCAGCTTTACAGCTGACCTCATTCTCAACTCGTGACCCCAGGGGGTCAGGCTCAAAGGCCTGGCTGAGGCGGGCGTCAGTCGACGCTCGCAGGGGGCGAGCGTCATTGTCAGGTCTCGCTGACGTGACTGTCCTCACCCTGCCCGTGTCACTGTCAGGTGGCGGGCAGCGCCTCCTGACAGCGTCACAAGCTGGGCGTTCCCGACTCACCCAGCAGCCTCCGTCAATGTCAGCATCAGCTGGCGCTGGCGGAACCGGCGGCCCAGCATCATTCGTGCTTGGATTTTCACCGCAAATTCCCAGTTGCCACTCAAGGCTGCTGCATCACGGGCAAACCCTGCGCCTCCTGGAGCGCCTGCTGCCCTAAACCGGGGTGATTTGGGCTTTGCGCCTCATGGGCAACGTGTTGATAACTCGAACTAGGATTGTGATCGTGATGATGTGGATGATGATGATGATGATGGTGGTGGTGGTGGTGGTGATGATGCTCATGCTGAACTTGACCAGGATGTTCAGGTTGTGTATCGACTGCCGGTGCAGCATTGGGACGTTCTTCGGTATTTACCTGGCACTCGGGCGGGATTTCAGTACTCTGTTGAAAATTCAAGCAGAATAAATTGAATTATTTTGTGTAAAATTAATCATCTATAGTCACATGGGAGGGCAACTATTTGAGTGGTATTTATGCAAATAATAAATGTTTTGATTAGGAATAGGCAAGAACCAATACTGGTATCTTTGCTCCTACCAACGTTTTATTACTAGTATTCCCAAATAGTAGGAGTCAGTTATTTATATTATCTTGCAATTTTAACAGTTTGCTGAATAGTGAAGTTGGAGCGAGGAATCGAAGAGTTAAATGTTTTTCTATTAAAGGCAGAAGTGATAATTAAAAGCTTTTGCGACTGTCATGCAGTATTTTAAGAAATAGAGTAACAAAACTTAAAAATAAGAGCTTCCAATTTCTAATTTAGAAGTTATAAATGTGTAAAAGTTTCTGATAAAACGGATTTAATAACAGTTATCAATCTATTAACCTTTTTCACATGACGCTTTTTGTGATCATTTTTTCTAAACAATGTTTAATGTTTAATAATATTTTGGGGGTTATTTTTAGTCTTCAATTATTACAGACCATCACCAGTAAAAGGCAATGATGAGTATTATTCAATATCAAATTAAGATTACATTTCTCTGTACTAATATTACTAGCATCTATCTATCTATCTATCTATCTATTAATAATTTAGTTTTTACTACTACAAAAATAATATATACCTATACAATGATAATTTACAGTATAAAGAAATAATGACATGAGATACCTCATATGTACAAGCACCACATAAGCGCTTGCAGTAGGTGTCCTTGATGGCACCCTCGATGTGGCCCTGGCCAATGATGGAATATGGAAGTGAAATCTTGCGAGTAAGGCGTCCACATCTGATGGTAAACAAGGGATTAGATTGATATGTGAAAGGCTACACTTTAAGGCGTTTCATATCAAAGTGTGGCGAGAGCGAGAGCCGGGAAAGCACAGGGCAGAGGTAGAGAAGGAGAGGAGGGAGAGAGCGAGACATATTATGAAAAATGTACTATTTAACATGAGATGTCAAAACACTTAAACCTGGCTCTCTTGCATCACACACACACCTACACACATACATATACTGTACATAATTTAGAGAGAGAGAGAGAGAAATACAGTGCCGTGTGAAAGTATTTCCCCCTTCCTGATTTTGTGGGGTTTTTTTTTTTGCATATATATCACGCACGTAGGTTTCAGATCATCAAACCAAATTCTAATATTGCACAGAGACTACCCAAGGAATTGGAAAATGTAGTTGATGTTGATTGCATTTATTAAGGCACAAACAAATCTAGGCCTATCTGGCCCTATGTAAAGAACAATTGCCCTCCTTGTTTAATCATATAGTAACTGTGATTGACCACTCTGTATTATATACACAGTAGATGATGGTGATGATGATAGTATAATATATAGATCCATCCATCCATTATCCGCACTGCTTACCCTCAGTAGGGTCGCAGGGGTGCTGGAGCCCATCCCAGCTATCTTCGGGCAGTGGGCAGGGGAAACCCTGAACTGGTTGCCAGCCAATCACAGGGCACACAGAGATAGACAACTCACTTGCTCACTCACACCTAGGGACAATTTGGACTGGCCAATTAACCTGACATGTATGTTTTTGAAATGTGGGAAGAAGCCGGAGTGCCCGGAGGAAACCCAGGCAAGGACAGGGAGAGCATGCAAACTCTGCACCAGAAAGTCGGTAGCTGGATTTGATCCCATGACCTCAGAACTGTGCCGCACACGTGCTGATCACTCAGCTGCCGTACCCTCATAATATACAGTAGAGATATACTTTACGGACTATTTGAACTACAGAAAAAAAAATATTTTCCGAACCTGTCATAGATGAAAAAATCATCTTTGGCCCCGTTGAGCAGCTGCCACACATCCGGTTGTTGTTCTTCCTGTTTGTAGAGCGCGATGTTCGCCGACAACCTTTGCTCCAGCATCGGGTGCAACTGTTGCGCTTGTGCCCCCTGATGGTTGATCACCATGTAGGTGACGTCTTTCAGACCCTGACTCTCCATTTGCAGGCGCAGGTTATCCATTCTACGTGGGGCAGAGTAAAAGGGGTAGGTAGGTACAGGTAGGTGGGTGGGTAATGTCATGTATAAATATTCTGTTTCGACAGCTTTCAACTTGGGGGCGAAATTGGAATTTTGGTATTGATCCGATCCAAATAATACATGGTAGTACAGTAATGATTGATACTGATCCAACACGTTTAGCTTGGAAATGTTATTATGATCAGTCAATAATTTAGTCCTTCTCCCCCTTGAGTTAGTTTATAATCACAATAAACACAGCACAACATTTTAGTGGACTATTGTTTTTACAACTACATTGCAAACTTTAACAGTACAAAAAACAAATTGTTTCAATTCCAACTGTTTCAAAATAAAACCCAAGAAAGTCATACCAAAAAAAGCAGTAATGTAAGGAAAATATACACTGTACAACAACTTCAAAAAGAGAAATAAAATATCTTCCATGGCACAATGTTTTGAAAATAAAGTCAGTAATGTAAATAAGGTTTCAATTGACTCTCATTGCCCCTGTTGCAAATATTGACAACTGATTTACAGGGTTTTGTTCAGGAATAGTAACAAGTTTACATTTATGGTTGCAGCTCCTTGCTCTCTGTCGGGTGAGTTTAAAAAATATGTAAATTAGTGGTGTTGCCACAGTAGCAGACCACTTTACCACACAAATTACACTTGGCATTGTCCTTTCTTGGAGCTGGAAAAAAAATCGTCCACACCGTGCTGTACTACCTGTTTGTTTCTATAATTTTTTTCTCTTAGTCGGTTTGCATACATAAATGTGGCTCTTTTCCTGCCTGGCAGGTAAAATGCAGCAGCAGGCCAGGTAGGGAGAGGTGTTAAAGTGTGCCAGTCAGTCACACCAACAGGAATAAACTAAGAAAGTGACTGGGGCGCTAAGAAAAAGAGAGATGGTTGCGCAATTTACATTAAGAAGCAATGCTTTGAAGAAATTGCTGGAGGAGCCAAATATCAACCCGGGACAATAGTATCGACTGATCCAAGTACTTGCTCAGTACTGATAACATCGATTTTAAGGATCGATCCGCCCACCACACAACACATTTTTAAAACACTGCTTACTTACCTGGATGCCTGCACCAAGCAGAAGAGTCAGCTAGCCTGCAAAAGGGCCACCACCGTCACCCGGCCCACCGCCGCTCTCATAGGATCCTCCGACCCAATCCTCCAAACGGGTGGCGGCTCACAGCGCGGCCCTCCGACCCCCTCGCTCTCCGCCCCGCCCCCTGGGAGCAGGCAGAGAGCGAGGAGCAGGCCGAGGCTCACCCTCATGCCTCCTCGCCTTCTGCGTATCAGCTGAGGGAGGAGCAGAACACAAAAGATAAGACGTCTGCTTTAAAAGCTACATAGTACAAGATATGCACTCCCTGAGGTTCTCTAGCCGCAGTTTTTAAACCGTTACTAGGTGGAGGACCAAAACCTATGGTGAAGCAGCATTCAGCCACTTAGGTTGTCACCTATGGAACGGTCTGCCAAAGGGTACAGGTCCGCTTGACATTTTTAATAGGAAGCTCAAGACCCAATTTTTTAATATAGCTTCAAATTGATGGTTTTGGTTTAAGTTTTAGCAAATTACTGTATCTCACTTACTTTTTAATCACAATTTTTATGTTTTTGTTCGGCAGTTTTTCATTTAATTTAATTTTTTTGTTATTTCAGTGTTTCTTCTTGTGGGAGGCTCACACTGAGGGTTTGGTTCGATGGCTGAAAATCCCGCTGCCATCCCTATCAGTGTGGATAAGCCATCCTCAGGTCGCTTTTCCTCACTTGGGCAGCCTGTGCCTTACAATAATCATATTGTTTTATATTACCATTTATTTTGTTTATATTTTATTTTAACCATTATGTATGTCTGTTATGTTTCAGCTTTTTGGGTGGGGATAAAGGAGGGGATTATATTGTCTTATTGTACACTAAATGTTTTTATACGGCACTTTGAGCGGCAGTTCTTTACCTAATAAGTGCTCTACAACTATGTGTTCTGTGCACAGCAATTCTAGTTTTAATGCGATTAATAGGGCATTGAGGGTTGTTCAATTTTAACTACCTTTTCTTCTTTTTTTTTTCTTGCTGAAATGATAAAGATTGGTTTATGACAGATGGTTGAGTTATTTTCTTTTTAAATTAAAAATATTTCTTAGAATAATTTAAAAACAAGAAGAAATAGATTGAAAATTAGCAAACCTGTCTAACTAGCAAAGCAAAAACATTTTTTTACAAATAATGTTTTACTAATTTTTCAAAAATCGAAATGTGTCTGTGATTAAACTACAATACTTTCAAGCATGGGGGAGGACCAATCCTATGACGGAAGGCAGAAAGGACCAGTGCTTTGCTTAGGAGGATTTTGACATTTTTACTGGCCTACTCAAAATGTGTGTAGTGAAGCTACTTTATAAGAGTTTAGTGTAAAGCATTTCAATCTTTTGTGAGTGCAAATGCAATCTTCAAAATACTGATACTGTGCATAGGTAAATATGTTTTAATCTACATCAGAATCTTTATCAAATTTTCTGTTAACTTATCAACATATAATTGAATTTCTTCCCTATAAGAGCTCGCTGCTGTTCCATTTGTTGTAATTCCTCCTCCATAGCTAAGTGAGACAGATTTGAGTATAAAAAATCATATATATATATATATATATATATATATATATATATATATATATATATACCAACATTTGCTGCCTGCAGATTTTGAGTTCAACAAAACTGTGTTTATACCAAATAAAACCGACAAATTCAAATGCTTTGTTATTGATTTTTGTTTTCAAATATAATCAAAATGTTTTTCTTTTATAGATCTTAGAAGACAATCCTCTGTGTTATACATCGAAGTGTCCTTGGGCAAGACATTGAATCCCTAATGCCCACGATAAGCAGATAGTTGCCTTGCATGGCTGACGCTGCTATCGGTGTGTGTTTGTGTAAGTGGAAAGCACATTGTAATGCGCTTTGGGAAGTCTTCAGTGACTTGAAAAGTGCTATATAAATGCAGACAAGACGATAGTAAGCATGTTTTTTATGCTAAATTTATCTGAATAATATAACTTTGGTGCCAATACTTCCCCAAAAATATTACCTGTTCTCTGAAAAAATGTTCACTCCGCGCAGCGTTGAGTCGCAGCAACTCCTTTTCCAAAAACAAGTGTCACCTGCTTTTCCTCTTTTTATACTCTGCCTGTTTTTTATCTGGTCAAAGCAGCACAAAGGTCAAGATGAGCTGCTGGCTTAGCCTTTTTTTTTTTTTTTTTGCTGATTGTACCACTTTTTATTAACCTTATAAAGGCAGATGCTTCTGATTGTAACCATTGGTTTAGTCATTTCTGGTAAAGAAACCAATACTTTGAGTGATGCAGGCACTTGAAACAGTGCTGTGTAATTTAAATATGAGAACTTTTATTATTCTTTTTAAAACTCATGGAGATTTTTATCTAAAAAAGTTGCGCAACACGTCCAGAGAGAGAAGAAATGGAAAAAAACAGAGAGTGGATCTCTGGTTGGCAGGCAGTTTTTGTGCAAAGTCCATGTGAAGACAGGCCTCGTGAATGCTTCAGATTGGTTGGACAGAGAATGTTTGTATTCAAGTTTAATATTAAAGTTAAAAACCTCGTAGAGGGATATGCAAAGTCTGCTCCTATTTGCTCATTTGAATAAAGTTGCTGTTACGTGTGTTTTACAGCCTTAACTGAGAAGAATGTTAAACAAGGAGCTCAAAGTATGAGCTGTTATGTTAACGCATGCAGAATCAGACCATTTGCTAGTGACTTAATGTCCCCCTATATTCTGGTCCGGAGCCTCCCAACAGCCAAGGAGAGATCCGCAGGTTCAAGAGTGTTCTCCATTTGGGCCCCGGTGTGGAATGCTCTGCCCCCTGAGATTCAATCTGCAAAATCAGTGGAACTGTTTAAATCTAGGCTTAAAACGCAATTCCATTATTTAGCTTATGAATGACTTATATTCCCTGTTGCTATATGTGTATTCTCATCTCATCTCATTAGCTGCACCGCTTATCCTCAGTAGGCTCGCGGGGGTGCTGGAGCCCATCCCAGCCACCATCGGGCAGTGGGCAGGGGACACCCTGAACTGGTTGCCAGCCAATCGCAGGGCACACGGGGACAGACAACTCACTCGCTCAGTCACACCTTGGGACAATTTGGACCGGCCAATTCCCCTGAAATGCATGTCTTTGGAATGTGGGAGGAAACCGGAGTGCCCGGAGGAAACCCACGCAAGCACGGGGAGAACATACAAACTCCGCACAGTAAGGCCGTGAGCTGGATTTAAACCCACTCAGGAGGTTCCCACGACCTCAGAACTGTGCCGTACACGCGCTAACCACTGCGCCGCCGTGCTGCCCATATATGTGTATTATTTATCGCAAAATCCTTTGCAGCCTGGTCACCCTGGAAGGGGGATTACCTCACGTGCGGTCCCTTCTCAAGGTTTCTTCATTTTCCTCATGTTGAGGTTTTTGAGTTTTTCCTTGCCCTCATGTAGGTTTTAGATCAGGGGATGGTGTAATAATATTCCGTGGTTTGCAATAATCCGTAGTCTGTGCAGCCCTTTGAGACCCCTCGTGATTAAGGGCTATACAAATAAACATGACTCGACTTGACTTGACCATGATGATGGAAATGATCGTTTGTGGTCAAAGATCACCACTGCAAAAACATTGTCATGCACATTTAGGCACTGGGAGGTTTTGAAGCTCAGCTCTTCAACCTGGTCTCTAGAACGTGCACTTAAGGAAGTTCAATTTTTTTTTTAATGTCATTCAAAAGTTCACTGAGGTCAATAACTACAAACATGCTATTTTATAAAAATTTGCACCAATAAAGTAATACAACACAATGTGAGTCATTTGGTTGCAAAAAACAAAAAAGGACTTTATGAAAATACCCCTTTGTTTTCTTGCAATTACAAGAATATAGATAATATGCATAGTTTTTGGTGTTGCTTTTTGAGATTTTTACAGAGAACCATCAAATTAGATTCACAATTTTGCATGACAATAATCTATTTTTACAAAGAAAAGAACACGGTAATTTTACTGTCGTTAGATATGAATTGTCATTGAGTGGATTGAGGCTACAGCTACTACTACTGTGCAGAAAATAGATGGGTGGATTTTATGTCTCTCTTTTAGCTGGCAAAATTGTCAACATTTCAACATGTTGGAACACTTTTTCCTCCATTTTTAATTGCACTTGTCAATGAAACTTGACATTTACAGTTACTCAAAATATAATTCTATTTAATACCACATAGTCAAATGTCCACAGATATAAAGCCCCCACTGTCAAACATGGTGGTGGCAGCATCGTGATCTTTCTTTTCTTCAGCAGGGACTGAGATCTTTTAGAGTTGATGGGAAGATGGATGCAGCCCAATTCAGGGCAATTCTGTGAGAAAATATGTTGGAACTGGCAAGAGACCTAAGAATGAGGGGCAGATTCACCTTCCAACAGGACAACAACCCTAAACCTAAAGCAAAATCTACAATAGAATGGTTTAAAACCAACAATAAATGTGTCAGAATTGCCAAGCCAATATCCAGACCTCAAGTCTATCGAGCATTTGTGGAAAGATCTGAAATATGCTGTGCATTTTTGTGTTTTGGCGTCATTCAACACTTGTAAGGGTACGTTTAAAAAGGAATTGCATGTACAGAATTGAATAAAGCAAATGGTGTTAAAAATGTTTTACACTGCTCAAGTTATCTCTAAACTGAACTTTTCAGTGTTGAATTTTAACAACATCCAAGTGTTGCACCTATGCTGTTGGGCAGAGGGAAGTCAAATGTAGTTTGTGTCACGAGGATTACCAGAACAGAGCAGGGGACCCCAGAGCGTTCGTTACAAGTCTTTTATTTGGGGAAAGAGTAAGGGTTAGCGGGAAACACGATGACCGTCGAACTCAGCAGCAACGTCGTGAAGACAACTTCGGACGACGTAGCCAATCGTAGCGTGGACGGAAGCAGGTTGAGTTTACCGGGACTGAAGAGAAGATCGTAGCTTGGGACGGAAGCAGGTCGGATCGGAGGCAGGCAGGCAGGCAGGCAGAATCAGGTAAACAAGGCACAGGTAATCGGGAGCGTCATACGGGGTACAGATGTGAGTCCTCCGACAAGGAGTTCTCCGCGTAACGCGTTTAAAAGGGGAGCATTGACCAATCAGGAAGCACATTCCAGCGCGCCACATGATTACCCCAGGTGACTCCACTTGGGTAATCATGACAGAACCCCCCCCCTCAAGGAACGGCTCCAGAAGTTCCCCAGGAAAAAAAAATAAAAATAAATTTAACCCAAGACACGTCACAGGGAAACACAGGCAGAATCAGACAGGACAGGCAGAATCAGAAGAGTCCAGACTCAGGGGGGTCGGATTCAGAAGAGTCCAGACTCAGGGGGGTCAGATTCAGAAGAGTCCAGACTCAGGGGGGTCAGATTCAGAAGAGTCCAGACTCAGGGGGGTCAGATTCAGAAGAGTCCAGACTCAGGGGGGGTCAGATTCAGAAGAGTCCAGACTCAGGGGGGGTCAGATTCAGAAGAGTCCAGACTCAGGGGGGGTCAGATTCAGAAGAGTCCAGACTCAGGGGGGTCAGATTCAGAAGAGTCCAGACTCAGGGGGGTCAGATTCAGAAGAGTAGGACTCCGGGGAGCGGAAAGGGAACAGACAAGACAGGAGAGGAAAGACGGGACAAAATCAGTACAGGCAGACTCAGGGCAGGCACGGGAGTCGAACAGGCAGGCACGGGAGTCGAACAGGCAGGCACGGGAGTCGAACAGGCAGGCACGGGAGTCGAACAGGCAGGCATGGGAGTCATTGCGCAGTCATACGGCTGGAGGTGCCTCAGCCAATTTCGCCATGTCGGAAAGGACTTGCCGAACTGCGCATTCTGAAGGTGAATTGCGCTACTGATTCAGGCTTTGATAGTGGTCAGGGGGCAAATGTACGAACGCGGGGTCCATTCTGGTCGGAGGATTCTGTCACGAGGATTACCAGAACAGAGCAGGGGACCCCAGAGCGTTCGTTACAAGTCTTTTATTTGGGGAAAGAGTAAGGGTTAGCGGGAAACACGATGACCGTCGAACTCAGCAGCAACGTCGTGAAGACAACTTCGGACGACGTAGCCAATCGTAGCGTGGACGGAAGCAGGTTGAGTTTACCGGGACTGAAGAGAAGATCGTAGCTTGGGACGGAAGCAGGTCGGATCGGAGGCAGGCAGGCAGGCAGGCAGGCAGGCAGGCAGGCAGGCAGGCAGGCAGGCAGGCAGGCAGGCAGGCAGGCAGAATCAGGTAAACAAGGCACAGGTAATCGGGAGCGTCATACGGGGTACAGATGTGAGTCCTCCGACAAGGAGTTCTCCGCGTAACGCGTTTAAAAGGGGAGCATTGACCAATCAGGAAGCACATTCCAGCGCGCCACATGATTACCCCAGGTGACTCCACTTGGGTAATCATGACAGTTTGAATAAACAATAAACAAGACAATAGACAAAATTAAACATGACTTACAGTAAAAGAACACTTTTATTTAGTTTCAGATGTTAGATGAGAAATCATAACTTTATTTAATATTTTTACTAAGGCTGTTTTTTTCTATTTTAATTTGACGACCTCTCATCTACTCAAATTTCGGTTGATAACTTATTAGTTGTAAAATTTACATGCATGCTCGGGTCTAAGAATAAAAACTAAATCTGTTTTGTGTAAAAATTATTGTCAAACAGTAATCTACTGTAAAGTTCAATGACAGTTCAAATAAGCAAAAAAAAACAATTCTAAAGTTTTCCAATTCGGGGAATCCCAAATCCATGGGTATCGGTGGTTTCTCAAAGTTCATGACTCCACAGTCAACAACAAAGGAATAATTCAATTTTTACCGCAACTTTGATGTTAAGCTCCATGTTGAATCAGATCTTTCTTGGATTCTTGGTCTGAGGGTAGCTCACTACTCGGATCACTGAGATTTTCAATCAACCAAGGAATCAAAGAATTTTCCCCGGGAGGGAAAAATCCTGGCCTTTCCAACAACAAAATAATATATAATCATTTTTTAAAGAATAAACTTTGGCAACATCGAACTGTCTGCGGCTACGTGTCAAGAAACATGAAAGGAACGACTACTGAGCAATGAAGAAAGATATACTAGTTCCTGCTATCATGTCTATAAAGTCTTTGATGTCTTTTCTCATAAAACATTGTTGAAACAGGGAATAACAAATACTTGTTTTCTAATTAAAATAAATTATGTCATTTGATAATAATTACTACAAGGTGTTTCCTAGCACATTTTATTTTTTTTTATTTAAATGTCAAATTAACGTTGTTTAAATAGAATTTCCCTATAGTATATTTGTGGTGTTGCCACAGTAGCAGACCACTTTACCACATAAATATCACTTGGCATTGTAATTTTTTGATAAAAACACATTAAATAACATAATGGGTCGTTCCAGGCTTTGAAATCACAATTAATGCTATTTAGAGTTGCAGAAATTGGGTATTATATCATACAAGTGGACTCAAAGTTACTGATTAAAAGATTGACCAAGCCAGTCATAATAAAACGACGTTGCGTAAGTCAACCTGCATGCAAAGATAACCCATTTTAGTTTATTTGGATCATAAACCAAATGTGTCCAATACAACAGAAGAAGCAACAGCACAAGACGTGATCGGGTCACAGCTTAATGATTCCAGTAAGTCATGATGGTAAGTCATTGACAAAAGCACAACAGCCATTGTTCCACACTAGACTTTCACCCTTGGAAGAGAGTTTATTCACAGGTTAAAAGTGGTTCTGTCAGACACAGTAGACACATTTGATACCATCTCCAAAACGTTTGCTTTGTCATTTGTCAAGATTTTTCCTAATTTTCCACTGTTTTTTAACAGCCGTTTATTTATGTCTTTGACCAAAGCAAAAAAATAAATAAATGGGACAGTATTTTTTTAAATTACCATGCCCCATTTGAATAAAATGTATTTGTTTTCTTGTGTACAATTAGAGCAGTGACTTTAAAATAGAACTGTCTTTTTGTCATTCATTCCTTATTGTCAAAATGGGGAATAGGTGAGAGAATTCCAGAGTTCATGCAAGATATGGTGTCCTGATTCTAAGTGTTTTATCATCTTACATATTTTGGGAGTAAAAAATTAAATAAGAATAACATATGAAGTTGAGTATTAATGGGCGTCAGAAGGAGGTAATTGCACAAGACACACTACAGGAAATGTTGCCCCTACGGCCAACCATACATATATATATATATATATGTATATATATATATATATATATATATATATATATATATATATGTATATGTATGGTTGGCCCGATGATTGCTGGGATGGGCTCCAGCACCCCACGACCCTACTGAGGATAAGCGGTGCAGCTAATGAGATGAGATGAGATGATATATATATATATATATATATATATATATATATATATATATATATATATATATATATATATATATATATATATATATATATATATAGATATATATATAGATAGATATATATATATATCGTCCCCGCAACCCTACTGAGGATAAGCTGTCAGGACCAGAACGGAAACAGGACCCAGTTGCGCTACGTTTTTCACAAGTTTTATTGAAGAGGAAGGGCTGCGCCCACGATCGGGTGTTCGCTGGATGCGGGAAGCAAGTCGCTCTCGTACTCGGATTGAGATCCGAACACGGAAGTGGATCTTCTGTAGCGAGTGATGGCGGTGTCAGGGACGGAAAAACGGGCCGGTAGCCGGGACTGGGAGAGCAAGGCGTGGTCGGGGTCATAAACGAGTCGTAAGCTAAAACGGGAGAGGAGACCTAGTCGGGGACAAAAAGACAAAAAGAGATCATAAGCCGGTAGGGGAGAGCAGACGTGGTCAGGATCAAAACGTCTCGAAGCAGGAGACTGACAGGAGCAAAGATGGGACAGGTGGGAGTCAGGGTCGAAAAAGGCTTGCCTAGAATATACTGTGGTTCGCAGACAGACTAACCACCGGGGACTGACAGGACTGGGTTCAAATAGTGTCAGTGAGCCAATCAGAACCCGCGGCGGTTGGCGCCAAATGAGCGGGCACAGGTGATTCACATCGGTAATCATGACATAAGAGGTGCTGATGATGAATGAATGAATGACTATATACATCGTGTCAGTGAATCTCAATTTAAATGCACCTGAACAACAGCATTAAGAAGCATTATGACAGCATTATCAAAATCAAATAAAATTTGTTTGTAAAGCACTTTTCAGGCAAAAAATTGCCACTCAAAGTGCTGTAAAAACATTTAGCATACAACAACACAGTAAAATGCCCACAAATATAAAACCCCCACTGTCAAACATGGTGGTGGCAGCATCATGATCTGGGATTTATTTTCTTCAGCAGGGACTGAGAAGATCTTTAGAGTCGATGTGAACATGGATGCAGCCCAATTCAGGGCAATTCTGTGAGAAAATATGTTGGAACCGCCAAGAGACCTAAGAATGGGGCGCAGATTCACCTTCCAACAGGACAACGACCCTAAACGTAAAGCAACATCTACAATAAAATGGTTTGAAACTAACAATAATTAATGTGTCAGAATTGCCAAGCCAATATCCAGACCTCAATTCTATAGAGCATTAGTGGAAAGATCTGGAAAATTCTGTGCACAAACGATCACCATCAAACCTTAAGGATCTTGAACTGTTTTGTGAGGAAGAATGGGCAAAGGTTTGTTTCCAGATGTAAAAAATCCAAAGAGACATACCCAAAAAGACGTGTGGTTGTAAAAGTATTAAAGGGAGACAATATTTTTGCAACGTCTACTTTTCAATTTTGTATGTGTTATCACAATGTAAAATATATCCATTATGTCCAAGACAATTGAAAATATTTTCGTCTAATGAAACAATGACAATCAACAGTAACACTATCCAGGGCGAAATGTTTTACTTATACGACTTTATTAATGCACGACACAACAAATCCGTCACCTAGCAACGAGGCGTCCTTTAACAACGCAAAGGATTATGGGAATCTGAGGCCTTTGTATCCTACGACCGCCCTTTTTAGAGCAAGCGAGACAAGCACAACCAGCATTACACGCGTCGAAGGAATGCTCACCAACGAAAAACCTTGGTAAAAACCTTGAACGACCTTGAGGTACGCTCAGCGATGCTTTTCCTCGCGTACCGTGACACTTGGGGGCTGGAATTGGAAAATGTGTCCGAGAAAAAACGTATTTTAATGCGCGGTTTGATGACGTAATGGTAATTGTCAAACGCGAAATGGCGAACGTGCTGGGGGCCTCGTTCATTTTTTCGGCAACTCTCAAGTGTCGGTCTTTGATTATTTTGAGCATGCTCGGTCACCATGGCTGCCACAGAGATGTGTTTGACACCGGTAAGTCAGTCTGGGTTTTTTTTAAACGAAGATAGAACGTCACTTCGTTCCTGTTGGTTGTTATACCTCGAAGCTTGCTAACATGGACGTCAACTAGCAGGAATGCTAGCATGTTGATAATGCATTTGGCGCGTCATCTATACTTTGCAAAACCAAAATAAACTGTCAAGTTTTGTGTTTCAGACCTAGTGGTTTTTATTTAATGTAACTTTTTGTGTACCTCAGCACACCTGTGCATAACCTTCCACAAAACCTGGATTGTATGTATAAATTCTGTTCGTAGTATATTTACAGTAAGTGGTAATGACACCAGTATAATTAAAATGTTTCATCCGAACGTGCATAGCTACTTAACTAAAAATGTCTTCCTTAGACGCTCCTGAAAGCAGCTCTGTTTACCTAATTTGCAGACATAGACACTAGGTCATTCGCTGTATTTGTGTCATTGGTGTGTCTCTTTGATCAACGAGATAAGTGGTGCCCCCTGAAGATTTCCACTCTGTCTGTGATTATTAATCCAAACTTATATGTCAAGTAGTCTTGGGATTAGTCCTGGGTGACATTAAAAAAAAGTTGTTATCACGAAAAAACATTTCTTATCAAACATTTCTCCTGCTATTCCTCAAACTATTGGCGGGGTCTCCTCCCACCTCTCCAGAATGGGGTCTAAAACTTGCGTTTTCATTGCATAAGGCCCCCCATTTTCTCCTATGGTTGCGTGATGATTAGAGTTTAAATTATCGAACTTATATTATCATTTTTATCCATTTTCTGTGCCGCTTATCCCAGCTAGTTTCGGGCAGGGTACACCCTGAACTGATTACCAGCCAGTTGCAGGGAAGACAGAGACATACACCTCACTCGCTCATTCACACCTATGGACAATTTGGACTGGCCAATCAACCTAACATGCCTCTTTTTGGGGAATGTGGAAGGGGTGTCACGCAAACTCCGCACCGGGAAGCTGCGGTAGCTGTAATTCAATTCTGGACCACCGCTTCGTGGGGCTGCACGTTAGTCACCCATCCACTGTGTCGCTATTTTAAAATTATATGCTGATTGATATTTTAAACTTTCTATCACCTAGGCCTGGTTGGAATGTCATTTTTTTTTTAACCACAGATAAATCTCTGTTTCTTCCTCTTAGGACAAAACCTGCTGAACCATGGCTAAAGCTGTAGGAGGAAGTGAGTTTCCGGCTCACTACAAAGTCATGATGGACAAACTGAATGAACAACGACAGTTGGACCAGTTCACCGATATCACTTTGATTGTAGATGGTAGGAGGGTTGTTATAAGCAACGTCTCGTAGGTGCAGAATTGCATTGAGAGTAAATAAACTGATGTAGCCTTTAAATGTGTGAAAAACATTACAACCACTTAAAAATATAAGTTGAATCTTAAAAAAGATTAAGTATTGACCTATATATATGCATGCAATCACAAACACTCATGCTTGATCCCTATGTTATTATGAGAGCTGATATATCAGTCTCCACTTGAATGTGCTTAACTAAAACAAGTAATGACATTTTTTACGCTATCTCTGTATCACGCACACGCTTTACTACCACAGACACCAGAAATCTCAATATCATAAGCAGTCTTCAATCACTGGCATTACGAGACACGGGATTTAGGATAGCTGCTTCTTTTAACTCCGCTCTAACGTTAATCTCCTAGTCATTATAATGTTAGCAATAGTCGTGAGATATTGAGCACTAGAATGTTATTTACATTTTCGCGGTAGTTTTCTTTTTTACCTCCTACATGTCTGTACTCTCGCTCCAGTCTGCGGTGTGACTGCGGAGATGGGACAGCTTCTGCATCAGTGGCTCTGCCCCTGGGCACTTGACCAATCAGAAGGCACGGGGTGGGTAGCGTCCGAGACAAAAGGCAGGAAAGAGGGAGACATGGGGTCGGCTGCATCTGAGCCTCAATAACTGAGTTTTAAATATTTGTTTAATCGGTCTGTCAAATAAATAAAATGCCTATCCCGATATCGGTCAACTTCCCAAATATCGGTGCTGATAATCGGCCCGCCTGATTATTGGTCGACCCCTAAAAAATATATATATTTAACCAGAATGTCTACTCTGGCCAGCAAATGCTTGCGTCTTGCATTTAGAAACGCAGGATGATGCCGTGTAAGTTCTCATTTACGGCGCTACCGGCGTTTTCAAATCAACTCTTTCCTTTTGTAGGTCACCAGTTCAGAGCACATAAGGCCGTGTTGGCAGCCTGCAGTCAGTTTTTTCATAAATTCTTCCAGGATTTTACACAGGAACCCCTGGTAGAGATTGAAGGTACACACTGTTTTAACTTTGAATTGTCTTAATGTCATTGATAGCAACATTGTGAAGCCTTGTATGAAATGAGATATGACCTGGCACTCCAGGGTAAAACTGTGATAAAGACAGAAAAAAAAGAAACGACTATCAGGATAAAAGGCAAAAACTATTTTTACAACATGATGCTTAAAAGACTACCTTTTCCTAGTAATGAGTTTATTTTAAACCTACTGAATAATTTCTTATGACTTGCATTCCTGACTCTTGGGTTCAACTTATTCTTATTTTTTTCTTTTTAGGGGTGAGTAACATGGCATTCCAGCAACTTATGGAGTTCACATACACAGCCACGCTAGCTGTTTCAGGTAAAGAAGAAGCCTTTGATATATGGAAGGCAGCAGAATACCTCCAGATGCAGGAAGCCATCAAGGCACTCACCAAAAAGTGAGGGTTGCTTAAAATAAACTTGGTTTGGGGAATATTTGGGTGAAATTTTGCGTCAATTTTGTCATAATTTTTTAATTTTCAGAATAAATGACCCTGCATTATTGATTCAAAAAAGCAACAATAAAAAAAGAAAGATTGCTGAGACGTCTTGTGTCATCACGGAAGCACTCCCCTTAGCAGAAGGAGAGCCGGTTAGTATTTTCTGGTTTTCACGGATACAACATTTTATGTGAGTGAGCTTTTGTGAAATCTATAAGTCCTAACATGTTTTCACAGGTGGAGATAGAAATAAGAGCGGACGGCGAAATCGATATGGAGGAGTCCGATGAAGTGGTGAATGCGGAAACAAACGCCCAGTCAAACGCTTTAGCCCTGCTTGCAGACATCACCAGCAAGTATCAGCAAGGGGAACCTACAGCCGAGGTCATCAAAAAGGAAGCGATCGAAGAGGTACGTTGCGTTTTCAGGTGTCAAAAGGTACATTTTGTGCTTATGTGTTAGTATCTGAACCTTTGTAGGCGAGATCTATTTAAGTGATTGTGGTGTTCTGGGACTGAAAAGTTATTCATCTTACACTCATTGATTTCCACCAGCTTGTTTTTTAAATGCTTTTCCCTCATGCAATGGAGTCAGTGTGAAAATGTCTGGCATAAATTGTTAACAAGCTGGTTTTATTGTTGACAGGAAGTCCAATACCAAGAAGAAACGGTAACCGCATCCAAGGTGCTGGAGAATGTGGAGGTAGTTGAGGTCCAGATTTCTCAAGTAGACAACATGTTTCGCTGTCATAATTGTGAGCGAACTTTCAAGTTGTACTACCACCTCAAGCAGCACATGAAGACACACAGCGGTCTGTTGAAGCCATATGTGTGCACCCACTGCGGCAAGGCCTATACGCGGGAAGGCGCCTTGAATCAGCACTTGGGCACCTTCCATTTTGAGGCAGAAGAGCAGACTCAGAACCAAAAAACCCCAAAAAGAATACACATTTGCGAGTACTGTAAAAAGCGATTCGACCACTTTGGACACTTTAAGGAACACCTTCGAAAACATACAGGTAAGGAAGGAGCCAGGTATTAATGTTTGGCATTTTTTAACTCCTCTTTCTTGTTTATGTCATCTGTAGGTGAAAAACCATATGAGTGTCCTGATTGTCATGAGCGATTTGCAAGGAACAGCACGCTTAAGTGTCACATGGCAGCCTGTCAGAATGGGGCCGGGGCCAAAAAAGGGCGCAAGAAACTCTATGAATGCCAGGTACAATCCAGTCACTTAAGAATAGAATAGTTGTGTAAATTGTTTACAACATGTTTAAAAATGGCACTCCAGCATATACATTTAATAACTTATAATATAAGGACAATATAAACTCAATATGATGTATCTGTTTTATATTCTTAACAAGGCAGTGGTTGAGGACTCGCCCAAATTGTATGTACATCTAAAACTAGTGCAGTGACAATGGCGACAAAATTAACAATATGCCTTGGTCATATACCTAAAGAGGCGTGACCGACAGCAAGACAAACACATACACAAAAACAAAGTAAAGAAAAACAGAAAAAGTAGCAAAAAAAACAAAAAAATTGACCTTGGCCAACCCAAATGCTTAAACACCCAAACAAGTTAAGCACCTTGGCACCCAAGTTGGTCATGCTTTCATCCCTCCAGATGAAACGGGACACAAGAAAGTGGCCATGTCACTCTGGTCAGGGTGACATAACACGCTCTTCTGTTAGACGGCAGGGTCCGACAGCTTTCACTGGTTTACCCCTGCCGCATCTTACAGGTGGCCTGCCCATCCCTTAGAATGCGTCCAAACATCCCACTATCCTTTCACAACACCTCTCCACTCATTCCTATCACCAACAAGAGCTCTAGCTTTCACTATATGTAGACCTCTTTCCTGCAGTGCACTCATTACACCATCCATCCGTGTCAATCATGGCCTTCCTCTCAGTCTCCTTCCATTTCCTTCTGCTCTGTAGATCCTCTTCAACATTGTCTCCTCATCCATCCTCTCCATTTGTCCAAACCAACCGACTACTCTCTCATCCACACGCTTGCTCAGTTCCACTACTACTCCAGTTCTGTCTCACAATTTAATTTCTCAATCTATCCAATCTTGCCACTACTAACATACTCTTCAAACACTTCATCTCATAAACATTTAATTTCCTTCCTCAAATCTGAGTTTAGGCTCCAAGTCTCTGCACCATATAATACAGTCGGCACAATCACACTTTCATACAGTCCCCTTCTAACATCCATACTCCTTCTCTTGTTACTCATCACTCTCCTCAAAGCACTCAAAACCTTGCTTCCTTGATTCACTCTATGAAATACCTCACATTCTATTCCACTAACTTTAGCCACATCACAACCGAAGTACCTAAAGCTTCCAACTTCTTCCAGCACCTGTCCATGCAACCTTATTTCCATCACCATGCCCACTCCATACCCACGTGAACACTTCATCACCTTACTCTACTCTTCCCAACATTCACACATCACGCCTATCACACACTCTTCCAAACTCCATTACCAACCTTCTCAATGTTTCCTCAGAATCAGCCACAAGCGCTGTACCATCTGCAGACAAAAACTGACTTACCTGCCACACTGTTCCACTGTTATCCATCATCTAGACCTCTGCCAAATACTCTTGCATTCACCTCTCACCACACCATCCATGTACACATTAAACAGCCATGGTAACATCAGACACCCCTGTCTCACACGAGTCAACACAGGGAACCACTCACTTTTCTCACTACCTACTTTTACACAGGCTTTGCTGTTCACATAAAAACTATTCAATGTCATACTGCAAACACCTGATCCACACATCCTCTTCATTTCCTGAAACCACTCTGCTCCCTCCATCACCACCACCTCTGTTCTTCCTCTCACTCTCTTAATCAAGACTTTTCCATACAGCTTACCCGGCACAGACAACAAACTGACACCTCTCGAATTGCTACATTCATACTTATCACTTTAGCACATGCACTACAGCAATCAACAGGAACCACACCACTTAAAAAGAATATTCAACAAGCGTACTAACCAGTCAATCATAGTCGTGCCACCTTTCTTCAAGCATTTAGCAGTACAACCATCTAACCCAGGCACCCCCCCCCCCCTTTATTTCTCTCACTGCCTCTTGCACCCCATGTTTCCACAGGCATTAGATTTAATCACACAACACGGGCATGCCCCCCATACCACCGATCTCCTCGACTCTCACTTTTCCCCTATCCTCCACATTCAGCAACTCCTAAAAATACTCTGCCCATCTCGTCCTGGCTGCACTACCACTACCTAGCAATCTACGGCCCCTATCTTTCACTTTCTCTCCCTTCCCAGACTCGCCTTTTTCATACTCTTCACTTCTTTCCAGAACACTTTTCTTTCCTCAGAGTTCCCTCCTATCTTTCTACACTATTCATCACTTGCTTTCCTTTTCGCTGCTTCCACTACCGCTTTTACCAACCTTTTCTTCACTTTGTATCTTTCATACGTATAACCCCTCTTATCTTGCAGCCAATTGACAATATAAGTATATTTATTTCATTGCATCGTCGAGATATATAAGGTTTTATGGAAAGATCTTCACTTATATATCATTGCTTCATTACAAAACATCTCATGTACAGTCAGGTTTGATGGTTTCTGAGCATGGACCTAAAATCAGACCATAGATTTTTAATAATATTGAAGTCTTGGGTCTCAGATGGCCATTTCAAAACCATGTACCTGTATGTTGTACTTGTTCCTCTGTGCAAATGCCTTAGTAGAATTTGAGATGTTGTCTTGAGCCATCCAACCCTCTCACAACTTCATCTTTGTCACTGATTCTTCAACATCGTTCATAAGTATCATTACTGCGTGTCATATGGTGCTTTTGATGTAATTTCAATTCTCATCTGTATTTGAAAGCGTAATTGACTATATTGTCAAGGTGTGCATACCTTGTTAATGGTGTTTTCTTTGTCTTCCAGGTATGCAACAGTGTATTCAATAGCTGGGACCAGTTCAAAGACCATCTTGTGAGCCACACTGGAGACAAGCCCAACCACTGTACCATGTGTGACTTGTGGTTCACAAACCCCCAAGAGCTAAAAAGTCACCTCAAAGATGTTCACTCCATAGATGACGATAAGTTGAATGAAGAACTAGTACTTGCTGACAGTGCCACGACAGAAGCTCTTGCCATTGCCACGCAGGGCATTGAGACCACAGAAACTGTGCTGCTGGAGGACGGCACCCAGGTTGAGAATGTCACAGTCAACCCAATCCAGGTGGTGGAAATGGAAGAGACTGCCACAGTGGTGGTGGAGGAGGGTGTGGCTGAAATGTGCGAAGAGGATGTGGAGAGACTTAAGCAGGCCGGCCTACAGATTCAGATGGTGCACGTGGCCCCCAGTGAAATGGACGAGCAGCAGGTGGCCCACCCTCAGGTGGAAGTGGAGTTGGAGGAAACGATACAGGCTGTGGTTGTATGAAACGGCCTTGTAAATGCTGCTTCATGGAAAAGACAGTCAAGTTGTCGCATTTTGGTCATCTTATTTTCTGAACCGACAAATGGACTAAGATGTTGGTTCGACATGTTTAATTTATTTCTGTCCTGTTGTGACCCCATACCTGGGCGATACCCCCCCACACAAGCAGTAAATCCCTAATCTTTCAGAATTTGCAAAACATTTTTTGCCTGTGGATATATTGTGCATAGGAAGCCAAACTTTAGATTTTTAACTGCATAGATTTCCATAAGTCATTGTTTTTAGTTCCCTCCACATTTTTTTCTCATCAACCACAAGTCTGATTTAAAAAGACTGATGTGTCACTGAAATTGGGAAATTGTGTGGAATCCAACCTTGCATTGGTCTCTGCAATGAAATAAATGTAATTTTGAATAAATCTGACTTGTTTTGACCAGACATTATATACTAAGTCGCACTTCAAACATAAGTCTAAGAAGTTATACAGTAAAAAAAATAAATAAAGGATTGTTTTTTCTCCCAATTCAAAAATATGTTGAGATAAAAAATGGAAATCAGTTTTTTTATTCTGACATACATTCATGCATGGGTATTTTCTGTATAACAGGATGTGTCTTGCAGAGATTGTAGCCCCCATGTGGGCAACGTAGTTAACAATTTTTCCAATGAGATCACATGTGGCGCTCCGAGGCAATTATGTTATAAAAGACAGAAAGCAGCAAAATTAGATTAAAATAAATGTTTGCATTAATAGCCAAAAATACCTTTCCGTGTTTGTAAATAAGTGTAATGTAGTCTAGCGTTGTTGAGGCAGAACGGCGTAATATATGTCTATGTACTACCCGATTGACAAAGATTGTGAATCGTAGAAGGTAAAATCTCTAAATACAACATATCTAGAAGCAGCAAGGTGATGACTAGTGGGTTGGGCTGCATTTTTTTAGGTTTGATCTTTTGTCTATACCAGTGTTTTTCAATCCTTTTTGAACCAAGATACACTTTTATTTATAAAAAAGTTCCGAAGCACACCGTCCGTCAAAAATGTTTAAAAATGAAGTTGTCAAATATTTCACTGTACGGTAGGTACATTGTTTATATATATATATATATATATATATATATATATATATATATATATATATATATATATATATAAATTTACCGCAGCCATATCCCCTAGTGGGAGGTGGCTAGAGTCATTTCTGGCTGTTTTGGGGAAATTGATACAGAGAAAGGGACTACCAGCCCCCCTCACCCAACCCAACTGAGGTGTTGGGAGTTATTAGGTGACCAAATCCCCCCCAATTCCAACCCTGGTCTAATTGTCATATAAAAAGAAGAATACGGGTACTTAAATATTCTTTTTTCATTTTTGACAGTGCAATTTCAAACCGCTTTTTAAACCAATTAAGTTATCAAATGTATGGTGCTACCTACCTCATGAGCATATAATTAGTATATAAAAAGTATATAAAAATCTACTGCCACCTACAGATATGGATGATTATTACAATTCCTTGTTTGAAAATAGCAAAAATGCTGAATAATGGCTTGATTTTTTGGGGAAAGATAAAATTGGGCAAATTCTAGCGGCACACTGGACAAGGTCTCACGGCACACTAGTGTGCCATGGCACAGTGGTTGAAAAACACTGGTCTATACTGTACTACAGCAGTTACTGCCTGTAGACTGGTTTAAGTTGTATGTGCAGCAGAAAAATGGTAAAATGAAAAATAATTCAATGTTATAAGCAACAACATATTTTGGAAATAAAAGAATATAAATATTTACATTTTTAGGCAAGTCGATAGAGCTCATATTAAGGCCACGTGCACATACTGGCATTATTTTGGATATATTTGGCGCCAAATTCTTCCCATGTGTTAGGCAGAGGAAAAACTTTGTGCCATTATCCACAATGCATGTGCTCTAAACACAGCACCACGGTGACATTTCAGACGCCCTTATCGGTTCAATTCTTCTTATTGTCAACATAGGTCATTTAATTTGTAACAGGTTTAAAATCTGCAAAAGTATGTGCAATTTATGCACTTAATTTATTTTATTTGTTTTTGTAGTGAAATTTTAAGGAGATTCATCAAACAAAAGTTATTAAATCATGAGCAGGTATTTAGTATATAAAAATAAAATAAACGGAAATCTGATGGAAACCTACTGATATGGACGAATGTTAAGAGTTACTCGGCTGATAAAGGTAAAGAAGCAGATACACTGAACTATGGCATTCTTTTTTGCAAGGATAAAATTGGGCAATTTCCTGTGGCACACTAGAGAAGGTTTCATGGCACACTAGTGTCCCCTGACACACAGGTTGAAAAGAATTGCTAAAATAATCTGTGAACAATAGAACACATAACTTGGGGTGTAAAACTAGTGCCATTTACCAGTACCGGTGCAATTCGACGGCAGCACAAGAGTGCCACAATTCCATTGATAAAACAAGTGCCATGATTATATGAATAAAACGAACATTCAATTTATAATACAAACATTTTATAAATTGTATGTTTTATTGATTGAATTTTGACACTCATGCTCTAATCTGACATAAAACATGTGAATACTAGAACACATCATTTTAGTGTAAGACGAGTGCCGTCTACAAGCGCAAGTGCATTTCTACGGAAGCACAAGAGTGCCATGATTTTATCAAACATTCAATCAATAACCAAGGTCGTTTGCTATTAATTTACGTTTGCTTTAAAAATGAATTATCTCAAATTTGGTGTTTCATAAGGTCCAACCCACCAACTTTGACTGCAAAAGCATTCGGAAATAAAAAGAGCATTGTGCAAAAGGACGTTTTGAAATACAATGCTTTTTAAATAGAACCATAGCAATCAAATTATGTTTATGAAATGTTTTCTCATCTAAAACTTGGAAAAAATGGAACCTTCCATTTCAATATAATTTCAATTAAAACATTTGATAGAATTTTAACCATATCGTTCATCGTAAAGACTGCTCGTTTTATCATTTCAATTATGTCACTCTGGGGCTTCCGTACACAATAGTCATAAAGCTATAGTAAATAAAGTACAAGTTCAACACGAAATGTTTTGGTGCTTAGCGTCCACACCGCCCCTATGCAACTTCCGGCTCCCTATTGGCCGAACGTTTTGACGACAAATCTCGCAAACGTTCCCTGATTGGTTCACCCGGCAGCCGCTCGAAACATATTTCCCTTGACAACAGAATCAACTAAGGTATCGGCTGTGGCAGTCAATGTCACCATTCGCCTGGAAAGATGATTCTGCGGGAAATTCGGTGGAGCTTTCGCCAATAAACACAAGGTAAAAACCGTTTGTGGAACCATCACCAACTGTTCTGTTTTTAGCAGAGGTAGCTTTCTCAAACGAATCAACCACTTCGTGTACTGTAGTTGCTAAGTGAATGCAACATCAGTTTTAAGTCGTGTGCTTTAAGCTTGTTATTTTCCAATTGGGCGTGTATGCTTTTATTTGACTGATTTCTTATATACTGCAGACATATATTAACGTTCTTGGTAGCTTTTGCAATTTACAGCTTTTCTGGACTTGTGTGCACGCGCACAAACTAATCTAATTGAGGAGCTGTGATTTACAAGCATTTCTCCAGCACCTGTTGCCGCTTAAAGGGATTTATAATATATATATATATATATATATATATATATATATATATATATATATATATATATATATTGCAACAAAACCTTGAAAAACAATACAATTATCTGATAAATATATATATTTTAAAATTAAAGTAATTGGTATTGTTCATGTGCCTCGGGTAGTTGTTGAGGTGATATACCTGAAACATCTGTCTGTGAAAATTCCAAATAACTCCCCCTTGGGAAGCAACCATCTACTAAAACAAACCCTTAAAATTGCTTCTTGTTTTAACAAAAAAAAAGGGATAACCTGTGTTAATTCAATGATTTTACAGGTAAGTATTCACCAGTGGGGGTTCTTCAGAGAAAGTCTACAATGTACATTTCTTTTACAAATATTTTGAGTACAATTATTTTACCCTACCATTTATTATTGTTTTAGAGCTTAGGTCTTATCTGTACTGGTTTTAGGTACTTGTCTACAGACGTTAGCTGTTTACCCCAACAAGCTATGTAAATACAAAGTAGTAATCCTAACTTAACATTTTTTGTAGTACTGTCTAATTTAACATTGACAGTGTTTGGACTCACTTTAGTCCATCACCACTATATAATGAGTGTTTTTTTTTTGAGTTTGAACAATTTTTATTGACACTTTTAACAGTAAATAAACAATGTGAGGTTTGAACAATTTTTATCGCCACTTTTAATAGCAATTAAACATAGTCACAATTTCATTTTCTAAAAATATGAGGTTTCAACATTTTTTGTCGACACTTTTAACAGCAATAAAACATAAACAATGTGAGGTTTGAACAATTTTTTTCGACAATCTTAACAGCAAATAAGCATATTCACAATTTCGTTATATCTGACAATATGACGTTTTAACAATTTTTTCGACATTTTTAACCGCAATTAAACACACAATTTCATTATATCTTATCCCAACAATATGAGTTTTTGGTTTGAACAATTTTATTGACACTTTTAACAGCAATTAAACACATTCACAATTTCATTATATCATATTCTAACAATATGAGGTTTGAAAAATTGTATCGACACTTTTAACAGCAGTGCCATTTTGTATTATACGTTTGTTAATGTGGAGTTAGTGTGAATGAGCCCCATTAAAGTTCCCTCTATTATCTCATGTATCATCATAAAGAGCAGCGACTTGTCATCACGCTTCTGATGATTTAAGAGTAGAAAGGGGCAAAAGTTGAAACTCCTCTTCATCGTGAACTCCGGTGGTTAGCTTGTCAATGAATACGCTTGATTGCTATTAAGATTTTCGAGAAGGGTTGTTCAAACCTCACATTGTGTTTGCTGTTAAACGTCATATTGAAATATAATATTGTGAATGTGCTTGATTGCTGTTGAGATTGTCAAGATTGTTTTCTGTTATTAGTGTCAATAAATTTGTTCAAACCCCCCCCCAAAAAAAAAATGGTAATACATGTTGAACTAGCAAGTCAACAATGCAATTCAATAAATGGAGCACAGTTCAGAATGAAGTCTACCATACAGCGATGTTAAAACGTAATTCCATTTTATTTATATTACACCTTAAGACAGTGGTTCCCAAAGTGGGTGTTACCGCCCCCTAGGGGCGGTGGAAAGACCTGGGGGGGTCGGTGAGGAAGAAGAAGGCGGTAAGGGGCGGTAGGGGGGCGGCAGTCCGAAGTCGAAGTCAGAAGTTTGAACGTTCATTTTTTTTCCTTTTTTCAAATGTTATTTATGTTAGATGTTGACTTTGTTTGGTTATGAAGACATGTCAAAATAAATAATTGGAATATTATTTTGTGATGTTTTATTTTGAAAATTCTCCGGACCACTATTTTAATGAGCTTAAAGTGCTATCTAGTGTATTTCATTGGTGGGTAGGTACAACTATCGATTGAAGAATTAAAAAGTAATAAATAGTCCGGTTGGGGGTCTTGCTTGGGGGTGTGGTGGGGTGGGGCTTAGTAATATACTAGGGAGCCAAGGGCCCACCAGCCTGCAAAAGTTTGGGAACCATTGCCTTAAGACAACCATTGTTGTGTACTATGTGCTTTATAACGCGATAAACATTACCAAGCCAATACATGCTGAAATTGGAACATAATGGAGAAAAAGCTGCTGAACAACAACATGAAGGAGGTGTGGGAAGGGATGAAAACAATTACTGGCTGCAGCACCAAGCAGAGTGTGGCTGTGGATATAGATGTGGGGCGAGTCAACCAGTTGAACAACTTTTTCAACAGGTTTGACCACTCCGCCTCATCCTCACCCCTGAGTTGTGCAGCTGTCCTTCCCCCTCCCCCTCTGGACACTAGCATGGAAGACATCCCCCCACTAAAAATAACTTCAGCCCAGGTGTGTGGGGAGCTGAGAAGGCTACGAACCAGCAAGGCAGCTGGTCCGGATGGAATATCCCCCCGACTGCTGAAAGCCTGTGCGTCTGAGCTGGGAGACCCTCTACAGCGCATCTTCAACCTGAGCCTTGAACAGGGGAGGGTCCCTCAGCTGTGGAAAACATCCTGCATCATCCCAGTCCCAAAGAAATCAAGACCAGAGGAACTCAACGACTTCAGGCCAGTCGCCCTGACATCACATGTGATGAAGACCATGGAGCGGCTGCTGCTGCACCACCTGAGGCTACAGGTCCGTCACGCCATCGACCCACTGCAATTTGCTTACCAGGAGAAGGTGGGAGTGGAGGATGCTATATTATACATGTTACACCGATCCCTCTCTCACCTGGATAGGGCGAAGGGGGCTGTGAGGATTACATTTTTGGACTTCTCTAGTGCCTTCAATACCATACAGCCTCTGCTACTGAGTAGGAAATTGACAGAGATGGGAGTTAGCTCACCCCTTGTAGAATGGATTACTGACTACCTGACAGGCAGACCGCAGTATGTGAAACAGGGGGGCTGTACATCGGACACCGTGGTTAGCAGCACAGGATCTCCGCAGGGGACCGTTCTCTCTCCGTTCCTATTCATTCTATATACATCGGACTTTAAGTACAACTCTGAGTCCTGCCATGTGCAAAAGTTTGCAGATGACACTGCGATCGTGGGATGTATCAGAAACGGGCAGGAGGAGGAGTACAGGAAATTGATTCAGGACTTTGTCCGATGGAGCGACGCAAACCACCTGCACCTAAACACCACCAAGACCAGAGAGATGGTGGTGGACTTCAGGAGAACCAGAACTCATCCGGTTCCTGTAACCATCAAGGGAGAATGTGTAGAATTTGTCCAGACCTACAAATACCTGGGTGTGCAGCTGGACAACAAACTGGACTGGACTGCCAACACAGAAGCTCTATGTAGGAAAGGGCAAAGCCGACTTTACTTCCTCAGAAGGCTGGCCTCCTTCAACATCTGCAAAAAGCTCCTGAAAATATTCTATGAGACAGTAGTGGCAAGCGCCCTCTTCTATGCGGCAGCGTGTTGGGGAGGCAGCGTCAAGAAGAAGGATGCCTCTCGTCTCAATAAACTGGCTAGGAAAGCGAGCTCTGTTGTGGGCAAAGAGCTGGACAGCCTAACAACAGTAGCTGAGAGACAGGCACTGAAAAAGCTGAGGTCAATCATGGACAATCCATCGCATCCGCTTCACAGCATTATCTCCGGACAGAAGAGCAGTTTCAGTGACAGACTGCTGTCACTGTCTTGTACTACGGACAGACTGAAGAGATCTTTTCTTCCTCATGCCATGAGGCTCTTTAACTCCACCCGGCAGAGTAAAGGCCCACATTAAACCACACCACCTACATTGGATATTACTGAATCTTACTGCATTATGTGTTCTGTGTAGCACTATTTGGTTACTCTATATAACATGCTAAAGTGGGCATTTGCACGTCACACTGGGTATTTGTATATTGTATTCTTTTGGCTTTATTATTGTACTGTTCTCAGCTCAGGGATGCTGCTGGAAATGTGAATTTCCCTTAGGGGATGAATAAAGTATCTATCTATCTATCTATCTATCTATCTATCTATCTATCTATCTATCTATCTATCTATCTATCTATCTATCTATCTATCTATCTATCTATCTATCTATCTATCTATCTAATAAATATAAAGCACCATGTACACCCGCTGCCAACCATCTGGTGATTGGCATTTCGCGTTTGGCGTCAGGTGTGCTGGGGCACTTTTTGGAGGAAAAGGGCGCAACGCCAAAGTGGTGCCTGCGGGCACTAGGGTGTCCCCAAGAACAGCTGAGGTGCCTGGGGACCAGTGCTAGAAATAGCTCACCGAAGTTGGTAAATTGTGAATTCCTAGTAAAATGTTTTTTTAGGGGCAGCACAGCTGAGCAGTGGTTAGCATGTGTGCGACACAGTTCTGAAGTCATGAGATCGAACCTTCCTGTGTGGAGTTTGCATGTTCTACCTGTGCTTGCGTGGGTTTTCTCCGGGCACTCCGGTTTCCTCCAACATTCCAAAAACATGCTTGTCAGGTTAATTGGCCGGTCCAAATTTTCCTTAGGTGTGAATGAGCGAGTGAATTTGGGGCGGCAGTGGCTCACGAGATAGAGCGCTCGTCTTGGGATCAAGAGATCGCAGTTCGAATCCCGGCTCCTCCGTGTTACATGTCTAATACCCCCAATATGCAGGTTAGCGCCTACATGGCTGCACGGCCGCTATTGGGAAATGTGAAGCACACTGTAAAGCGCTTTCGGAAGTCTTTAAAAACGCTATATAAATGCAGATCATTTCATTTCATGGATTGTCTGTTTCTGTGTGTCCCCCTGCGCACTGCCCAAAGATAGCTGGGATGGGCTCCAGCACCCCCGCGACCCTACTGAGGATAAGCGGTGTAGATAATGGATGGATGGATGTTTTTTTAGTTGTTGACTGAGTTTTTAACTTCAATTCCAATAATTAACCTGGTAAGAATATAGTAACAACATGCTCTTTCAGAACTGCATATAAAACTAGGTGCCCTTTGCGCTAATTAGTAACACTTATAAGGTAGGTCTCAGCTTAAAAAAAGTTGGAGACCCCCTGATGTAGAGTATCAAACATGTTTGATGTTTTTGGTGCTTGATCACCAAATTCCTCAGGTGTGGTGTTCCACTATGCATGCTCTCTAAATACAAAACACTACGATGACGCCTGACAATATTTCTGACGCCCTTCCAGAGGAGAAGTTAATTGATACATAAAACGGAACATTACAGGAGGTTTGAAAGTACGTTATTATTTACGACATACTCACGATACTTCAACTTTTTCACCCACAAATCAGATCAGTGCAAAAACAAATTGAGAGGGAAACCAGAAACACCAAACTATAGAATACACTCCTACACTAGTATTTCAATTTTGTTTTGCTAGCATAGCCACAACAAATGCTCTTCACTATCATATGAAAACAATACAGAAAACAAACGCATACAAGCACTTCGAATGCATTTCTTACTTGCAATTTGGTCATCTTTTATACCTTTTCTCACACAAGCCACGTCAGGTCTTTTGTGGTAATGGTAATAAATATGTTATCAGAAAAATCCATTCTCTTAATATGCTGTACGGATTCCACAGCAAATTTCCATTCCATTTTCATTTATTTTGATCTTTCAGTTTAACTGGATCTCAATTATCACAACAGGTAGCTCTGTGTAAAGCAGGCCTGATTCATATCTGTGTTTTCATGCACGTATGTGCCTATATTCGTTTAAGTGTACAGTATTTTCTTTGCACATGGTGGCGTGCCTGTGTTGGGAGAGTGTCTACCATTTTCTTTATGAGTGTAAACCTACACAAACCTTAAGACACATCCAATTGATTCAGAAGTCCAATCGAAATTATTCAAGCGGAATTGTGTGAGTATTGTTTAAACTGTGACTCATTTTTGATCCACAGCTGTTGTGGATGGGCTCTAGTGTTTTCCATTGTTGAAGTGTGAGAAGAGACTCCCGATGCGCGCAGTGTGTTCGCCAACACCGCGCAACCCCCCTCTGGGATCCTCAGACAAATCACCTGGTGAGTAAGGACCCATACTCTGTTTCCTGTCTGATTAGGAGAAAGGGCACGCAAACTATATTTGTGCCATCACAAGTGGTCGTTAAAAAACCCAGCAGACAGTATAATCAGAGATTGCAGACTCTTATGATTAAATTCAACACAATTTGTTTGATGTGGTTTGACTTCTTCATCTTTCACATTAGACCGAGATCTTAAAAGATGTAAGTCACCATTGTAACTCAATTCGTAGGACAAATTGTAGAGTGGATATTAGGGGTTCAATTATTTATTTTAATAAATAATTGATTCATGGGAAAAGACGAGTTTAATAATTTTAACAAGCTCGTCCCACCTTTCGGAGAACCACTTCAATTTTTAAAAGGTTTTATCTTGAGAATGGTTGAAAAATCTCACTCATTAATTGGATGGCGGCTAACTGTCAATTGAGGTGAGTTTTACGGGTACATGTGGTTTTAATTGACACACACACAAGTACTCAAGATGACATCCTGCACAGGCTCAATATTAATCTACAAAGGCAGTGTCTGTAAGTCATGACAAAAAGTTACCGGACATCAGGGCAGACAACTCTTAAAAGTTACCTGCCCAGCTCTAAAGTTGCCTGCCCCATTTTTCACAACTTAAAACACAATAAGACGACTAATCGCCAAAAAAAAACATTGTTGCAAAGTATTAAGGATTGATAACCAGAATATATAACAGATCAGCACTTTAAAGTTATTTTATTATAAATATAACTTATAACATTCATTGCATGGATATGACATCACTGTTTTCCATGTGCCATCAATATGAACCTGTGTTTACTCATCTTCATTCATGCAATGTTTGCGTTGCGTCGTCTGCTACAAGCAACGTGAACTCCTCTTTCCATGATGCTTTTAATGTACGTTTACGTTTTGTAGCGTCATACAATTTGTTAGCTTCTTTTGAATATTTCTTCTGGGGCTGAGGTTTTGGCTTGATTCCTGGTAAGGATATGTCATAGTGTGCAGTTTCCTCATGCGTGAGAAGATAAGCAGGACATTGTGGTTCAGCCTTTAAGGATATTCATTCCAAAACAGCAAGGAAACAACAACACGGCTCCATTCAATACAACATGGCGATCAACAAATAGCAAAACGAAAAATAGTGCGTGCGTAATGGAAAACGTCTTACCGCAATACCGCGAGTAAGAGCGCTATTAAATTGACAAATCTAACAATTCCTAACCACTTATCCATTTCTTGTGTTCTCTGTGCGTCTACTTTGGAAAATGATATGCAAATGCACGACCTTATAACGCTCGGGAATGTCCGGAAGCACGATGTCATTCGATGCAGGCTTCTAAATGGCTGCCGGGTATGCAAATTGCCAAACAAAATTCCGAAATTTCCAAACGAACCGAAATATCCAAAACAAACGAAGATTTCGAAATTGGAATAAAACGTTTTAATTGTTTAAAAAAATAACAAATTTGTCTTGAAAATGTTGACGGCCACACGGCCGGAGACGTTTTGTAAGTTGTACGCCTGACGTAGAAGATGCACGCCCCGGGCATGCAGGCAGACGGTATTTCAGACACTGATAAAGGGAATGTATGAAATCAAAACAGTAAGAGTTAACTAAGGCTTGCACCAATTTATACCACCTGATCTGCAAAGTTACCTTTCACAACTGACTTGCTTTTGCATCTTCAGCGAGAAGGCTGCTGAAAAGGTTAGCTTGAAAAGACACAATTAAGCAAAGGTGATAGCTCTTGAAGAAGATCAACCACTCCAGGCCCTTGCAGCGTGCAGTCATGAAGTTCGCTAGATTGCTGTGTAGTGGGATTCAGTGTCCACACCTGGAAATAACATGCCTTAGCTTTCAAGCCTTGAAGCCTTAGGGGAGCGCTTTGACTCCAGGGCCTGTTGGAGCGCTTTTTTAAATTTTGAATGTGCTTTTTGAAAATTCAGAAAAAAAGACGATCCAGCTTTTGGTGTTATCTCTTGAATCAGCACGATGTGTCAGCCCCATGGGGGACATTCCCCCCTGCTTAGAAGAGACTGACAATCCTTGAGTTTAGGGTAGTGTGTTACACCTGTTTTTTTAATGTTAAACAGTCAAAGATAGTGTTTGTTCATCTATGATGTTAAGGTCCAACTGGACAGACACCAGTGTACAGTTTTCACCTGTCTGTTGTAGACGTGTATAAAGAAGTTAACTACTAGTCAAGTCATGTTTGTTTGTATAGCCCTTATTCTCAAGTATATCATAAGTAGTATTTTACACCCAGAAAACTGTTTTTAAGAAAATCATTGATGGTCCAATGATTGAGTAGCCGTTTAAAATATATTTTGCCAGAACAAAAAGTTTGAAAATTGTAGAGCAGATGCTACTGTTTGAGACTCTTTATGATTAAAGGCTGTACAAATAAAAATGACTTGACTTAACTTACTGTTATCCTTGTGATGACGATAATCTTCTCTACATATTTTTATAATAACTTTGATAGTGTGTTACTAACAGGTGCGGATGGTTGAGAGCATTTTCATCATGACAACAAAATTGGTAATATGTTTCCATTTTCATGATAAGTAGTAATATTTGCAGAGTTGGGATTTTGTAAAAACTGAATACATTTTATTTTAAATTTAAATATACTTATATAGATGCTTTTTGTCAGGTTCAAAACGATATCAAGATTAAATAAGAGACTCTTTTTGAGAGAAAAGTAAGCACAACAGACAAGGTAAAGCAATCTTAGATTGAAATGCAATAAATCCCACGGACTCAAGCGAAAGCACCTTTCTTATAACATTTCATGGATTCTGATTGGAGGATAGAATAAACCCCGTGCACGCAAGGAGATTCTGATTGGTTTAGACAGGAATCACATGTTTAAATGCAATGTATAATGTTGGTCGCTAGATGGCGTGCGAGTATAATCAATGAGTAATAAGGATAGTGAAACTTTATAAACACAATGCGTCTCTGTAATGTTGCTCTCTGGCAGACTTGGAATGTGGGAGTCAAGGCCCCAAAGAAAGGAATGAGGAGTAGAGCATTTGTGAGGAGTTTTGGACACAGTTCATTGTTTGATAACAGATAGTAGTCGCCTGAGAAGCTTGCCAGTGGCCTTCAGGTTGTAAATTTTTAATTAGAGACAAATTCTTTTGGCACTTGGGAACTTATTTTCTTGACCATGAAGGCCTTCGCCCCTGAAAACAACTTGAAATACACTTATTGAGTATAAACATAAAAATCACAAATGTAAGATTATATATCGGGTATAAGAGTATATAATATACAGTAGTATTAAGGGCACATTTAGACCATAATTCTCTTACACTTCTTATTCACGAGATTAAATTTGATGCAGGGTTATTCAGGGTTAGCACTGGTTTATGCTCTAAACAGTCATTTTAGCACATATCCCAGATCCAATTTTTATTCTCAACACAATTTTTTTTAATTCATTTATTTGTTACTGACCAAGTATCATGACCTATCCACTAAATAATCAGTAGACACTAAACGGACTCAATGAGGGTTCAAATTTTAATGTCTCCCCTGATGATTTCTTTGTATACACTAATCCACCCAACTGCTATATTTTACGTGAAAACCGCTTATGTTAAATGTTGCGTTGTAAAAGGGCAAACATGGCCCTGTGTGCTCTGCTTCTTGACACACACTCTAATGGTTGGTGCTCAGCCCTCAGCATGATATAAAGACAAACAGCTTTGCCAAGCAACCTGTTGTCGAGGAGAGATGAAGCACTGGGAAGTCTGAGGGACACCGCTCATGCTAATCTGCATTTAACGTGTAGAGCACTATTTAAAGCCATTATTGTTAATGTGCATCCACTTTGTTATTATTTTTGAGGCAGTACAATCCTCGAACACCTCATTTCCGGCAAGCTCTCGAAGCTAATGTGTCGACCTACAGCTTGTCGGGCCTTTCAGATCTTTATATTTACACAGATAAAAGGCTGGTACTCGCTTTGCATGAGATCAATGCTGAAATATTCATCCAAGGTGTTTGATTGCTCAGATTGCTCATCTGAAAAAAGACCCTTTTGATTCTGTGGCACAGTTGCAACCAGCATAGGCTCATTTAAATATCAAGACGATCTGTATTTGTTTTTTTCATTTGGTTGACAATATGAAAGGCTTTTTCATTCTACATTTTATTGTAACTGGTCTTGTTTTATTTTTTACCCACAATTACGGGTTGCGCACGAGTGGCTTTTCGGCCCAAAAGCTCAGGAATCTATGACTACTTGGTGTTACGAAGAGAAAACTCATAACATGCAAACTCCACAAAGGAAGGCTCAAATGTGGAATCAAACCATAAATCACTGAACTACTTTAATAAATAAATTTAGATTTGTTCACATCGTAATCATGATGCATCCTAAAAAATGAAATTAGCCTAACCCTAAATTTCTCTAAAATGAGAGGGTTAACAGAAAGCAGGTTAGTTTGCTTTTTAAAAGCTAATGTTTTTATTTAGTTATATGGAACTATTGCTCGCCTTTTACGAATCTTAAGATAAATTTCCCTAAAATTAAAGTGTAAACAAAATGCCAGTTACTTGGCTCTTTTGTCTGGTCAAGTCACATTTAATTGTATAGCCTTTACTCACAAAAGTCTCAAAGGGCTGTACAGATCACCATAACAACATCCCCTTATCTAAAACATGCACGAGGGCAAGGAAAAACTGAAAAAACCCTCAGCATGAGGAACATTAATAAACCTTTAGGTGCAAGAGGTGGATTTGGATGTGTGTGTTGTTAGTTGTGGCTCTCATAGCAACGCTAGCCAGCACATCAAAGGGCTGTCCAGACCACCATTACAACATCCCTTTATCTAAAACCTACATGAGGGCAAGGAAAAACTGAAAACACCTCAGCATGAGGAAAATTAGGAAACCTCTTGGTGCAAGAAGTTGATTTGGATGTGTTTGTTGTTAGTTGTGGCTCTCATAGCAACACTTTGGGTAGTAATCTGGATTTCTTGAAGCTTTGGGTGAATTTTTTTTAAATGCACCTCTCAGTCTCTGTCAGTTTTTTTTCTCTCAAGATTTTGGCAATAAATGTCGGCACCCGACAATATCATCTGTTCCACCTCTTTCCGACAATGGCCCACCCACTGCGTCACCCGTCCAGCCCCTTGATCCATCCTCTTCAATGTGTGTTATATTTAAACCTCTTGCACTCAAACGAGCCATTTTAAGCCACACAGACCACTTAAAAAAACGGCTCTTTTGTGGATGACTCTTCTTACCATAGCCTCCCTCACTGTTTTTAGCTTGGTCTTCCTCTTATCCAAAATAGGGACTGGCAATCATACATGGGCTTATCTTGAGCTTCAACAACATTTGAAAGACTTTAGACTTCCAAGGGAAAGGTGCTGCTGATCCATTGGAGTTTTTATCATTTTTGTCAAAGCATGATGGATTCACTGAGATCTGAGGAAGAGGGCTTGGTGTTCTGATAGGCTTGACAATTTAGTACACATTAGGTTGCTCATGGCTCACATGGCTAAAGGTAAGTTTTATTGTTACATTAGGTAAACACATCTGTGAGCAGAACTTTTTCCATTCACGTCATATTTTTGGAGACTTCCTTTTTTGCGAGTATGTAGTCCTGCTTTTTGTGTGTTATTTTGCATTTGGCCTTTGTTTGCTCACTTGTTGCTACCACAGAGATATTCAATTAACGTATTTTCCGCACTATAAGGCGCACCGGGTTATGGGACGCACCCCGAAAAAATAGTTTTTGGTACTATATTTGACATACATAAGACGCACCGGATTATAAGGCGCTACAATGGGAACGTCGACAAAACAGTCAGATAGTTCAGTCAAACTGATTACCCCCTTAACATTTCAAAAGCTTGCAAAGACGCAAATACGTGTCGAGAACACGTGCGGATGCGGTGTCCGTACGATGTCACTCAAATGCATCGTTCCATCATTCGGAAGGTTAAAGTCTTGGGATTCAAGAAATGCCAACCATTCCTTAGTTTCTATTTTCTTTTTCGCTCGCAACTTTACTGTGCATATGACAATAGACACTTGGAATTGAGTTTAATTTAAAAATAGACACTCCATTCCATCCATTATCTGCACCGCTTATCACAGAAACATCGAGTTCAGTCTGAAACAAGATACAGGGAAAATATATAGCCAGAGTAGCTCACCGAAGTCGTTGTGTTCAATAATAATGTGCAGCCATGGTCCTCTTATATCCGTGAGTTTAGTAAATCCAGGAGAATAAAATATTTACAAACACAGAATAGTAAAAAAATGCTTTCTGTATGCCGTCAACCACGTGCTATACGCATTCATCTTTTTCGGCCAATTGCAGGCTTTGTTTTGCCGCTTCAGCCAATGCCAGCCTGTAAATGATAAAAAGGATCCGCCCCTTGACCTCCGAATAACTTTAGCCAATAGTGATCGATTCAACTGATGATTGTCACATCTTTTTCGGCCAATTGCAGGCTTTGTTTTACAGCTTAAGCCTATGCCAGCCTGTAAATGATAAAAAGGATCCGCCCCTTGACCTCCAAATAACTTTAGCCAATAGTGATCGATTTAAATGATGATTGACACATTGGTTAGCCAATGAAACGCCGGTAAATAAATCCCAGCATACACCGCGGACTACTTGGCGTTCGGGGAAAAATCTAGTCGGCGGCTGCAAGTTAGTTGGAAGACTTTGCGATTTAATGTTGATCCATAAATAAGGCGCACTGTATTATAAGGCGCATGGTCAGCTTTTGAAAAAAATTAAGACTTTTAGGTGCGCCTTATAGTGCGGAAAATACGGTAATTTGAATCTGAAACAGGTCTAAACCAGCAGTAATAAAAAGGACACCCATAGAGTTTGAAATTAATGCAAAAAAAATTATTAGTGCAGATGTTAGGAACCTTTTTCACCCAAAGAGCCATAAAAGAAAAATATTATGACCTTTTTTGGGAGAGAGCTATACCATATATTTTAAGACAAATTCGACAACACTGCCAAACCCACTCTCCAGACAAAAGCTAATCATTCAGCGCATTTATTTTACTCTGAGACATTTGATGATTTAATAAGAATAATGAAATACAGTAATAATACAGGTGTTTCTAAAAAATGCTATAGTGCTAAATTTTATTAATTTCCAAAGTGTAATGATAAAACTGAAACTTTCATATATTTTAGCGTCATTGCACACGAACTGAAATATTTCAGGTCATTTATTGTATTAACATCAATGATTTTGGCATACAGCTCATAAAAACCAAAGATTCATATCTCAAAGGATTGCTATATTATGAGATGGTGCTCTAAATGAGCTAATGAACTAATCATTTGAATCAACGAGTTAACTCTACACACCTGCAAATGATTCCTAAGGTTGTTAAAAACTCCCAACCTGGTTCATTACTCAAAACTGTAAACATGGGTAAGACAACTGACCAGACTGCTGGCCAGAAGTCCACCAGTGACACCCTCAAACAAGAGGGTAAGACACAAAAATAAATCTCTGCGCAAGTAGGATGTTCCCAGAGGTCAGTATCAAGGCACCTCAGTAGGAAGTCTGTAGGAAGAAAAAAGTGTGGCAGGAAACGCTGCACAACTATAAGAAGTGAACAGATCCTGAGGAAAATTGTGGAGAACGGCTCATTCCAGACCTTGGCTGACCTGAGGAAGCAGTGGACTGAGTCCGGAGTAGAAGCATCCAGAGCCACAGTGCACAAGTGTTTTCAAGAAATGGGCTGCAGGTGCCACATTCCCGTAGTCAAGACACTTTTGAACCAGACTGGTAGATATTTTACGGACCATGGTGTTACTGTGCTAAGTGTGTCTTCCAACTCTCCTGACATGAACCCCATATAGAATCTGCGGCATAATTCTAAGAGGAATTTGGGAGAAACCAGACCCAACACTGTGGATTAGCTTAAGGCTGCTATCGGAGCATCCTGGGCCTCCATAACACTTCTGCAGTGTCACTGGCTTATTGCCCCCATGCAGTCATTTCTGCAGAAGGATTCCTGACAAAGTTTTGCATAACTGAACATAATTTATTGAAAATTTACTTTTTAAAATTATAAACACTTTTTATTCTTGGTCGGCTGAAATGTACTAATTATTTGAGATAGGGACTTTTTTTTCCTTATCCCCCCAAAAATTAACCCAATAAAAGGCTTGGACTACTTCAGTTGTGTGTAAATATATAAAAGTCTAATGTTAACTTCTCTTGGAAAAACTCAGAAAATTCTGCAAAAGAGAAGGGTATCAGAGAAAGAAAGGCAAGTGCTTGGGCTATGTAAGCATAGCTCCGCCCATCTCTACCACTCACCTAATCAAAATGCTCACTGTGCTTTTCTGGCGTTTATAGGAGTTTGTTTTGTGGGTTTTCTTCATAAATTGTCTCAGTTGACATACATTGTGTAATTAGCTTGCATTAAAGGATTCCTTAGCTATGTACAGCCAAAACGGGGTCTGTTGGTGTAACACTTTCACTGTAAACTTGACTTTAGATGGTCTCCTTTACCAGCTCAGTAGCCTAGATGGTAAGGCGCCCGCTTTGAGACTGGGAGGTCGGTGGTTCGCGCCCCGGCCGAGTCATTCCTAAGACTTAAAAAGTGGTCGGCGGCGCCCTCTGTTGGCTGCGGCTGCATCGGCTCGCTACAACGGGTCAGGTGCAATCGACATTTCGTTCTGTGTACATTGTTACACAGAATGACAATACAAGGAAATTATTATTATTATTATAAACTGGACTGTACCGGATGTGATCTCCGTGTTGTATGGTGTTGCGTTGGCTTCTACATTACAGAGAAGTCTTTGCACGATCCAGGGAACGAAATAGAGGAACGTTTCGGTAGTCTTTTTTTTAACTCTGAGCCAAATGTACTCATGAAAAGAACCGTATCTGGCTCACAAGCCCAAATTTCCTAACCCCTTTACTAGTGCCTTCCAATTGTAGAAATAAATTTATGGCAACTTTTTACCTTGCTGACCTAGGTTTCGGTTATGTTATTCTTTGTTGTGAGGACAAATGGCTGAAAAAATAAACAGTGCATCAAATATTACAACTCTAACTAATTGGCACTATGCCATCTTGCAACTTTGAGAAATAGCCTCAATGTATCATATTTAATTCAATTTTAAGCTTTTGTGCACGTGTCACCTTATAGCAGTTCTGGAGCTGAGAATTTCCGCATTACAAACCGCAACCTTTGTCGCACAATTTTAACCCTGCGGCTTATGCAGAGATTCAGCTAGTGTATGCATTCTTTCTCACGGCTGCCAGTGGCAGTTGAGCAGAAAAGGTAGAGACAGGTGGTGTCGAGGAAAAAGCAGGTCACAAATGCCAAGGCTATAGAAAAGTTTAACATAAGAATGTGTTTTGTGCCCTGCGACTGGCTGGCAACCAGTTCATGGTATCCTCTGCCCACTGCCCGAAGATAGCTGGGATGGACTCCAGCACCCCTGCAACCCTACTGAGTATAAGCCGTGCAGATAATGGATGGATAGATGAATGTGCTTTGTACATGAATAGTATCATTATAAGCCGACGCTCATTATAAAAAATGCAAAAAGAAAAGTATATGATGGAGCTTAAAAGTATAAAGCAATGGAGCTGGCCAATTAAGAAGGGAATAGAGTTGCTGCATGTTAACTTCACATTGATGGATGAATGGTGAGACGCTGGAAATGACAGTTGAAAGAACGGCAGCAATGTAGAATGTAAAAAAAAAGCTTTAACGGGTAACACAGGCAGGTGTCTCGAACTAGAACAGCTTCTTGAAGACTAGATGAACACACAGAGTGAAGATGGCCGAGATGTTTACTCTGGACCGTTGTGGTGTCTTAAATTAATGAAACTTAAATTAATGTAAGCAATTCCCTTTCCTACCATATGGAAAAAGTTGCAAATTTTCACATTTCTTCAAACAAAGATAGCAGAGAATTACTTCGGACCAGACGACGCCATCATATTGATGCGGTACCGCTGATATTTGACCTGCCCCTTTTTTGTAAATATCTCATGTTTCAACGTAGTAAGTAGCTTAAACTTCCATACTATTCTCCCAATTGTCTCTCTTAAAATGTTTAGTAGTCTCATTACAATTGCTTTTGAAGTAAAAGGACTTTTTTACCTTTGATTTCACTATGTTGAAAATTGGAGGTATCCTAGTTAGCATGGCACCTTGATACACAGGGCACAATAAGATTGTACCCCAATACCACAAATGCAGAACATTTACGATATAGTATAATAACATACAGTGGTGCATTAGTCTTCATTATGTTAGAAATATTTAATAATAAAACAGTCATTTATTCTTTGTATCAAGCACACCATACTTTAATTAATACAGTACATAGTAAAAGTTCCCCGGTGACTTCTGAATGATCCACTGTCAAGCTAAATGACTTATAATGGCAAGCAGAGTTCATTAATACTCAGTTTAAATGCACCTGCTGTCTGATGGGCTTCAAACGTCTGTGAAAGGAGACACTAACATTATAATGAAGAAAGATCACACCAGGCAGTTCCGGGATACAGTTAATGAAAAGTTCAAAGCAGGAATGGGATACAAACAGCTTTTGCAACATTTTCACATCTATCTGAACATTGTGTGAGCAATAATCAGACATGGGGACTTGAGACTTAGTGACTTGGACTCGAGTCGACTCGAGTCGCTGTTTTTATGACTTGTGACTTGACTTGGACTTGGCAATCTAAGACTCGGGACTTGACTTGTGACATGACTTGCCCAAGAAAAAAATACTTGGGACTTACTTGGGACTTGAAGGTGAAGACTTGAGACTTACTTGAGACTTGCACATGTGTGACTTGGTCCCATGTCTGGCAATAATATCAAAATGGACAGAAAATAAACCACAGAAAACATACCAATACCTGGCGCAACCTCATAACCTTAGGCCCCTAGACAAGGAGAAAACTAATCAGAAAAGCATCCAAAAGCAGCACAAAAACACATGATCACATTGGATGACGTGCAGGCATACATAGCTGAGTAGGGACAGTCTGTGCAAAATACAACAATTAATCGTACGCTGCATAGATCTGCAATTTAGGGAAAAGGGGCATGAAGAAAGCCCTTTTTGAAAGAATACCATGAAACGGCTTGTTTGGCATTAGCAAATGCGTAGTTGAAAGAGCCTGCTGTCTGAAACTGCTGTGCAATAACTGACGTGAAGGTTCTTTTCCCATGATGCATTTAGACTTATTTAAATTGATGTTTGTTGGATTATGTTGCTAGCTAGAAAATTTAAATAGGAAAGTGAAATCTTGATTTTTCTAGATTAAAGTCACATGTGTAATGATTTGTTCCTCTGAGGGCTACATACTTAAAAGTCAAAGAATCCAGTGTCCACTTTAAATTATTTTTCAATTTAACAAGAAAACCAAATTCCATTCTAATTTTATTGTTATTGTTAAAACACAACTCATTGTATATATATAAGTTGTTTGGAATTTTGTCAAACTAATTAAATGTGGAGTGACTTATGAAGAACCACATTTAGGTCATGAAGTGGCCCAGCCAGTCTCTGAACCTCATTTCAAATCAATGAAGTGAGCTGAAGGTCCGAGTTTGTAAGACACAGCCCACCAACCTTAATTAATTATAGAAAACCTACATACAGTACATTTTTATGTTAGGATATTAAAACAAAAAAAGCTGCACTGTGTATAAAACTATTTTTGTAAATTCTTTGGTTGAAAAGTTGCTGGTAAATGGCCCCTGAGCTGTAGTTTGGACACCCTACATGGAAATATTCACCGAACAATTTTGGATTGAAACACAATGACTGTGTGTTTTGAGCTTGTTCTTGCCAAGTGGACAACTCAAACGTAACAATGTTTTGTTGTCCACGGCTAGCTGACATGAGGTAATTCCCCGGCCCCGCCCTCCACCTGGGGTTTCCACTGGCAGGATGACTGCCGTTTGCCCCTCAAAGAGGTGTCCGGAGGGGGCCGAGGGGGAGGCCTGGGCCGCGGGAACCGTTTCCGGAGTCGACCCTTCCGAGTCCATCGGAGACTCTGCAGGACGTTCCGCCGGTGACGCTACATTCGTGGCCCGCAGCCAAAAGTACGCACGCTGCAGCACTCAGGACAGCTCTGATATCAACACGGATGATGAAGGAGCAGGAGTCCGCCGCCTCACCCCGCTGGAAAAACTCAACCTGGATATGTGCCAGGATGAAAGGTCAGGAAATAATTTTTTGGAGCCTCTTTCTCCCTAGAGTACACTCAACCCTGCCGTTTGTGGTTTCACGACAGGGTGGTCCACGAACTTACCGTGGGCAGAAGAATCAGCTTCTACAAAATCAGAGGGGAAATAGGCTGTGGGAATTTTTCCCATGTCAAGCTGGGAATTCACGCTCTGACCAAAGGTAAGCCTTGCAGGCGTAAATTTGTCAGGGAAGACCAGAACAGAGCAGGAGACCCCAGAGCGTTCGTACAATTCTTTATTTGGGGAAGCGTAAGGGTTAGCGGGAGACGTGATCAATCGTAGCGTGGGACGAAGGCAGGTCGAGTTTACCAGGACTGAAGAGAAGATCGTAGCGTGGGACGAAAGCAGGTCGAATCAGAGGCAGGTCGGATCGGAGGCAGGCAGGCAAAATCAGGTAAACAAGAAGGCAGAGGTAATCGAGAGAGTCTTACGGGGTACAGAATTAATCCTCAGACAAACAGGTCTCGGCGTAGCGAGCTTAAAAAGGGAACATAAACCAATCAGGGAGCGCATTCCCGCGCGTCAGATGATTACCCCAGGTGGCTCCACTTGGGTAATCATGACAGAACCCCCCCCTCAAGGGACGGCTCCAGAAGTCCCCCAGGGGAGAAACATTTTTTTTTTAATCCAAGACACGTCACAGGGAAACTATGTAACAGCACAGTACCTCTCAGAATCTCTCCGAATGGAGGGAAGCCCCCTCAACAGCATCCGAAGGGGCGGCAGAGGGTGGGTCCGGAGGGCAAACAGGAAGAATCAGGACCGGCGATTCAAACAGGACAGGCAGAATCAGATCAGGCAAGACAGGGGCGGAGACAGGACAGGCAGAATCAGCGAACAGAGCAGGCAGAAAGGACAGAATCAGAACAGGCAGAATCAGGGCCGGCAGCGGAGTCGGAGTGGCAGGCCGGAGAGTCGAAGTCGGACTGGCAGGCAGCGGAGTCGGACAGGCAGGCCGGAGAGTCGGAGTTGGAGTGGGACTGGCAGGCCGCGGAGTCGAACTGGCAGGCTTAGGAGTCGAACAGGCAGGCTTGGGAGTCGAACAGGCAGGCTTGGGAGTCGAACAGGCAGGCTTGGGAGTCGAACAGGCAGGCATGGGAGTCATTGCGCAGTCATAAGGCCGATTGGGTGGCAGGGAAGAGGCCTTAGCTTTACTGAAGACTTGCCGTAGGTGGTTGTAACGAAATGGGACCTTGGACAGATTGGGTGAAGCTCTTGTGGAAGTAGAGTGACCCGGGTCAGGAGCGGCTCGCAGACAGGTTTGGTGACAGTCCATGCCCCATTCTAGTATCGACCCAGTGCGCCAGTCGAAATGGGGGTTGTGTTGGACCAACCATGGATGACCCAGAACGAGGGGTTGGCTCGGGGAGTGAAGCAAATGGAATCGGATCCTCTCTTGGTGATTTCCAGACAACTGTAATTCTATGGGTTCAGTTATTTGAGACACGGTGCCTAACAGGTGACCATCTAAAGCCCGAGCAGATATCGGATTAGGACGGGGTTTAACAGGTATCCCCATTTTGCGTGCGAGGGACAGATCAAGGATATTTACCTCAGCGCCAGAGTCAATCAGGGCTGGGAATGTCTGCGTAGAATCGGGGAGGAAGAGAGAAGCCTGGATAACGGGTCTAGCGTCTTTGGGAGCAGATACAAGGACTGAGTTCAATCGGACGCCCCTTACGTCCGACGAGCGTTGGCCTTTTACCGGACAGGTGGCCACGCGATGTCCCTTACCACCGCAGTATAAACATAATTGATTGACAAATCTTCGCCAGCGTTCCTCGGGGGAAAGAGAGACCCGGTCCACCTCCATCCTTTCTTCGTTGGGGATGACCGGGACCTGGTCCACCTCCATCCTTTCTACGATGGGGCTGAACAGAACCCGGGGGTTTGGTACATTATTAGCTTCTTGAACTTGCCTGGTGACGGATTGGCTGGGACCCTCCCTCTCTCGGCGTCTCGCCTGAACCCTACGGTCGATCCGGGCGGTCAAGTCAATAGCTTCGTCAAGTGTTGCCGGAGGGGCGTGGGAGACTAATTCATCCTTGGGATAACCGGACAGACTGTGGAGGTAGGCGTCGACCAGCGCCTCTTCATTCCACTCACTTTGTGCTGCTAGCGTACGAAAGTCGACAGCATAGTCGGCAATGGAACGTCTCCCCTGGCGAATGTTCATGATCGAGCGGGCCGCGTCGACCGATGAGGAACCAGAGTCAAAGACCTTAATCAGCTCTTGAGCCAAGAGGTTGAATGACTTGCACGCCGTAGCACCTCTCTCGTAGGCGGCCGTTCCCCAAAGACGCGCTCTTCCCGTGAGGTGATTAATGGCAAACGCTACCTTAGCTGCTTCCGTAGCAAAATTGCGGGGCAGGAGATCAAATATTAATCTACAATTTACTATGAATGGGCGGATCTGAGCGGGATCTCCCCCAAACTTTTCTGGCGAGCCCACTCGCGGCTCAGCGAATCCCGCGCTGAATGAACTGGGAAAGGCCGAAGGTGGCCGGTCAGTGTTGGGCGCCGATGAAGTGGCTTGATGGGTTATTACTTTGGAGAGATAGGACCAGTCCCGACCTAACAGATCCCACTCGAGCCGTAACTGACTCACTTGCTTAGCCAATTCCGCCACGTCGGAAATTACTTGCCGAACTGCACCTTCTAAAGGGGGATTGGGCTGCTGGTTCTGGCTTTCATGGTCGTCAGGGGGCACTTGTACGAACGCGGGGTCCATTCTGGTCTGAGGATTCTGTCAGGGAAGACCAGAACAGAGCAGGAGACCCCAGAGCGTTCGTACAATTCTTTATTTGGGGAAGCGTAAGGGTTAGCGGGAGACGTGATCAATCGTAGCGTGGGACGAAGGCAGGTCGAGTTTACCAGGACTGAAGAGAAGATCGTAGCGTGGGACGAAAGCAGGTCGAATCAGAGGCAGGTCGGATCGGAGGCAGGCAGGCAAAATCAGGTAAACAAGAAGGCAGAGGCAATCGGGAGAGTCTTACGGGGTACAGAATTAATCCTCAGACAAACAGGTCTCGGCGTAACGAGCTTAAAAAGGGAACATAAACCAATCAGGGAGCGCATTCCCGCGCGTCAGATGATTACCCCAGGTGGCTCCACTTGGGTAATCATGACAAAATTAACACTTATACAGATAATCATACTAATTTGTGTTGTTGCTACTGTCATTAAAAGAAAACATTTTAGAGTAGAGTGAAACTTCAAATAGTGAGAGGCTTTTAGATGTAACAAACAACAACAATAAAGCCACTCTGACAATTATAGCAAAAATCAATGGTCAACTTGATGGATTTTACATACAAGGTTCAATACACTTTTACACGGTGGCCTCTGCAGTCTACAGGACATCTCGACAGGGTAAAACGTTTCGGCAGAATACTGACAGCCTTTGTTTAAGGTATAGCTACTCCCGACGGTGGGCAATACTAGTATCAACTTCCCTTTTGTGGCAATGTAAATGAGAGTGGTGATAACTTGCCATTGTGCAATATTAAATTAAATTATTTTTACTGGGATTCAATGTCATTTGAATAAAAACAGCAGAATTTTATGTCCTGGTAGTATAAGTTTTGGTGACTACTCGAGAGTTGATTGTGCATATGTGTCTGAAAAAATAAAATAAAAAGAAACCTAACTTTTATGGGTGAAAATTAATAGAAAATTCTTTGAATTGTAAAAAAATAGATACACTGCATTAGAAAATAACGAAAATAAGGCAGAAGCCTGGTGTTTATGAAACACATATATATTGAAAATTGAAATTGATCTCAATCAAAATCTACTCAAACAATAATTTTCAGCCAAAGTTGGATAACTTGTTACCTAAAAGGACAGCGATGCTCATGCATCAATAAAGTTGTTATTTTCTGACGTACAGGCAAGTAGGGCCATTTCTGGCACTTGATGAAAATAAAATTGGATTAGTATTGATCTTCTTGGAAAAACATATAGAGTAAAAAGTATTTGATCCCTTGCTGATTTTGTCAAATGAAGACATGATCATTATATTCTTTTAATGTTAGATGCATTCTAACAAAACATCAAAAAGAAAATCCGGAAAATAGTTTTAAATATATTTTAATTATTTTGTATATCGTTGAGAGAAATAACTACTTGATCCCAGTCGCCAAAAGTCCTTAACATAATGTTCTGACAGCCCGCAGAAACAATATGTGTCTCTACGATGCCATCGATCACTGAAATATGTCGTGCCATACGTCATTGGAAAGCTTAAGCTCCCGCGATTCAAGATATGCTGACTGATTTTAAAATGTACTCACCACAGAAACATTACTATTAGTTACAAACAAGGTACCCGAAAACTATAAAGCAGGCATAGCTCCCCAATAACGTGCTCTGAAACTCAGCTGATGAAATGATTCCCTGCACACAAAAATTTGTTACATTCGCAACATTCCAGTGAATCCAACCGTGTAAAGAATTTACTCCAGATAACACGATAATGCCGACAGATAAAAAAAATCAGACTAAAAGCATTCCTCCATCGAATTTTAAAGCCTGTTTAAGTGGTTAATACTTGGTGACAAAGCCTTAGTTTGCAAGCACAGCGGTCAGACATTTGTTGTAGTTAAGCACAAAGTTAACACACATGCCAAGGGGTATTTTGGCCCAATTTCTTTTCAGATCCTCTCGAAATAATTAAGGTAGCTGAGCTGTCGCTTGCCATCTCGAACCTTCAGCTCACTCCATGGAATTACTATAGGAATGAGGTTCAGAGACTGGCTGGGCCATGACTTTAATGTGGTTCTTTTTAAGTCAGTCCTTGGTTGCCTTTGCTGTATGTTTCTGGTCATTGTCATGTTGGAAGACCCAACCAGGGCTCGTTTTCAGCTTTATGACAGTACTGCACGGTACATGACTTCATCCATCTTCCCACTGATACAGTGAAGTAGTCCTGTGTCTTAGGCAGAGAAACACCCCCAAAACATGAGGTTTCCACATCCATGCTTGACAGTGGGCACAATTTCTTGGGGTCATAGGCAGCATTTTTCTTCTTCCACACATGGCTTGTTAAATTCAGATAAAATAGTTACATTTTGGTGTCATTTGTCTTTGTCCATCTTTCTAGTGATCGTTGCCATACTTAAGGCGGGCTACCACATTTGCTTTCTCAAACATGGGTACCTTTCTGGCTCTGCAAGATTTTAATCCATTGTGGCACAATGTGTTCCTAATAGTCTTTCTGGTGACTTTGGTCTCAGCTGCCTTCAGGTCATTCAACATTTGCTGTTAGTGGTTGCGGGACGAATACCCACTGTTTTCATGATCAATGCCACCCGAGTAGGAGAAATCTTCTTTGGAGCACCAGTCTAAAATGTTATTGATGGTCATGTTATACCTACCTTTTCTTACAATTGCACCAAAGGTTGTTATTGTAATTCTTTATATCTTGCAATTTTTTGTGTCCCAGTCTAGATTCTTGCAGGTCAATTGAAGTCCTGAGAGAGCTATTTGGTCTTACCCAGGTTGAAAAGTTTGAAATCTGTCATCTTGTCCGATTCCGTGAAAAGGTGTCTTTTCATACAGTTGTCTCCATCCATCCATCTATTATCTCCACCACTTATCCTCAGTACGGTCGCGGGGTCCGGAAGCCCATCCCAGCTATCTTCGGGCCGTGGGCAGAGGACACCCTAAACTAGTTGCCTGCCAGTTCTAGGGGACACATGGACAGACAACTCACTCGCTCATTAAAGCCTAGGGACAATTTTGAACGGCCAATTATCCTGACATGCATGTTTTTGGAATGTGGGAGGAAACCCACGAAAGCACAGGGAGAACATGCAAACTCCGCACAGGAGGATTCAATCCCATGACCTCAGAACTGTGCTGCGGACGCGCTAACCACTCATCCGCCGTGTCGCCCAGGGGGTGTCTCCGTGTTAAAATACATCGAAGAATTAAAAGTATAATCATCATGTCATTATTAGTGGGTAAACCAACAAAATCAACAAGGGTTCAAGTACTTTTTACTCACACTGTATTTTTTTACTGCACATCACGAGTTTTGATGCTTTATGGTTTTCTTTTGACCTATAAAAGCTAAGCAGATGTTATTATTCAAATTTCATTTTCCGAAGAAAGAAATAACACTTTACCATCAATTTAGAATATAATGAACATATTAAAAAGGACATGATTCTGAACTTTTTTCTTTAATCTTTTACTTGTAACACCAGACAAAGTGGCCATCAAGATCCTTGACAAAACCAAGCTTGATCAAAAAACGCAGCGTCTGCTGTCCAGAGAAATCTCCAGCATGGAGAAACTACATCACCCAAACATCATACGCCTGTATGAGGTTGGAGTCTTTGTTTTTTTGTTTTTTGTTTTTTTCTTTTGTTTTTTTGACTGACCCATTATTGACTTTAGGCATTTAGAATTAAAGTGCATCAAGTCACTAAGGTCACTATTCCTCTTTGTTCATTTTAGGTGGTGGAAACCTTGTCACGGTTACACCTTGTGTTGGAGTATGCAGGAGGTGGAGAGCTCTACAGCAAAATCACCACAGAAGGGAAACTTTCTGATGCCGACAGCAAGATTGTCTTTGCCCAGATCCTGTCTGCTGTCAAACACATGGTTAGTATTGCATCCCTGGTCAATTAGCAGTGGTTTTATTAAAATCTCTGCTCCCATTTATTGTTTGCCAATAGCATGAGAACAACATTATCCACCGCGATCTGAAAGCAGAAAACGTCTTCTACACCAGCAGTTCTTGCGTCAAGGTGGGCGACTTCGGCTTTAGCACGATGAGCAGCCGCGACGAGACGCTCAACACCTTCTGCGGCTCGCCACCTTACGCCGCTCCCGAACTCTTCCGGGACGAAAATTACGTGGGCGTCTTCGTGGACATCTGGGCCCTTGGGGTGATGCTGTTCTTCATGGTGACGGGCAACATGCCCTTCAGAGCAGACACTGTGGCAAAACTCAAGAGGTGCATCCTGGAAGGGGCCTTCACTCTGCCTTCCTGGCTGCCCGATGCATGCCAGAAACTGATACGGGGAATTCTGCAGCCGTTGCCGGCCGACCGCTGCTCAGTAGAGCAGGTGATGGGCAGCGATTGGCTACATCATGTAGACTTCCCGCGACCTATGACACCTTTCAAGTTGGAGCCGTCTCACTTAGTGGAAAGCGAACCTTCCGAGCTGGGAGCGGAGGAGATGGAAGTTGTAACAGCTCTGAAGGCGCTGGGCATCACATCGGAGCACATCCTTAACAATCAAGGAAAAGACTGCCGAAGTTCTATCACGGGAGTATATCGAATCCTGCTGCACGGCGCTCACAAGAGACGACGAGTTACAGAAAGCGTACGAACGGCTGCACAAACGGTGCGACCCAAAGCCACCAAGAAGGAGCGTCTTAAGGTGTACCGGAGTTTACGGCACACGTCCAAACTCTGCCTAATTCTTTGATGGGATTCTAGATCTAACTTTTTAATCTGTACTGTACACTAGGGATGCACAGAAATTCCAATAGCGAAACATTTTTAGCTGAAACTCGCCAGGAGTATATTTTTGGTTTTGGCTGTAAGAAAAATCTAAAAAATGCTGCAGAGAAAGGAGGGTAGCGATGACACCAAAAAATGCTACGTTTTTCACGTAATTTGTGAGAGACTTGCGTTGCTGGCTGGCTTTCACCCTGCCAGATGTTCATTTGGGTCCCACGCTGGTGCTTTTTTTTCTTTTTGCACACAAGAAGGAAAGAGGGGGGCGCTAAATGGCGCTCTTCCAAGCTTTTACCAACGAGACATTTTCTCTGAGGTTTGTTTGCCTCTCTTGCACCCTCGTTTTTGGTAGCTGCTTGCTAGATTTTGCATCATGTTTACTACAGAGCTAACTTACTACAGTTAAGCGGCATTAATTTGTAAACATGTTGTGCATGACTTTCAGTCTGTTGGTCCACAGGATCAATTGACTGTCACTAGGTGACGTGCCAAGAAATTCCAAAATGAATCATTATTATTATTATTATTACAGTGAATATTTGGGCATGTACAGGGCAGGGGACCCTGAATGATACGTCCTGCAGGTCATTCCTTTTCTCCAAAGGTAAAATCTCCCAAAAATATACTCTTAGAAACTCTTAAAAAAGCACAATCATACATTGATTGGTGTTGGCTCTGTGAGAATGTAGTTGAATTGCACAGAGACTGGGACCAGATTTGGGGTTATTTGGGATGTACGAATGTAGTTGGCAGTTGACTGACATGATGAAGCACAAAACAATCCATTTTCATCAAACCACTTAAGTGTGCAAAGGCTTGCAAGCACATAATTGTGTTTTCTTCGGAATGGGTCCTCCTTTTTAGAGACACTTTATTGCCATGTTGCCTAATGTATCTCCATGAGATGTTCTACAAGTTATTGGTCTGTTTAGAAAACAAAACAATAAATTACTTGTAGTATGGCTTGAGAGTACTTTGAATCCCCATGACGGGGAGAGTGCATATTTGACCACCAGATGTCACTGTTTTGTGTAGTGCAACGCGGGGCTAAAAAGCACAAAGAACACTAATTCTGGAGAATTTAAGTGACTTGTAGCAGCAAGATGGGGACCGACTATGCCAGCTGTTTCAAGGAGATGCTTGTGTTTTGTAAAATACTTTATTCTTCCTATGTAATTTCTCAACCTATCGATATTTGAAAAGTAAAAGAATAGCATTTGCAATTGATATCAACTTGGTGAAACGTCAGCAAAATTAGACAAGGCGCTCCAGGGTAAACGTGATAAAGACTTTTAAGAGAAAATCAACATAAGACTTGAAATAATGAGGCAAAATACATACAACAATTGAACGTTTATATGATAAAAAAATTTGTAATCAATAGTTCGTGTTTACTTCTTTCAAAAAAAAAATCAATACTGTGTAAATAATACACTGTCGGATTACCATTAATAAAACTTGCATATATTAGGGTTTATCTAGATTTGTGTTAACGGTTGGCGGAGTATATTTATATTTTATTGAAATGATCGTGTGATCATTATTTAGGATGCTGAATGAACAAAACACTTGAATGGCTACACAGAATTACCGGTACATGTTTTTATTTCTGTCCTGAGGTCGAAACACTTGCCAGCGTCTCAGTCGCGCTGTTGCTATGGCTTCAGTTCTCCACCAGACGTCACTGAAGTCTTGAATCTTATTTTGGAACAGTTGTTATATAGGAACAGTGTATTATTTAGTGCGTTTGAGGTTGAAACAAATTAATAATGATGGATGCAAACATTTTTTAATTCAAATGATAAGCAAAATATATGAACTATCTTCTAACAGTGCATACAGTTGTAGGTCAATACATTTGCATTTTACATACCATGTATTTTATGAAAAACGTTAAAAGAATTCCCTTATGCTTAGCACCTGAACACTTGACTGTAAGTTTGATTAAATCTTGATTTTTAAAAATGACTACATTAATGTCATCTATAGGTTTAACCTATATAGTGCGGCATATCTCAAAATTTAATGAGGCGAGTTGAATCTTTTTTTAGGGTAGTCTTCATTGAGATTGAAAGAAGGAGCACGGCAACGTTAACTTTCTTCAAGGACTTCTCTGCTGGTATAACATTAACCAGACAAAAATCAATCTCATTTAAAATGTATTTGTTTCCAAAGTTTATACTTGTTTATAACTTCTCCATTTTTGGTATTTTTCATGGGTGATAATACCCCGAGATGATGGTGCCAAGCACCGTTATACTTGAAGAAGAAAAAGAAGTGACATGTACACGTATTGTGATTGGATACTCACATGAGATAAACGAAGACAGAGCTGTGCAGATCTACCTAGCTACACCACAGCTTTTTTTTTTAAAGTTTAAAATGTGTCATGTTGAAATTTTTATTAAATAACATTCATGGACAGAATTTATATGCGCACATTTGGCGGTGAAGGGATCAGATTTGGGAGCCTCAGCAATGCATCCCTGATTTTTGAAAATGAATTCCCACTGGAGCAGTTCGCAGCCGAGTGTGAAGTAGCCGTGATGAAGATCAGCATCTCCAAGTCCGAGACAATTGTTCTCAGTCAGAAATGGGTGGCGTGCTCTTTCAGGGTCGGAGATGAGGTCCTGCTCCAATAATAGGAGTCCAAGTATTTCAGGGTGTTGTTACCGAGTGAGCGTAGGATGGAACGGAAGATCGACAAATGGATTGGTGCAGCGCCTGCTGTCATGCAGACCCTGTACAGGTCCATTCTGGTGAAGGAGCTGAGCATCAAGACGAAGCTCTCGATTTATCGGCCAATCTACGTTCCTACCCTTGCCTCGCAGGGAGGCAGGGCTCTCTCCTAGAGATAGGGTGAGAAACTCGGTCATCTGAGAAGGACTTAGTGTAGACTCGCTGCTCCTCTGCATTGAGAGGAAACAGCTGAGGTGGCTCGGGAATCTGGTAAGAATGCCTCCTGGACGCCTCCCTCAGTAGATGTTCTAGGCAGTCCCACCAGCAGGAGGCCCTGGGGAAGACCCAGGACACACTGGAGAGACCATGTCCTTAGGCTGGCCTGGAAACGCCTTGGGATCTCCTCAGATGAGTTTGATGAAGTGGCTGGGGTTAGACAGGTCTGGGGTTCCCTCCTAAGGCTGCTGCCCCTGCGACCTGGATAAGTGGAAGATAATGGATGGATTTTAAAATGGTTGACCCATTATGGGCAAAGGAGTTGACAACAAAGATTTTGGTCGCAGATATACTTGCCATTTTCAAGACGGACCTTTCTAAAGGAAGCAAGATCTCGTGAGGAGGTCAAACTTTGAAGACAATTCATATGGAATTATCTTATTTTTTATTGTTTGCATTTTTATGTAGAGTGACAAATTATAATTGCATAGTTAGGTTTAGCGATGTTTAAATGCTTCCTGTGTTGTACACGATTAAGACTTCATGACTCCCAGTGGTGCGCAGCGATGTTTCTGTTTAGGATTGCTGGAACGTGATGCCATTTATGATGGTATTTGGAGGAATATTTGTTCAAGCCGGACTAAGTAGGACATCACTGAAGGCCTAGGTGTGATACGCACAGACCGCCACTGCATTCTACATATGTTTAGAAGTAAATCAGAACATAATAATTGAATTCATGATGCCAGTTGAATGTTTTTTGTTATAGTTAATTGAGTTCAAGGAAAGAACGTGGCAACAACTGTCATATTCTTCATGTCAAACAAAGGTGTGATTGCTATGATTCTCGGGGGGGGGGTTTAAAGGGTTATTGTTCTATCTTCGTTATTCATTATCCATTATCCGTTATCGGTCAGTTCATAATACGCTACAAAGCCTAGAAGCCGGGACACTTAGTCTCAGCCAAAAGGCCAAGCTAAGGTCCTAGCCCTAAAGCCTTGCTGCGATCATTGCGAATGCACCGTTCCCGGAGGTACTGCAATACCGGGCCGATGCGTGGAGTGGACAGAGCAAGGGTTATTGTTCTATCTTCGTTATTCATTATCCATTATCCGTTATCGGTCAGTTCATAATACGCTACAAAGCCTAGAAGCCGGGACACTTAGTCTCAGCCAAAAGGCCAAGCTAAGGTCCTAGCCCTAAAGCCTTGCTGCGATCATTGCGAATGCACCGTTCCCGGAGGTACTGCAATACCGGGCCGATGCGTGGAGTGGACAGAGCCATCTCCGAAATGCAAAAATCAAAGATCATGGCAAGAGGTACGGCCAAAAGGCCAAGCTAGCCCTAAAGCCTGGCCAAGCTAAGGAACTAGCATCTGCTATGAGTCTCGGCATGTAATTCCCATTAAGATGTGAATAGCAACAGCTGTAGCCTCGGATGCTGGAAGCCGGTCCTTGTATGCTGGAACAGCAATCCAATGTGCCGGATATTGAATTATCTGCAGCCACAACATATGTCTTCATATGACATATGCTAGTATACTGCAATATGTCTTAAGAAATGAAATGAAATGAAATGATCTGCATTTATATAGCGCTTTTCAAGTCAATGACTTCCCAAAGCGCTTTACATTGTGCTTCACATTTCCCAATAGCGGCCGTGATCTGTGCAGCCATGTAAGGCGCTGACCTGCTTATTGGGGGTATTGGGGTTTCAGTGTCTTACCCAAGGACACTTCGGCATGTAACACGGACAAGCCGGGATTCGAACTGGGATCCCTTAATCCTAAAACGATCGCTCTACCTCCTGAGCTAATGCCGCCCTTTACTGTCAGAAAGGGCAACCGAGGCAGAATTTCTGTAACGATTGCCCATCACTTTTGCGCCCCGATATTTCAGTTAGGAACATTATCATTACAGTGGTTTTGGAATTGACATCTCTTGTGTTTTTTTTTACACAACGACTTCTATTTCTATTGCTGACATAACTATGTTATCACTACAGCGTCGTGGCCGTCATAGACTTTCTGGACTGGTTTGCAGGCCGGGGGCGTCGTTGATGTCATGCACTTTCCGGACATTTTCAACATCTTACATTATGTTTACTATTATGTGTACAGTAATGCTAATTGTAATTCACCCTGGTCAATCCTGGAAGGGGGATTACCACATGTGAGGTCCTTTCTCAAGGTTTCTCTTTTCTCCGACACAAACCCCGCATCTCTTTTCTCCTCACACTGAGGTTTTTGAGTTTTCCTTGCCCGCATGCTGGTTTAAGATCAGGTCATTGTGTAATTTTGTAACTGTAATCCTGTGCAGTCCTTTGAGACATTTTTGTGATTAAGGGCTATATAAATAAATTTGACTTGACTTGACTTGACTACAATGCTTTTGCAAGTGTTTGCTGTCCCTTTGTTGCTCACTGAAAAACCTGCGTGAATGCTGCCGGCATATTAAAGATTGGCATACATTTTTATTTTGTAGTCTTCTGCCATTCATGTCCTATTTTTTGTCAGGCGACAGAGCCAACACCACAATTCCCACATCCAGAACTAAATAGCAAAGGGACAGGGTCACAGGTGAAGTCAAATGATGATTTAGTAATGAAGGCTAGTTGTTCTGCAATCTACTTTTGTTCACGAATATAGGCTGATGATGGTTCATCTCTGTATTTAAATACATGTCAAGGTGACTGCTCATATGATGCCACTGCTGTTTAATAGGTGACAGAAAATGAATTATTTGTTCCCCACCAATGCACAGACCAAACCAGCGCCCTTGCCAAAGAGAGGGAGTGTTGATCTAAATGCATTTAGATTAGTGTAGTCATATTATTTAAGGAAAAAAACATCTTTATTTTAGAATGTTTTAAAATACTCACAGCAAGTTTTTTTTTTTATAATTACACACCCCTAAAACGATTCTTGATATTTAAGTCGTCCTATAATTGTAGTACAACATCAGTACCTTAATATTCAATTAATGTTGAGTTAATGAAATTAATTTATGATTTTTTTTCTCCCCTGTTTAATAAATTCCAAGTGAAAAGCCTGTGATTCACGCAAGGCGTTCTTACCCAAAATGCTTTGCGAAAGCTCGGAGTTAGAAGGAACTTCCGCATCCACACGATGACGCAATTTTTGTCTCGTTGGAAGGTGCTGCTGCGCCTTGTACGGAAACAGGAAACGCTGTTGACTGTCAGGGACGGTTGCTCTCAAGCTGAAGAGTAAATACACAAAAGACTGCGAAACCCAGATAGTTGTTCGAGTAGGATTTTGCCTTCTGTGGTAAGATATGTTATATCTGTCACATAAAATTGCCTTTAACAGTTTATTGCGTTTGTGTGTACAACATTAAATGGTCAATATTGTTCCATGCTAGTTAAGCTAATGCTAATTATCCCCAACAGCTCAAAGGTACATTATATCAAAATAAGTTCATTTGTTCTTCGGATATTTCCCTTCTGTAATGCTACCTATCAAACAGGCACAAAATCACTTGGATCTGATTTACTCATGTATCCATCACATGGACGTCTGAGATTTTTTTTGGTTTGAACAAATTTATTGACACTAATAACAGAAAACAATCTTGACAATCTCAACAGCAATCAAGCACATTCACAATATTATTTTTTTGGTTTGAACAAATTTATTGACACTAATAACAGAAAACAATATATTTCAATATGACGTTTAATGAGCAAAATACAAGAGTGGATTTGTTATGCTTGCGCTGTAGACACTTCGCCTTTTTAGTACAATCCCTCAATTACAACGTGACGCCAATGTTGAAGGATCTCTGACGTTATGTTACAACTTCATTGCATGCTTGGACGAACGTCGCGTATGTGTTTATATTGCAAGTGCATCACGTGAATAACGAGTGAGGGGCGGGGCACACAAGATTCAGAGTGATGCAACCCGAAGGCAACATTTGGAAACTTGTACTTCTACGGTTTCGTTAAAACTCAATCTACGACATTCTTTTATCAAAGTCCCATCTCTGGGACAAGTCTTTCTGGTTGTCTTTTGTGTAGTTTACTTTTTTTGATTAACTTTTGATGACCCTGGGAATTTGTCCCATCACAGATGTCAGTCACAGAGCAGCAACCAACCATGGATGAAGAGGATCTTCTCGGGCTGCAGTTTGATGACGGTTTGAATGGATCTTCCGAAGATCAGCTCTTTGCTTATGTCAGTACGCTCATGGACTCGTGGCATTCCGAACAAGATGTAAGTTTTTTTTCCTCCCAAATCACCCTTTACTGCTCGAACAGCAAAAGGAAAACATCAAACCAGAATGTTACATTTCATACAGAAAAAATGTCACATATAAAGTCATTCAACTACAATGTTTTTATGCTTGAAATGTATTGTATCTACTTTGTTGCCATTAGCCACCTGATTATACATTTTGTAATAACTGCAGAGCACAAAATATCCACTTCTACATCAAAGTTTGCATTAAATTGTTAATTTGGCCCTCATAAATTGTTTTCAAACCAGCAAAAGAAATAGTTCAGGATAGTGAAGGTGAGCTAAACACACACCTGCTTCCACCCACTCATCAGCCCAATCCCATCATGTTTTATAATTTTGAAGGAACAGTTGGAAAAACATCTTCACCCATTAAAAAAATATATTGATTTCAATAAAAGGCAAGATTGCATGAACTATCATATAAACGTTCATTTTTTTCAACATCGTCGGTAGATACATTTGCATTTATTTACATATCATGAGCCTCACTTAGAGGGAGCTGACATGATAGTTTACCATCGTACTGCTATGTCTACGCCAAACAACCAAGAACCCTGCCAAAGGCTGGCCAAAAAAATTGAGGAAAACTAGTGTCGTTTGGTCACTTTGAGTCTTCTTAGTTTGTATTTTTCCTTGTGCATTTTAGCACTCATTTTCAGTTGCAATAGACATCTAGTTGTCAAATACACACTTTCTCTTTAAGGCAGCCAGTGTCTTGCAAGTGTTGCTGAAGGCGGTGTTAATCTATGCATCACTGTCAGCATCTAAATCCTGTTATGAGATGACTGTATAAATAATTATACTACACATTTCGTAAATATAAGCATGCATGAATAACATTTAAGAATCTGTCATAGACCGTTTGAGATTTTTGTGCTCCTCCTAACAAGTTAAATAGTTTTGTTTGGGAGATTGGAATAAATAACGAGTTGGTTAAGAAAAATATATATCACAAATTTTTATAAATTTGCTTTAATGAATTAAAATAAATATAAAAATGCTGATGCATGGAGGGAAAACTACATAACGTAACAACATAATTATTAGCCAATAAAGTTGAGAAGCATAGACAATCAAAATAGTGTGGCTCACATCCTAAACCAGGGGTCGGCAACCCAAAATAATTTTAGAGCCGCATTGGACTAAAAAAAAACAAAAAATAATAAATACTTGTCTGGAGCTGCAAAAAAATAAAAGCCTTTTATACGCCTCAAAATGAATGCAACATCTGCTACATATATCTATATGAGCCATATTAGCTTGCTATCAAAATGACAATGTACTGACAGAAATCACTTAATAAAAGCAGCTACTTTGTTACTGAAAAAGTGCCTATGAAAGTATTGTGTTCTTACCTGTTTGTTGTAACTTCTGTGTGGAAATCTGGGGTGTAGCAAGATATTGCAATACATTATGGCACTGCCCCTTACACTTGGCCTCGGCTACACGGGAGAGAAGGGGTAAGCAAGCAGGGGAGATATTGTGGAAGTAGTTGACATGTAATATTTATTCTACACATTATTGCAGCATTGGAAAATGTTAAGAGTGTTTGTTTCATGATTGTCCTCCTGCAAAAAACATATTAAAAGAAAAAAGATATTTTCCAATTCGTAAAAAAATTGGAAATGTGCCAGGGAGCCATTCGACAGTGCTAAAGAACCGCATTCGGGTCCTGAGCCGTGGCTTGCTGACCCTCGTCCGAAGCCTTGCCCCTGGCTAACGGCGAGCTTTCCGATGCTGTACGCACTTTTGGATTTGGAGACACATTATCATCAAAATCTTTGAAAATCACTATATAATATAATGAGGAACATAAATGCTTTCTAACATCTAGTGTCAGCTGACTCAATATTATAGCATGGTCCCAAATTACCAATTATTTGGTTTACAATTTGCTATCAGGCCGACTGTGACGTCATCTTTTGCAGTTGTGTCTGATAACTATTGTGTATACCGACAGTTGAATTTTTCCATCACTTTGTGTACAAGAGAGTGGGGGCAGTATCATTTTGTGTAAAAAATATGAGTTATTTACATGACACATCTCAGTTTACAATTTTGATATTTGGCAGTCTTTTCCTGCGGAGGTGCTGAGCTTGTTGCAGGAAGAGGACAACATAGAGCCCCTCTGTCCTTCCCACTCGCCTTTGGGCAGCGACAGTGGCATCTCTGACTCTAGCAGCAGCGGCGGACGTGGCAGGAATGTATCCCCGAGCCCCGAGGGCGGCGACGTCGATGTTTTGCTCAGTCCTGGCCACTCCAAGTCCAGCCCAGTGTGGTCTGAATCTTCCATGGTTGCGGAGGAGACCCCCGAGGCCTTGCGAGTCCAGGCGGACCACAGCTATTCTTTGGTCAGGAGCGGATGTGAAGACCTGGATACCCTGCAGAGCGTGTGGGCAGAGAAGCCGGACAAAGATGTCTTCATTGATCTGGGTAGCTGTCAACATTTCTTACAATCCAGACAAATGCAAACTGTTCATTGAGTACCGGACTGTATTTATTTTCGGATTGCTTTATTATTTATATTCCTCAAAATCAGGGATACTCCGAAGTGAAAATCTGGGGCCGAAATGGAAAACCAAAAATGTGAAACACTTGACCAAAAATACAAAATCAATCGCAAACAATCAATTTATGAACATTTATTTTGCGCTGACTTGTTAAAAATGGCACAATATAAAAGGATCGATAACTGACTGGTATATTACTATATGCCAATATGAAGTCCTTCTATTGTTAAATCAGAATAAAACAAAAAGGCATTTACGTGTTTAAAGTAATCCTGTTGGACAACAAAATGATCCAGAATAAGTTGAACTATTGAGAGATCTAAAATGCAAACAAGTTCATTTTTCTTTAATTAAAGTAGTTGGATATGATGAAAAAGTAAATAGCTTGTAACTGCTGCACTAAGCAGTTTATTTTCCCTTTTTTTATGTACATTATTTTCCACACTTTAAGGGACACTGGATTATAAGGCACCACCCCCATTTATCCCCAAAATAGTCTTTTGGCATATATTTTTTCATACATAAGGAGCATTGGACTATAAGGCGCATGGCATTGAAACTACAGTAAATTGTATTTTTTGTGGTAAACATCAGAGCAAGGATTGATCAGTTTCAACTCTGTCACTGACCAAAATCGCCAAACACTGTATGCAACGGGAGTCGAACCCGAATCGCAGCAGTTTGATCGCCGAATCTTAACCACTTGACTGCTATTGTTACAGAGGACATTTAAAACAGTATTAGATTTTATCACATCACACTATTTTTTACTCACCCTGCCAGAAACAAATGTTAGAGAATGGAGAAAACAGAAAGTAGTAAAGAAAGATATAAATAAATAGAATATGGTAGCATATCATACAATGTACTGTATTAAAGCAAGCATAAAAATTCAAAATCTATTTTAATCTTAATCACCAAATTTAGCGGTGTATATAAGGGGCACCGGGTTTTAAGGCACACATTCAAATATCTGGCAAATTTGGGGTTTTTATGTGTGCCCTATAGTCCAGAAAATTATTTTTGGAAGAGAGCGGCAGCTGATGATTATAATGTCGCGGAAGTAGGTGCAAAGTAATGCAACAATAGATTCACACTTGTTTAGTTGCTATTTTTAGTATTTGTAATAATGAGAGTAAGAAATTAAACTTGCATAGTTGGGCGTCAACTTGGAGGACGAACTAAATGTGAAACTAAGTACATGTTTTACAAAGTAAAAGTGCTCACGTTGTAAGTCAGTGTAAGACATGCTAATGAGTTGAAATGATTAATAGAAAAGCACCCAAAGTTATTTCGGGGAATGGCTTGAATGTTTCCTCCTTTTTTTCCATTTCAAGTGCATTTTTAAAAACTTTTTAATGTGATGTTTGTTGTAACATGCCTGAAAATGAAAAATAAATGTGAAAATATCCGAAAAAGTTAGCTCTGTATTGTTAGCATGTAAACGTTAGCCAAAACCCTGCTAGCAGCTAACAAAAATGTGAGAGCAGAGAGAAGCAAACTTTAGAGAACATGTTTTGTTCATATAAGCTTGGCAAAGCTCTTTGATTGATAGTGCTCCCTTTCATCTAATTTCGCATTTACAAAAATGAAATATTAGCAGTCCTGTCGTGCACACACTTCACCTGGTTGAAAGTAAGCTTTGCGAGGATTGACTCACATTTGACGTGATCATGACATCCTCATTTCTACACTAATGACTTTCATATTTTTCTTTTGAAAATACAGAAGATTTGGTGCATCCTTACTCAAAATGTAAATGACCCAATTCAATGAAATGACACAGATAATCTGGTGAGTGAGGAAATGGAGGATGACTTTGCCTGCGACTACACCAGTGAGTTGCCGTGCACTCTGGCTATCGAGGAATCAAACTCAGCACAACAGGACAACACAGAAGAGGTGCGTCCTCCATGCCCAAATAATGCAGAGCATTCCCAAAATGAAAGACAAGGTTTGACACATTTTTAGGGGGTTTGTATTTTATTTATTTTTTAAATTATTTTCGCAGTTCCAGTTCAAAGAGATTGTACTGTCTGAGGAAGAGAAGCGACTTTTGGCAAAAGAGGGAGCAACAATTCCCACATATATGCCTCTCACCAAGGTAACCTCTCAAATCACTCACACAAGTGTGTAAGTGCTATCACACATTTCATGGACATGCGAGTCACTCATGTTCGGTAGACAAACCACTACTCTGTATGAAAGGCATCAAGTTTTATTGGTTTGAAAAACACTTAATTCTTGGACAGTTGCCAGACTTTATTTGTTTTTTTGCTGAAAGAGCACAATAATACATTACTCAAGTGTCTCTCATATTTGTATCTCTACCCCCAAAATATGATTGATTTGGATAAGGATTTGCCATTGCATTTCTTCTTCCCTTGTTATTAACTGTAGCTGTGTTTAGTTAGTACGGCATTGTCCTATGAAGTGTCGTCGCGGCAAATAAGACAGGTGCATGCTACGCCTAAATATGAAATGTGTTTTTGTGCAAGGATTAAGCATCGATTATGGACATTCATTATGGGCCATGAAAAAAGAAGGAAGTGTTTCTCAGTGGTACATTGTAATGGGAAGAACTTCCTGCAACTGAAAATATGAGTTGTAATTTGTCCCTACCGACCGCCAGAATCAGTGCTAGTAGCACTGACAGTTTCCTTTGCGCATGCGCAGTTCGAGAAATGCATATCAAATTTAGTCACTACATCATTCCTGTGTCATCAGAAATGGCTATATATAAATTCCAGTATCATCACAGGTACGCCACCTTTTCATCTTCTCACTTGGCAGGTGCATACTGCTATATTCCGCTTGAAGGAATTTACATTTTTGCTATCCCGACTGCTGTTAGCCTTGTGACTGTTTTTGTCGTAGCTGCGTGTTTTTCCGCCCTCCTAAAAGGCTGCGTTTTTTTTTTTTTACCTGTCGCTGTTGTGGATTGCCTTCTGGCTTGCCTTCGCCTCCATTTGGGTTGGCGGTTGTGTCCTTCCATTCGTTTTTTTGCTGCGTGTCACGGTTGTTTTGTATAACTTCGGGAGTTAAGGGGTCTAATTTTGTCTGGCCCCACGTCGTCACTATGGCTAATGCCGGGGTTGTTTCCGGTTATTCCCTGGTTTGCTTCCTTGCAGGCCGGATTGTTCAGCTCGTTTCCCGTTAGCATCGGGCTACTGCATCTAATCCGGACCTGCCCCGTGTTGTTGCTCTGACCAAGTCTTACTCTGTTTCTGATTGTTACATCAGTTTTGCATGCTTGCATGCCTGGTGATTTTGTTCAGTTAGCTTCCCGTTAGCTTCGGGGCTACCGCATCTAATCTTGGCTGGCCTAGCATTGTGGCTACGGCCGGTTCCGACCCTGTTTCTGATTTTTCCCGGGGTTTGCCTGCTTGCAGGCTGGTGTGTTTTGTTCGGATAGTTTCCCGTTAATCTCCAGGTCTCCCTGGGTGGTGGCGCCTTCATCCGGATGTGGTGAGTCTGGTCCGTAGGCGCTTAGGCCTTTTTGGCTCCAGGCCGATGACCCACAGTCCTCAGTGGTCCTTGCTCCTCATGGTGGGCGGTCCTTTAGGCCTCAATGCGTTGGCGCACCCCCAGTTAGTGGGTGTCTTTTTTGCCTTCCCGCTGCTGCCTCTCCTTTGTTCGGTGCCCTGGGCGTTCTTCAGGTGGGCTGCACGCTTGTTGCCTCCTTTTGGCCGGCCTGGCCGTGGTTCCCCCTTCTGCGCTGGCTGTGTTTAGGTGTTCCATGGCCTGTCCCTGACAGACAAGCTCTGTTATCCCGATGGGAGGGGGCAGGTTTGGCGTCCCAACCCACGCTGGCTCCGCTCGTGTGTCTGGCCTCTGAGAGGCCTGGTTCAGCGCTGTGTGGCTAATTTTGATATTTATGAAATATCTTATCTTCATAAGAAAATTTAATGTTTTCGCCAACACAAAATTTTACGTGGCCAAAAAATACATTACACAAATACCTTGTTTAGCAAACAGAAATTAGGATTTACATGTATTTGATTTTTTTGTATTTTTTTGCAGCCCTTTAGACTCTTTGTGATTAAGGGCTATACAAATAAACATGACTTGACTTGACTTTGTCTGTTGATCAACCAAGTGAATTCATTCAATAACGCCTGGTCCAAAACCTTTGGACAATTTAGATTCAGAATGAAAACAAAACTGTCCTTAAGATTAAATAGTGTCATAAAATCTGCCGCTAACCAATTTAAGATTATATCAATATTGTCTGCTGACAAATGATCTAAAAGTGTTAAATGACTAAGATGTTGAGACTTTGACTGAAATTCAACAAGAAAAAAAATATGCCTACTTAAAAATTGAGACCAAATTGCTGACGTTTAGTTGATTAAACCGTTACCTTATAAAAACAGGATGAGGTTGATAAGAGAACAAATAAGAGAAAATATATAACAATTGTGACAGAAGTTGGACTAAAACTTTTCAGGCTGAGTCATTTAACATTTTGACAAAGAATAGAAATATCATGAAGGATTATTATAAGAAATATTTAAGACTTAAATAATCGTATGAGGCAACCGAATTTATTCACCATTAACATACTAAACCGTTGTTGAAAGACTGTAAACTAGGACTGGCGGGGCCATGGTTTATGAGCAATTGTAAGTAACTTAACTTCATGAATTGTGTGTTCTGACTATTGATTTTGCTGCGGTTTTGCCCCCAGGCTGAGGAAAGGACCCTTAAAAAGGTTCGAAGGAAGATCCGCAACAAGCAGTCAGCTCAAGAGAGTCGCAAGAAAAAAAAAGTGTACGTGGACGGCTTGGAAAGCCGGTGAGATAAAATTCTTTCTGTGTTCATACTTCGCAATGAGAAGAAAGTGTCTGAAAGTACCCCCAGACCCCCCACCATCTCTTGTTAATAATTCTACTGCCGGCTGGCCCTTTTGTTACCATTCAAATGTTAAAGCTCCACATTCTAGAATCCCTGGCATCGTTCATGCATTAATATGCAAATCACGTCCCACTAATTAAAAACTATCAGGAGCTTTTTAAGGGGGTCTGTGCTAATTAGCGACTTGATCATTATTAAGTGAAAGAAACCGATCCGTCTGCTCCCCTCAGGGTTGCTGTCTGCACCGCTCACAATGTGGAGCTCCAAAAGAAAGTCCATATGCTCCAGAAACAAAACATGTAAGAACATTTGACTGGGGTTTTCCATGAATTTTGATAGAATAACAAGAATATTTTGCTGTCCATGTCAAAGGTCTCTAATTGAACAGCTAAAGAAGCTGCAGGCTGTGGTAAAGATGTCTACCTTGAAAGCCAGCACAACCAGTACCTGTGTCATGGTGAGTACAAGTCTTTATTTTGCTAAAAATTTCAACTTTACTTGTTTTTAATGCAGCATGCTTTCCACTCTGCAGGTTTTTTTGCTCTCCTTTTGTCTTATCGTCTTCCCGACGGTAAACCCGTTCCGCAGCCACACGGAGCAGAAGGAACTCTACCTTCCGTCTTCCAGTAAGCATTCTCCAATTTTACACGCCTTGTTTTTCACATAAATTAAGCACAGGAGAATAAACAAAACACATACGAGGGAAATTAAAGATACAATATGTCTTTCAAACAAAAATCTTGCCAGACTTACGAGAGAAAATCGGAGTTACGAGAGTTGCCTAACGCTACCACTAAAGACCACTCGGAACCGCCTGCAACAGCTCCCCTCAGTTAGCACATGCGTTTCCTGCCATACAGACCTGATCCCACGCGCTTGGTGTTGTGTTTTATTATTACATTGCATTTCTCTGGCTCGCGAGCTGGGTCTTAGGGACTAGGCCTTTGAAACAATTCACTTAGACAGAAAAGCAGATAGGCACGAATAAAGGCTATCTGAACTCAGTCTGGCATTGTTAACACATAATTAATAGAGAAAATATTTGAATTTTTAAGCACACCTTAAACCACGCACCCCACCTTTAAGGCTGATGAGTAACCAAAGTATTGAACTAATCAAGAGTCTTATTGATAACTAAGGGTAAAACCAGGTAAAGAACAAAGTCTTAACCTTTCAGTCATGCAAATTTCCATTTAAAATATAAAGCTTTTGATTACATCACAAGAAAATGTTGAGAATTGTTGAACTACACACATTCTCAGTTTGTCCAGATCAGGGGTCCAAAACTCACTTAACTGGGGGGGCGCCAGAACTACAAGCTGCGTGATGTTGGACCAAGTCAGATTTTCCACAAGAAATGTTTTGATTTCATTGCACAAAATAAGATCTTAAAGGATCCAGTCTTCCAAGGGGGGTGCAACAGAAATAATCAAGAAGCACTGGTTTCAAGCTCCTGATCAAAGTCTAAATGAAAAAACGATTGAAGAATGGGTAAAGATTGTCCCATCCTGAATTGCTTTAAAAATGTATACAATAAATTAATCAGTAGCTCAGGAGGTAGAGCGCTTCTCTTGGGATCAAGGGATCCCAGTTCGAATCCCGGCTCCTCCGTGTTACATGTCGAAGTGTCCTAGGGTAAGACACTGAACCCCTACTACCCCCAATAAGCAGGTTAGCGCCTTACATGGCTGCAAGGCCGCTATTAGGAAATGTGGAGCACATTGTAAAGCGCTTTGAGAAGTCATTGACTTGAAAAGCGCTATATAAAATGCAGATCATTTCATTTCATTTTAAAGGGAAATGGTTACCACCCAAAAAAGAAAGTAGAGTAAATTGACAACTTTCAAAACACAAAAATTTGGTAGTCTACTGTCACAATCTGTTAATTTTTTTGCCTTTCTTGTTGAAGTGAGCACCAATGTTTGCAGTCTATTTGTCATACCATAAAATTCAGACTATAAGCCGCACCTGATTATAGGCCGCACCCAGTACATTTTAAAAGGAAAAACCAATTTGCACATACATAAGCCGCACCTCACTATAAGACGCATGTGCCCAACCTGAAACATGAGATATTTACAAAAAAAAAACACTGTACACAGAAAGAGTTTTAATGATATAAGGTACCTTAACCTTTTAACGAATCGGGCCGTCTGACTTTTGATAAACAAATTCGTGTCCGTACGATGTCACCAGCCACTGAAATTGGTCATACCACATGTCATTGGAAAGCTTAAACTATTTGGATGCAAGATATGATGAGCATTTCAAAATATCCTCATCAGAAAAACATCATGATAAGTGTGAAACATGATACCTGAAAACTATAAAGCCGGAATAACCAGTGCGTCCCCTGGGCCGTCTTCAACTTCTTTGAATATTTGCAATAATAGCTTTGTACATCAAGGACAATCTTTAGAATACAACTAAGTAAAATATTCTCTCCAAAACACACGATCATGCCAACAGATAAATAGGAATCCACCTTAAACAGTTATGCTACGTTTGACATGGCTTCTTGTAATCCATTCGTTTCGCTATGTTATTTCCGTTTACAAATAAACAGACTCGTGAAATTACTCCCAATATGGTAGTTAGCGCTCCCCTTTTGATATGCACCGTTTCCATTATTAGAGGTTTATCCATGCTAGTTTTATTCGTCCGCAAAGTTACAGCAAACTTGTGTCTTCCCCCACACATATATTCCGTGTCTTACTCTTACCTTTACTGCTATACAGGAAATTTAACCGACCTGATGTTGTTTTTGTCTTTTTACGCTCAGTCATTTCCCGAACATTGCGGTCAGTGCCATCTGAAAGCACCGACATGGCCGCATCCCTGGAACAGGAAGAGTACGAGGCGGACTTACATCTGCTGCCCCAAGCTGAGCTGGAGAACGTTGACGCTATCTTCGCGAGCGGTAAGAAGAACCATACCCCCGACTACCAGCACGTGGACCAGCCCGACTCAGAGATGGCCATCAATGGCAACTCCTCGGCGGACTTCCCGGCAAGCCCGCAGGTGGCAGAAATGGCGCCAGGGGTGGGCAGTCTGCCCGGGGCCTTACAAGAAGGCTCATTGGATTCTGTCATGGTGAGCGCAGTGGCATATGAGGTCACAAAGTCAAAGGGGAACTGGATAGACCGGAACCCCCCACCTGTTATATTACAGCAGCACCATTCAGATGAGATGTAGTGCCGTGACATAATGCAGTACGTCCAAAGAGTATTTATTTTTTGTATAGTTTGTCCACATTTAGCGAATCCTTAACAAGAACACTTAAACTACATTTTTTTTTCCTAAGCACAGAAAAAAACCTACCTGTGTCTAGGTTTCTTCTCTTGATTAAAATAACTTGTTTAGTGGGAATATTTCTTCTTATGAATGTTTTTAGGACCGGAAAAAACGTTCCGTAAATATGAACTTTTAAAAGGGACAGAAAACATGCCTCCAAAATACAGAAGAAATTGAGTTTTTAAAATAAAAAATTCAAGTGAATTCATAAGGCGTGTACATAATTGCGTGGGGGGTAAAAATGGTGCCCTTTATGTGTTTCCAATCAAGAAGAAATTAAATAAATGTAAACTAATAGCTGGACTTTTTTTACTGTAAAAATAAACACAATAATATACTAAATGAAACATATCCCATGCTCTGATTTCAACACCAAGTCAGCCAGCAACCCAATACAATGGTGGCGACGCCATGGCACTTGAAAGCAACACTCACTGCTCGGCAGGGTAATAATCGTATTTTAAAACATTTTTTTTACCCGTTTTTTTTTAACAGTTATAAATGACAACAGTTTACTCTGTCACTTTAAAATTAGAATTATACAGTCTTCTGGTATGCAGAACTACAATTGTCTTGTCATTGTAAAAAAAAAACTTCGCTACATCGTTAACAATCAGATTACAGTATAAGGCTGGTAACAGATCTAAAGCACCTTTCAATTAGAGTAAATTTGGACCCCAAAAAATATAATGCTCTTATACTGGGTATAGTGTGTAGATTTTACGGGGAAAATAATGATTTACATTTTTGGATGAAATGATTAGAAAATGTATAAAAGATTAAACACAGTGACAAGTATTTAGAATATAAGAAGCCATTTAAATTATTTTTGATTTATCATGCCAAATGTATTTTGACACAGCCAAACTGACTCAGTGTGCATATTTGCATTGGCAACTAAATTATTTAACTTACCACGACTTCCTAAAATGATAAAAATCTAAGACTCGCCAAGTGGTTTGACCATACTCTTCTGTTGTACTACTGTTACTTTTTTTGCACTTTTCTAATAATTTCATAAAAGGGTAAAAATATTGTGCCCATACATGAATCAAATCAAAGCATGTTGGTCAAAAGTCCTTAAGCTTTAAGCATTGGGGAAATTAGTTCTGTTAGAGACAAACTAGCTTTCATCTTTCATCGCTTGATAGAATAGGCTGCTGATTAACGTGATTTGGATCATTTGCACCATGAAAAGCCATTGCAGGACATTTGGCCGTGTACATAGACAACTTTTAAGTGTTTCCCTTGCAACAAGGGTTTCGATTCTTTTGTGTAGCCAGTGATGACCGCCAAATTCCGTACGATACTCATTGTCAAGAAATATAAAACATTTTTTTATATGATACTTGTCCTAATTGCATTTGAGTGTTTGCAAGTTATAATCATGTTGATAAAAAATGTTCAGTAACCTAAACTCGAAAATGTTATGAGCTGATTAGTCGGTGAGGCATTTTTTTTTTAGTGCATTTCCATGTAACTAATGGTGAATATAAAGGAAGCATGGGTAATTTGAACAACAAATGTGATTTTAAATGTGTGGGTGGAGGCACTGATTCAAGAAGAATACTGTAAATAAGTAGAAATGATTGTATCTTTCGCTGTACATTAGAACGCATTACGTATATGGTAATAAATCTTTTATGTACCAATACGGGCGTCATTGCTTTTTTAATGTTCACGATTTTGTAACATGATCTTTATCACAAATTACATGAGATGCTGTAATTGCAAGCCTTGAAATTTTCTGAGAAGACTTGGGGGGGAGGGATTCCTTTGCATCCGCCCCGCATCACATGAGAAGTTTCAACGATTGAGCATTTACTGAATTTGTGAAGAAATTGAAAAGCACTTAACTTGTCCACCTTTGCTTTGTCCAGTGTTTTTGCGGGTGCTTGAAATCTTTAAACGCTTGAATTTTAATGTTGCGTTTATGCCTGAAATTGTTGCCATGTTTCTTAACAAGTATGCTTAAAAATGATGCCGGCACTGCTTTCTGGCGGCTTTGCTTTGTCATGTCATTTCTTCCCTTGTGATTCATCTGCAGCATTTTGTTTTACAGCATTGTCCTATAAAGCGTCATAGCTCCCTACGGGTTGCGTCTGAGAGGATAGGTGCATGTTACACCCAAACAGGGCACTCTGAAATGTTTATTTGTCCAAGGATTATGTTATAATTATGGGCTATGCGATAAAATAGGGTAGCGTTTCCAAGTGGTAAAGTGTAATGGGAAGAACTTCCTGCAACTGAAAATGTAAGTTACATATTTATGTCATTTTCACCCAACATCTACACTAGGAGAGATTGTTCCTAAAAACAAATATTTGTGATTTATTCAAGATCATAAGAAAATCACGTTTTAATAAATGCACATTCCAGTTTAAAAACTGCATGTTAATCGCAGATATTTTGTCTCTGCAAAATACATGAATCACATTGGATTTGTTTTTACTTTTAATGGTACTGGAGAAGGGCAGCACGGCAGCGCATTGGTTAGCGCGTGTGCGGCACAGTTCTAAGGTCTTGGGAACCTCCTGTGTGGGTTCAAATCCAGCTACCGGACTTCCTGTGCGGAGTTTGTATGTTCTCCCCGTGCTTGCGTGGGTTTCCTCCGGGCACTCCGGTTTCCTCCCACATTCCAAAGACATGCATTTCAGGTGGATTGGCCGGTCCAAATTGTACCTAGGTGTGAATGTGCGAGCGAGTCGTCTGTCCCTGTGTGCCCTGCGATTGGCTGGCAACCAGTTCAGGGTGTCCCCTGCCCACTGCCCGATGATTGCTGGGATGGGCTTGCCTAGTATTCACTGCAATAGTGTTTCTGTAGTGCACCGGTTAGCACATTTGCCTAACTCGCGAAAGGTCCCGGGTTTGAGACCAGGTGGAAACTTTTGTTTGCCTGTAGAGGAATGGGTGCCACCAGGCTGCACTTGCCCAAGACACACAACAGGAAATAGTGCCCCTATGATCCTAGTGGTTAAGGGATCCGACCAAACATTCACAGCTTTATTTTTTTTATATTATAAAATGAATGAGGTTTGTTTTGTACCACTAAGAGGAACCAAATATTACCCACTGTCCCTTTAAAAAGTGTTTGAATTTGGCCATTGAAAGGGTGTACGAAGCCTGTTTTTCACATGCACGCATTTTGCTGCTGCACTTTCCCGTGCTCGACAAACAATTTGTAACGTATTAGACGTGACATCAGACCCTCTTTGATGGGGGAAGCAGAGGCATGTGACTCATCTACAGTCATCAAGATGACTCACCATTACTAAGCAACAAGCCCGGACAAATTTCTGTGCAGGGAGTTTCACAGGTGACCGGCAGGTGGCGATGTGAGTCTCTAAAGTGCGCACAAAATATCAAGTCTGTACATGTCCTAACAAATGTTTGGTAAGAAAGATGTATTAAAGTTTTATCTATTTACGTTCATTATTTATTTTTATGCAAAAGGACGGGCCAAGGTTATTGATACTCGGGATAAAACGTTTGTTCATATTTTTTCGTTTTGTATAACTACATGATTTATTTTATAATGATGTTTTATAATCTTTTATCTCGGCTGCATGTTAATCATGCTGTCCTTCACAGTTCTAATAAAAAAAAAGCCCCCAGTGAATAAACATACGTGGCCACCGACCACTAATCAAGTTAATTAGCAATCTTACAGCAACGGCGCGTGGGTGTTTCTGCCCCAAAGCGTCTCTTCTCTACACATTAATGTTGTGTATGTAGTCGGGTTGCAGTCGGATTCAGAGACAGGCACGGACGGTACAGTCATAGAGTGTTTACTCAACTTCTTCTTCGGTAGTTCTCTAGCACAAGTACAAGGCTGCGCATAAGTATACAGTGACACCGCAGGAAGGGGAGTGTATTACACGACACCACAATTAAGTGTTGTTTTACCTTTTTTAAAAACGCATTTTCATCTAACGTTGCATCACTATAAACATAATAAGAACAAAACGGTCAAACAGCAATGCAAAGTTAAACATTTTCCAAGGAACGGAAAGTGAAAATTTAGGTACAAAAAATTGAAACTAAAGAAAGAATGCTATTTGTGCCAAGTTTAATTTAACGCAATGGGGAGATCCGTAAACATATTATATATCACTTGCACCTTGGGGATGCTCTTTATATGTAACTATTCAACCCCTGAAATTAAATCTGTGCACTGCCCCGAGATGGCTGGGATGGGCACCTGCCCCCCCGCGACCCTAATGAGGATAAGCGGTACGGCTAATGAGATGAGATGAGATGAAGTTTTGAAAAGCGAGTTAAGATTTTTTTATATATGTTGTTGCAACATCCATTGTAGTCTGGTCATCCTAGAAGGGGGGTTACCTCCTGTGCGGTCCCTTCTCAATGTTTCTTCATTTTCCTCATGTTGGAGATTTTGAGTTTTTCCTTGCCCTCATGTGGGTGTTAGATTAGGGGATGGTGTAATACGAGGCTGTAGTTTGCAATAATCTTTGGTCTGTGCAGCCCTATGAGACTCTTTGTGATTAAGGGCTGTACAGATAAACATGACTTGACAAAACATTTTACTGTACATAACATAGGATTATTTGCTATTTCATCGTTCCAAATGCAACATGATCCCTGGATAAAGTGGTATAAAGAGTGGAGAATGTAGGAGTGATTCATTGGCGTAGTTTTACCTTGTGCCAGGTAATAAATAGGCAATGGGCCAGTGTCGCACACGTGATTCTACAATTATTTTCCATGCCAGCCGCCTTATTTACTGGACGACTGTTGGTTTCCACCGAGTTTTTATAAAACGTGCTATTAATAGTTGATTCCTCAAGTTGGGTAAGTCCTGCACAAGGTTGCAAAACGTCACTCACATTCGATCATATCACGGGTGTCGGGGTAAAAAGTCACGAGAACTTTTGCAAAAAAAATCTTGGAGATGAGCAAAAAGAAACTGTATAACAAAATACTTGACTTTGAAGCTTTTGTGGCGTGCAGTTGTTGCGTAAGAGAGCGGCAAAACACAAGCAAGATGCAACCAAATCGTCAACATGTTTTGCAATACTCAAGAGTGCTCGCTTTCGAACAACACGACACTTTTGATCGATTTTAGTGGGCTGTCGGGCGAATTCAGTTCAAAACCTCATCGTGTTTTTGTACACCGTGGTTCTGTTGACAAAGGCAAAAGGAGGTGGAGTGATTTCTTGAAAGTTCGTAATCCTTCCCCGCGTGGGCTTGTCAACAAACCTTGAGCAGTAAATGCCAGTGGAGGAGGGCGGGGGGGGCGACTGGGGAATTTTGCTTAGCTTCTGGTCCCCACCAATCAGGGCGAAGTGTGAGCGGAAAGGCCCGCCTCTTGCCGAGAAACCACGCCGGGTTTGCTATAAATACTCCAAGCGCTCGCTCGGAGCTCAGAATAAAGCCGGGAAAGTAAACCAGCGAAACGGATTTGGAATACTCAAACTCCACTTGCTTTTTTTCCTCGTCCTTTTGCGATCACGATCACGCGTGGATTATAACTATGACTCTTGAGGAGATCCGCGGACAAGAAAACACAATGGAACACAACGAGAGGTGAGTCTCGGGAGCTCTCTGCACGGATGGTGGATATGTGGAAGAGCACCGCATCTAATGTGTGTTTCTTGTGTTTTGTGGCAAAAGGGTGCAAAGTGCAGGCATTGCACTGGAGGAGCTGCTGATTGCAGCGAAGAAGCAAGACTACCTGACTGTCGGCGTGTACGAATCGGCCAAAGTCATGAATGTGTGAGTATTTGAATCCTTGACATCGCAATCATTTAGAAACACGAAATTCCCCCTCGTGCAGTTCCCTAACCGAGCGCTTGCTTTTCTGCTCTAATAGCGACCCGGACAGCGTTGCTTTTTGCGTGCTCGCCACCGACCAAGAGCACGCATGTGACATCGCGCTGCAAATCCACTTCACGCTCATTCAAGCGTTCTGCTTCGACAACGACATCAACGTGGTGCGCGTCACCGACATTGAGCGCCTCGCCGACCTGGTGGGCGCCGACGAGGGCGGTGAATCCAAGGACGCCCACTGCATCCTTGTCACGGTAAGAGCTCTTGAGTCAAATAAAGAATCTGATAACTCGTGTAAAGAAGTGACACTCCAATTCGTGACGTCACTCACTAAACCATGCTATTTTAAAGATGCATTGGTGTTAACGTGATTTCCCATTTTTTTCATTCTAGAGCCCCAGTGCAAATCCATGGAAGGACCCAGCTCTGGACAAACTGAGTCTGTTTTGCGAGCAGAGCCGTGGCATGTGTGACTGGGTTCCCACCATCACCTTCCCGGAACGCTGAGTCAATAAATCTCACCCCTGATCCCTTGAAGATGCATCAACGATAATGATGATGATAAAGGAAGAAAGTCAAGGCTTCCCTTGAGGGCATCCTGGGCCTTTGTGCCTTTGGATTAGCGTGGCCAGGACGGACACTCGCCTTCTCGACACCTTTCGGATCCAAATTCCCCCCTGGTCCCCTTCCACTTGCTCGGGGGGGAATGCAGCCTTCCAGTCGGTGTGTTTTGGGCCACGATGTTGTGGATTGGACCCTAAGGGGAGAGGGACTCAGAAAAGGGGGGGCGGTGGCTCATCGGCGTGACACCAAGACAGAGACTCGGGGGAGGCGTTACGAGAGGGATGACTGCCCCCACTCGATGATAAGCGAGAACGTCGGCGGCGCGTGGGAAGGCTGACGCGAGAGAGTGCGGAGGCTGGACCAGCGCTCATCAGATGGGAGTGATGCTGATCTGGAAAAAAGACATGGATAAAGAAAAAAACTGGACTTTTTCTTAAATAGGCGCCAAGCTTGGTAGCAATATACATTTTTCATGAACTTTGATGAGCTGTTACTTTCTTGGAGATTGCAGATGCAATGCAATGTGGCACTTTTTGTTCATGGTTTGTGAATAAATATTTCAAATGAAACGACTCCTTGATTCAGCCTTTTGCTTCAGTAGCCATCTAAATGCCATTCACAATACAATACACAAGCTTAATCATGTCTGTAGGTATTAGTCATGCAGGGTGACTAACAGGTGTGATGCCTTACTTGAGAAAAGAAACTCCAATCCACACTAAACTATTCATGAGAGCAATGCAGACGATATGCAAAAAATCTAAGTAACACCATAGTCATGGGGAGGCTGCAAAAAATTATTTAAGGAAAACACTCTTACACTTTCAAAATGATATAACAAGCAATTATACAAACTGAGCCGAGGACATTATTCAGACAGCATTCAAAATCTGAAATGTGGAAAGTTCACAGAAGCTAACAGTCAACCAATTCGAAAATAATAATAGCCTCAATGACAGGTTAATTGATGTGGTGAATAAAGATGACTATTTCAGTCAAACCAGTTTAAGATAAGGTTATAAATAGTCTATGTGAAAACGTTCAAGTAAATATTAAATTTATTGGAGCAGAGAAAACTTATTGAGGAAATATAGCATATTCTGAAGCAAAATTGCTGACACTATGCGAATGTGTTTCAATAATGAAGGAAATTAGTCATTCTGCGAACAGACTAATTGAGGTAAGGGATTTCCTACGGTGTCAGATTATTCAAGGAAGTAAGTCATATGAGGGTATTCCAAGAATGAGTTTGCATACGTCGGTAAACGTTTGCAAATAATTAATGTCAACACAATGATAGTAATTCCTGCAAATAAATGAAATGAAATACACTGATAGGTGTCTCTGGGAGCTGAAAACATACATATCTTTGTTTTTAATTAAACAAAATCAGATCCAAGTATGTTATCAATTAGAACAGGGGCAGACTTTTTAACAAATAATGTGTATGACTATTTTTAGAGTTTACCTGTCAAATACTAAAACCTTAAATCCATTAACTTTTACATTTACTAACAAGACAAAATAGAAAAAGATTGGAAAATCTACACAAGGCAGAGGGAGTTGATTGCCCAACATGAGGGACGAAAACAACAATACACCGGTGGAGACAATACACATTAATGAGACAATGAAAGACCATGGGAAATTGCACAAAACCAAGATGAGGGACTAACGGGGGATATGTTTATTATTTGGTTGAATTTGATAGCAGGTTAAATTAAGCTCAGCTAAGTTACTATGGTGATCCATTCTCTACAATAGTCATCTCCAGAACTCGCTAACAACCAGGCTAAGATTATCCCAAGAGATACATCTTCTTCCCCCCCAAGATTTTTTCTTTTTTTTTTCTAGCATTTTTCCTCTTTTTCCTATTTTTCCCTGCTTTTTCTCACTTGTTGTTAAGTAGGTAAAGGCAGTTAAGTGCCAAATTCTGCAAACACATAGGCTAACATACCCCCTGGGACATACTGATGACAGGCAAAAAGTGCAAGATGAGTAAAATGAATGATAACAGTCCTTCTTTTATTGTGTTTCTTTTCCTGGCTTTTTCGGCTTCAACTAGCACCTTTCTGTCCTCCATCGTATCTGACTCATATCCTTTGTGCTTTTCTGCGTTAATTTTACAGCTACAGTAAAGAGCGGTATGGGCAAAACCAACTTAACATTTGGGAGGGGGGGATTCCCCCAAATGGTAAAACTCATTTCCGCTGCTACAATGTTAGGGTTGCACTGAATGTGGCCAGATAACTGACCAGAGAGTGTATGCACAAGTAAGGTTAGATAATGCAAGTGACAGTTACATGTTAAAATGATTTTTGTCCTCCAGTTAGCCTAAAAACGACTTTGAAATTCTTCCCGATTAGTCACTCCGGCATTGTGTGTACCCATGATGGTATGTAAAGTTCATCTCAAGTGGAGCATCTATTTTTGCTTAGGTGAATATTTAATAAAATATAGCTGACTGTAGCACGTGTGCGGCACAGTTCTGAGGTCATGAGATTAAACCTCCTGTGTGGAGTTTGCATGTTCTCCCCGTGCTTGCGTGGGTTTCCTCCGGGCACTACGGTTTCCTCCCACATTCCAAAAACATGCATGTTAGGTTGATTGGCCCGTCCAAATTGTCCCTAGGTGTGAATGAGCGAGTGAGTTGTCTGTCTCTTGTGCCCTGCGACTGGCTGGCAACCAGCTCGGGGTGTCCCCTGCCCACTGCCCGAAGATAGCTGGGATGGGCTCCAGCACCCCCGCGACCCTACTGAGGATAAGCGGTGCGGATAATGGATGGATGGATGGATAGCTGACTTTTTTTTTTGCAAGTGATGTCTGTACCATCCAGTGCAGCTCTAGTAAACAGGCTACCTTTGTTAATAGGAACCTGTTTTGGACGTGGCATGGCTCAAATCTCAGAATGTCCTTTATGTTTTTCAAGTAACAGTGTTAAAAAATCAGGATGTTGTCACAGCTTCTTTTCTCCTCTGCCCATAAAAAAGAAAGGACAAAAAATAGCAAGTCATACAGAAGGTTTAATTCAAATTGTTGACACTTTAAACAATTCTTTTATTTCTCTCTCTGAGGTAGTTTGGAGCAATTTGCAGCATTAATTGTTTTTCCTTCCATCACAGTAAATGAACGTTTTGTTGATTTTACTGTTGTAGTTGTAAAGAGGAAGGTTAAGGATAAAATGAAAAGAAATAAGCAGAATACAACATTGACTGCTTTTGCTACCTAAGCAGAGCTAAACACATCCTGGAGGACTTTACACCCCAGCAACTGCTTTACCATTGGTTACCATTGGGACGACAGTTCAGATCTCACAATGAACGAACCAACAGACTGAAGGATTGCTTCTTCTCCAGCGCTAACACACTAAACTACAGTTTTGGTATACAATTTTAAGTACAATATCAAGGTTGTTATGTACAGTTTTTATTTCAGTTATGAGTATTTAAATTGGAGGTGACTACTTAATACATTTCTGCTTAGTATATTTTATATTTGTATATTTGGCCAACTGGAGTGAAACTCTAATTTCATTGCAGCAACACAATGACAATAAAGGTGATTCTGATTTTGAGCTCCAGACTGAGGGATTGCTTCTTCTCCAGTGCTAACACACTAAACTGCAGTTTTGGAATACAATTTTAAGTGCAATATCAAGGTTGTTGTGTACAGTTTTTATTTCACTTGTGAATATTTTATATTGGAGGTGACTACTTAATAAATTTCTGCTTAGTATATTTTATATTTGTATATTTGACCAACTGGAGTGAAATTCTAATTTCATTGCCACATCACAATGACAATAAAGGTGATTCTGATTTTGAGCTCCTGGGAGGTAAAATTATTCCAAGCAATTTCTAAATAAAATCCAAATTTAGTTACAGCTACTTAGAACCAGATTTGTCCAACTGGAGTTTATCTACTGACATTAACAGAATTTGCAATAAAAATATGTATTTGTTGTTGCCTAACAAAAAAACACACTTATTTTTAACCTAACACAAACACCCAGAGGCTTCTGCAATCACGTACTCGCGTATAAATAAGCCTGAAGTTGAGTTAAGGGCAGAATATGGGTCAGATGAGTTGATTGCAGTTAGGTGAGGAAAAGTGTGTGTGTGCACATGCTGCGGTCGAGCCTGACCGTAAAAAGCTAACCAGATCAAAGAGAAAAACACGCTACACAGGAACTTAATACTCTTCTCAGCAGCGCTCACTCTCCAGCCAAACACTTGCAAAGTGCTGCATGCACATGCGCACAACACCTGAAAACGCAGATGCGAGTTACAACTAGCAAACCACACACTTTCCTTTCACCAGGATGAGGTCAGAATCAAAGAAAAAAGATGAAAAAAATAATTCAAAGAACAAAGGGGCTTTACTACGGGGGGATGTTGACAAAAAGTGTGTAGCATTACAGTCAGGGGCTTTCCGTGGGCTATCAGCAGGTTTTGAAGAAAACTCATGCAGATTCCTGTAAGTAAATACAAAATGTTGCATTGATCCATCTGACAAGCACAAATGTATCCACAGACTGATAAGTATCACAGAATAGACAAAGGACTGCTGTTTTCAACCGATATAAGTAAAAAAATAAGCAACTACAGATACCACTGGGAATTTTATTTTCTTACCAAAACTACAGTTGTATGCGTTCGACTTAAAAAAAACTTTCAATGAAAAAAAAAAATCTATTGTTTTTTTCTTCACATTTCAACCACAAACATCTTGACAAAGGACTAGTCAAGTCACAGGGAGTCTCAAAGGGCTGCACAGACCACAGACTATAGCAAACTTCAGACGCTGCCCTACTTACGAACTAGATAGGTTCCGGACAATCGTAAGAAAGTGGAATTTGTCCGTAAGTTGTTTCAGTGCTATATTTTGTATGTTTAAGGTTTATATAAGTATGTTTAAGACTTTTATAAGTTACCTGTATCGTTTTGTACTAAAAAACATTTCATTAAATAATATGGGCTATAAAGATAGCGTTACGTTTAACTTACTTTTGGAAGATGGGCTTAAAGAGGTCCTCCTCCGAGAGTGGACGAAAAAAAATCCATCCAACCATTTTCTCAACCGCATCGAGCTTTCTTATTCCACTTTCATTTTAAAAGAAACGGCTCGCCCCTTTACACTTACACCAACCATATTGAATGGATGCAGGAAATATTAAACAATAAAAATGTCAAAGTTCTTTGTGCGCTGGAGATTCAGTACAGCGTGTTTACACACGAACTAGGAAGAGGAGGCTGATTTCTTTGTCGAGGTGGATGCTGGGTGACCTCTTACAGTGCCACCTGGTGGAAAGAAGAACTACACTACTGTCCTCTTCTCAGAAAAAGGTGCACACAATACAAAATCTAACTTACAGCAATGTCAGGATATTTTTTGACTTACCGAAAAAAAATGTTCGTATCTGCTGTTTTTCGTAAGTCGAATGGTCGTAAGTAAGGGAGCGTCTGTACAGACTATTATTACAACATCCCCTGACCTAAAACCTACACGAGGGCAAGGAAAAACTCAAAAACCTTAACATGAGGAAAATGAAGAAACCTTGAGAAGGGACTGCACATGAGGTAATCTCCCTTCCTGGATGACCAGGCTGCAACGGATGTTGCAATAACAAACATTAAAATAAAAAATCAAATATAGAACAATTAAAGTATAATAAGACTAGTACTTTAGTCCACCACTGCTTTATCTTGAAGGGAGATGACGGGCTATGAAAAAAAAAAAAAAAATTTGCCTTGACAAAGTGTTTTTGCGTGTATAAACCCCTCAAACAACCACTTTAGATTCCTGTTTGGTAAAAGTATCCAGTTTGAAACAAGACCATGTTGTTTTTTTTAATATTCTGGAAACAGATTGTGTTTCAGACTTCCATATAGAGCACACGATAAAATCATATGCCTTTTAATGTCAAAAGGTTGGCATGTATGCGTTTGAATCAGAAGGAAACAAAGTGCTTGCAAAAGTGCATCAGAAACTAGATTTAGTTCACAGATAAATGAATTAGCAACAATTACTATTGTTTAAAACTAATCATCGGTCATCATGTATTTGCAAGTCCATCAAACATTCTTGTGCTAGAATCTGAAGTCCCAGAGAAAATACGTGCACATGGCAATATTGGAAAGTTTTGAGAATTTGTAGAAAGTCAAGTTATAAAAATGTTAAGAATTAATAAGGTCAAGGGCAGCACGGCGGCGTAGTGGTTAGCACGTGTGCGGCACAGTTCTGCGATCGAACCTCCTGTGTGGAGTTTGCATGTTCTCCCCATGCTTATGTAGGTTTCCTCCGGGCACTCCGGTTTCCTCCCACATTCCAAAAACATGGATGTCAGGTTAATCTGCCGGTCCAAATTGTCCCTAGGTGTGAATGAGCGAGCAAATTGTCTGTCCTTGTGTGCCCTGCGACTGGCTGGCAACTAGTTCAGGGTGTCCCCTGCCCACTGCCTAAAGGATACTGAAGGATAACATGTTTTTCTTGTTTTATTATCTTAAGAGTTATTTTTTGAAATGAGAAAAGTACTGAATGATCTGATACAGCAGATACCAGATCATAATTATTTCTGTCACATTTAGCCACATGTACTGTAGCTTTTGTTGTGATATTTGTCATTTTGTTACTTTCTTTATGTCCTGTCTTACTGCTTGGTTCTTTAGCTTACACGTGTACTGATCAACCGGGTCATTTGTGTCCTCCAATCAGCTTCTTTCAATCATCTCATGTTTGGTCTAGGATGTTCCTTGTGAACTTAGTTGGGTTTTACTTAGTTTTTTCCAGTCTGATTTTTGTGGCTGTCACAGTATTAATCACAGAGCTGTGTTTTCTTTTATGGCACTTTTTTGTGTTTTGGTTTCTTTACGAAACATTTGACTTTGTTTATCAAGTGTTCCTTGTAGCGCAGATAGTTTTTGTATATATATGTTTGAATTTTCCTTCTTCAACTGAAAATCAAACATAAACCAAAAACCAACTGATAAACACTCCAGAGGAGAGTCATATTTTCAAAAGTTCCCCCAAACTTATTCATGGCCATCACGGTTAAATAAAAACTCAATTTTGATGTGTTAAGGTATTAATGGCAGTTAGTAAACCAAAACGGTGGTTGTCATCTTCACAAATAACGACTAACTGCTGATAGCCATGACATGATTACTACTTCCTGCGGAGGATGAGGAGAGCCCACCTGCCCCCACCCTCCCTCATCACATTCTACAGGGGCACCATAGAAAGTATCCTGACCAGCTGTATCTCTGTGTGGTGTGGAGGCTGCAGCGCTACCGACTGGGGTAGTGTGAGGAGGGTAACGAGGACAGCAGAGAAAATAATCGGGACTACACTTCCCTCCATTCAGGACATTGGCCAGAAGCGCTGCCTATCCCATGCTAAAAACATTATCGGGGACCCCTCTCACCCCCATCATGGACTGTTCACTCTGCTAGCCTCTGGGAAGAGGTACTGCAGTGTGCGGTGCAGGACCACCAGGTTCCGCAGTAGTCTAGTCCCCCTGGCCATTAGACTGTTAAATGGTCTATCTAACATATAGTTAACCTAAATCTTAACGGCTGCTAATCTGCCTTTTTGCACTACTGGCAGTTCTTTATAGCTTGCCACTCCTTGCACATTTGCTCTCTGCACTATTGTACTTACAGCGTTACTGTTACAGTGTTAATGTTACTGTTTACCTGACTTGTTAACCTGAATGCCCATTTTGCACATCTGGTTAGCTACTCCTCTTGCACTATCGGCACTATGGTATGGTAAAATACTATACGTAGCCATAATACAATACAACTTTTACTTATATCTGTACATTCGAGGAAACTGTGCGGGTCAGATGTATCGACATTTCGTTCTGTATACACGTGTACTAGAATGACAATAAAGTAGATCTGAATCTGAATCTGAATCTGATTAGACAGACACAAAAAGGCAGTGTTTTTCTTGAACTGCAGCTCTCCTTATTTGACTTCTGTCGGGACAACTCAAGCATAATGCAAGACAAGCAAAAAGCTCCTCAGGTTTTGTCCAGCCTTTTTCTTTTGGCAAAACGCGCAGAGAAGGAAAAACAAATGTATTTTCTTTTTTATTTCTTATTTTCAATCATGTCACAACAAACATCACATAAAGGAACAATCAAATATCCTGAAAAGAAAAAAGTTATGACAGGTTCACGGCAAAAGCTTAAGAGACCCATCCCCAAAATAACTTCTGACAGTTTTCTATCAATCATTTAAACAAATCATCATATCTTACATCATTATAACAATCATTTGTTCATCCAATTAAAAATTATCACATTTTTGAATCACAATATTAGAGATTTATTTTCTGTTCTCATCCTTCCCCTTTTTATTCTCAAACAACATAATGTGTAAAACCTGAAATATTTTAAAATGTGATTGGACATGCACCAAGAGTGAGCTACAAGTATGAATCAGACTGCAATTCTCTTCTCCTCTGACGACATGCATTCCCAAGCACCACAGCGAGACGAGCCCAGACGTCTGCTTTAGGAAGCCTGCATATGTACTTGTTTTCTCTGACGAGCTCTTTTTCTCTCTTGAACCAGAAAGATGGTAAACATCAGGCGGTGTAGGGCTTGCTCTCTTCTTCCACTCAGAGCCAACAAAACGTACATTCATCTTGCACAGATAAATAAAGCAACATGCAACAATTGGCCCTCTCACAAGCAGAAATGAGCAGAGAAAGCAATAGAATATTACAAAGAAACAAAATTACAGAATAGAAGGCCAAATGGGTTTGGTGATGACATCAACAGAAAGCTAAAATTAGGAAAAACACAATCAGATCTGCTATTTTGAGCGTCTGTGTCAGCTTGCAAATTGAGTGAATCCATATGGGAGATTATTGGGAAGGCTAATTGGGGATGATGGATGGATGGATGGATGGATGGATAAATGAATGGATGGATGGATGAAAAAAGGAAGGAATAATGTATAATGGATGCTGGAAGCAATGATGATGGAGGGATTGATAAATTGATGACAGAAAGATGCATGGATTGATGATGGGGGATAGATAATGGAAGAATAGATGTCTGATATGTGGAATATGGAATGATGGATAGATGATGGAAGGATGGATGCATGAATGGATGGATGACTGATGGAGTAATGGACAAATAAATAATGGAAGTGCGAATGGCTGGTTGCTGGAGGAAAAATTACTCATGGATGATTAAAAATGGAAAATTGAGCGATATAAGGATGAGAGAAAGATTGATAGATAGCAAAGGGATGGATATTGCACTGATGATTGATAAGATTGATAAACAAAATAATTAATGATGGAGTGGTGGATGAATGTGGTTGGATGGGAGGAACAAAGCACAGCATAATGATGACAGAGGAGTGGAGGATAGACGGATAACGGTAAGAAGTCTGATAGATGAGTTAAGATGTGATGTGAATTCCAAATTCACAGTTGCAATCCATTTTTATAAGTAGTGGCCTCCAAAGCTGAGAACTGTCAGCCTTCTTCGTCTGTTCTGTGCCTTGCTCAACTTTCCAACTTTTAATACTCGTTTCAGTCATTGGACTGCATCGCACTCCACCCTTCTATTTTTTGCTTCTGAAACCCTCAGATTCCCAGACGTCGGGGTCGGCACTGTAAATGCGGTCATTTATGTGGCTGGTTGCTATGGCAATATGTGGCCCTTCCCTGAGTTTTTACTCTCCTGTGGTCCCTGCGACCCTTTCCCACTCCTACGGATCGCTTACAGCAACCACGAGGGAGATGAGATTACAGGACTAGCAGACACGCTTCCCAGGCCCACGCCCCTCGACCCAAATCAGCCAACCCCACTCACATGAACATGAGGATAGCTTAAGATCAACTGGCAGACTCGCAGGAGTTAGGGGTGGTGACGGTGAGGTTGCCAATCACTCTGTTATTGACTGGCAGAGGTGGTTAGTAACAAGTTACATTTACTTTGTTGCATATACTTGAGTAAGTTCTGGGACATTTTGTACATCTAAGAGTATTTTTAAGTTACTATGCAACTGCTACACATATCAATTATGTATTTAACGTTTTTAAATAACCTTTTAAACATTTTTTCCTTTTTGAATTTGTTTTAATTGCACTAAAAAGAGAAGCCCTTCAATTGTGCTGTACTTGTATTATGACAATAAAGAACATTTATTCATTCATATTGTTTGTTGTGACGGTCTGTTGAGATTCACAAATATTGCAATGTTATATTTCTGGTTAAGTTGATTAGTATGAAACACTTGTATGTTGACTCAAAAATAGTATTTATTCTGAATACATAAACATATTAATACAATACATATTTACTCTGCTTTTGAATTAGATCGCAGGTAAACTGGAAGCTGTGTACGTTTTTATTCAAACACAGCATTTTGGAGTAACTCGCAGTTTCCCCGTTTAGTTGGTCTTATGTTTAATCAATGTAATTCCCACAGTTAGTCTGCCGAAAGATAATTGTACAAAAATTAACCAAACATACCTAAGTCAAGTCAAGTCATGTTTATTTGTACAGTCCTTAATCACAAGGAGTCTCAAAGGGCTTCACAGACCACATATTATTGCAAACCACAGACTATTATTACACCATTCCCTGAACTAAAACCTACTTAAAGGCAAGGAAAAACTCAAAAACCTCAACATGAGGAAAAAGAAGAAACCTTGAGAATGGGAAAGGGGAAGTATTTGTTAGCCATATATAAACACAATAAAATAAATCCCGAGTGAAGTTTTTGCACTATCAACTCTCAACTTTACATCGTTGCGACTCTGGTGTTTTAATTTGGAGATCACTGAAAACCTCTCATCTCATCTCATGTCATTAGCTGTACCGCTTATCCTTATTAGGGTCACGGGGGCTGGAGCTCATCCCAGCTATCTCCGGGCAGTGGGCAGGGGACACCCTGAACTGGTTGCCAGCCAATTTCACGGCACACGGGGACAGACAACTCACTCGCTCAGTCACACCTAGGGACAATTTGGACCGGCCAATTCACCTGAAATGCATGTCTTTGGAATGTGGGAGGAAACCAGAGTGCCCGGAGGAAACCCACGCAAGCATGGGGAGAACATACAAACTCTGCACAGTAAGGCCGGTTTGAACCCACGCAGGAGGTTCCCACGACCTCAGAACTGTGCCGCTCACGCGCTAACCACTGTGCCGCCGTGCTGCCCTCACTGAAAACCAATTTGACTAAATTGATGTCAAATCGCTTTAAAAATCTGCATCAAGTAAATGTTTTCTTATGTATTAGTATCCCAAAGCACCATTTTCTCTAGTGGTAGCTAACAACAAGTGTAAGTGTTTTTCTTAAAAATAAAATCAAACTGGTCTAAATGTATATCACTCACTTTCTCTTGGGATAAATGACTACTAAGTGTGTAACAAATATGATCAAATTCATTACTTGAGGGAATACTGTAAGTCGTGTGCGATGACATTAGGTTAGCGTGCTCGAGGACATCCCAACAAGGCTATGCTAACAAGGCTGGCCTGTTAGATTAAAGGAAAGGCCACTGTTTGGTCACTGAACTCTCTGTAGTTTAGCTTCCTTCTGCTTCTTACGACTTGTTTCAGGTCGCTCTATATGATAGACTGACACCTAATGGTCAAATATTACATAATGTACCTTTAAGGTTTTTGTACACATTGTCTGTTACATACGTAAGCACTGCACACACATTTGTCAGCATTTTCTTAATCACTGTTACCATTATTGCAGGTGGGAGCACTGCAACCCTACCCCAACTTTGCCACACCTGTGTGACTGCATCATTCTATGAGGGATGAGGTCACATAACGTTCGCCTTTTGTGCAGAAGTGACGACTGTTTTTAATTTTGCACCGGTTGTAATGACTGCAAAACAGCTGTGAAGGGAAAGGAGGGTAGTTGACCTGCTTAAAACTCGTAAACACACACCTGACCTCCACTCTGAAATCCACTGTGTACCCTGGAGGGGTGTAATGTGACATATACATGCCAGGTCATCACACACACACAGCGCGACCACAACAAGATGGATCGTGAGATAAAGTCATTGTCGGGTAAATAAATCAAGTTGTTGTTGGACTGAGTTCAATGGAACTTGGAAACACGTGCACCTCAATAGAGAAATACCTCTGAAAAATTAAATGATGCGATCTGAAATTGGTAATTTCACTAATTTGATCTGAAGTTGAACAAGCTTTTACGCTCAAAGATAATTTAGATTCTTTAAGGATCTTAACGTTTTTTAAACGCTTTAACCTGTTTAAGCAAACTCAGCCACTCCATTTTTATCATCACTGTCTCAGCAGAGCACAAGACACCTGCAGGAAATGTGTTAACCCTTTCTCTTTGGATTGACAAACTTTACCAACACAGGTGTTATTCTCAGTTCAAACTCCAATATTCTAGCTCTGGTAACCAAACAGAAAATATTGATTGCTCACTATACGAAACTACCTACATCAGTATGGAATTACTAAAGCACCTGTTTGACACTTATGCACAAGTCTTCAATTAGCAAACATAAGTGTTCTGCCATCTCCAATGACTTTCTCCTGTGCATTATCACCACTACTGGCCCATTCAACTCCGAGCACCACATAACATTACTGAATAAACTTCACAAAAGGCTGATCCCACATAAGGTGAGAGGGCTATTAAAGCCTGGCATGGCACTCTTTGTCATTATCTGGGACAATGTGGCGTTCCACCACTCCCACCTTATCAATAAACACATACTTTGTTCTACTGAAATGAAATGAAATGATCTGCATTTATATTAGCGCTTTTCAAGTCAATGACTTCCCAAAGCGCTTTACAGTGCGCTCCATATTTCCCAATAGCCGCCTTGCAGCCATGTAAGGCGCTAATCTGCTTATTGGGGGTATTAGGGGTTCAGTGTCTTACCCAAGGACACTTCGACATGTAACATGGACGAGACGGGATTCGAACTGGGATCCTTGATCCCAAGACCAGCGCTCTACCTCCTGAGCTACTGCCGCCCCTAATGAGCCATATATAATGAATTTCATTAAGGTTTGCATGTAATTTGTATAATATTCAGTATTTCAGTTTTCAGGCAAAATTTGGAAAAAAACGAAGCAATGGAATCAATAAAACTTTCAACAAATAATTCTGGTTTGGAATCCATTTATTTGCAAGAGGACAGATCGGACAACTAATGGCACTAGCATGAAAGTCACATATAGTAAGAGGCTACAAGCAATGGTGCACTTATTCACTTGAGTACTGTGTAATGGTTGGCTGGTAGAGTACCTACACTTGTTTGCAGTTTCTAGTGTTTGAAGGAAAAATGTAATTGTGTTTTGTATGTTACATGTTTTAACACAGCCCTGCGACTGGCTGGCAACCAGTTCAGGGTGTGCCCTGCCCACTGCCCGAAGACAGCTGCGATGAGCTCCAGCATCCCCGCTACCCTACTGAGGATAAGCGGTGCAGATAATGGATGGATGGATGGTTTAACACAGTTCAAGCGTTTTGCAAACAAAATATGTGATTTTTGTGACTATTTTGGCCTTTGCTAATGTTTCTGTGGCCTGCTGGCGGGCCGGCAGACTGTTAATAAAAATGACGTGTATTCACAATGTCACTAGTCACCAAAATCTGGCATGCCACAAATCATCGGAAAGCCTAAAATCTCACGATTACAGATACCATTTTAAAATGTATTCATCACAGAAACTTCAAGTTGAGTCTTAAACAATATCCTCGAAAATGATTACGTCGGTTTAGCTCACCAACAACGTGCTCTGATGGTCAGCTGATGAAGCGATTCTCAGCATAGGCCTACCTGGTCTTGTTACATTCACGAAAGTCCAATGAATCCAACCGTGTAAAATGTTTACTCCAAACCACATGATAAATACAGATTAAAAAATATCCATCTAATAGCATTTCTCTAACGTTTGACATTCCTTGTTGTAATCTGCCTTGTTCACCCAATAACTTCTGCTTAAAAGTAAACAAACTCATGAGCTGATTTCCAATATGGCTGTTAGCCTTTTCACCTTCATTAGTGTGCCATAGCCAATGAATTCCTGTACTGTATTGAGAAAACGGACCCGACCTACTTTCGGTTCAGAAATCTTCAGCGAATGGTGATCAATTCAAATAATTGACTCATTGATTAGTCAATGATATTCCCAACATAAATGTATTCATTTTTACAATGTGTATTCAGAGCAAATTAGAGAAAACACAAAAGTACATATTGAAACAATATTAAAAAAAACAGTCTTACAACAAGTGGAAACAAAGAATAAAGATCTGACATATATTTTTTTCTTTTGCTAAATTTGAGTACAACTTTTTACCCTTAGCAAGTGATGCCACATTGCCTTCCCTGGCAGAATAGGAGCCATGACGGATGGTAAGAAGAACCCTAGCGGACAACACTTTAATGAGCATTTGAGTTGAAAAAAATATCAATAAAGACAATAAGAAGAATACAACCACCACTTTTTCCAATAATGATTTATTGCTGTGTGGTCGGCAAGGTTCTAAGCCTGATTTGGAATTTCATCCCTTTTAATTAAGACAAAAGACAGTGATGTTTATCTTCAAACGCTGAAATAAACTGTCAAATTACCACTGGATAAAACCACAAACAGACGTTCAGAAGATAAAACGTCATTTCGCCAAAGTAAATATTTTGAACATACTGAAAAGTGATTTCTATACCAGGTCTAAATTTCATGTGCTTTACTGTTTTATTACATTCCCCAATAATTTAAATATTAAGTTTTAGTAAAGTTTGCGCACGGGGGACATTTTATGCCAGGGTTGCATTTTCAGCACAACGAAACACAGCAACGCATATCAGCTATGAAGAACTGATATGCATCCAGACTTTTATAAGCTTTTAATTCAGCACTGGTGTAAGGGGATACTCCATTTACAATATAATGGTATAGATTGTGTGGACTAAAGTCAGGCAGACTGGAGGATTCGGTAAGATCTATGATTATGTCAGGAAGGAAAAGGTATGGATCAGTCCTCATTTTCTCTAATGAGCGCTCGTTTTGCTTTCCGACTAGGTGACTCACCTCATCTGACTGCTACACAATATTTGTTTAACTAGTCATTACCATCCATCCATCCATCCATTGTCTTCCGCTTATCCGAGGTCGGGTCGCGGGGGCAGCAGCGTTAAAAGGGAAGCCCAGACGTCCTTATCCCCAGCCACTTCCTCCAGCTCATCCGACGGGACCCCGAGGCGTTCCCAAGCCAGCCGAGAGACGTAGTCTCTCCAACGTGTCCTGGGCCGCCCCCGGGGCCTCCTGCCGGTGGGACATGCCCGGAACACCTCCCGAGGGAGGCGTCCAGGAGGCATCCTTATTAGATGCCCGAGCCACCTCAACTGGCTCCTCTCAACGCGGAGGAGCAGTGGCTCTACTCCGAGTCCCTCCCGGATGACTGAGCTTCTCACCCTATCTCTAAGGGAGAACCCAGCCACCCTGCGGAGGAAACTCATTTCGGCCGCTTGTATCCGGGATCGAGTTCTTTCGGTCATGACCCAAAGTTCATGACCATAGGTGAGGGTAGGAACGTAGATGGACTGGTAGATCGAGAGCTTTGCCTTTCGGCTCAGCTCCCTCTTCACCACGACAGACCGGTACAGGGTCCGAATGACGGCAGACGCTGCACCGACCCGTCTGTCGATCTCCCGTTCCATCCTACCCTCACTCGTGAACAAGACCCCAAGATACTTGAACTCCTCCACTTGGGGCAAGACCTCCTCCCCGACACGGAGGGAGCATACCACCCTTTTCCGACTGAGAACCATGGCCTCGGACTTGGAGGTGCTGATCCCCATCCCGGCCGCTTCACACTCGGTTGCGAATCGCTCCAGCGAGAGCTGAAGATCACGGGCTGAGGAAGCCAACAGCACCACGTCATCTGCAAAAAGCAGTGACGCAATGCTGAGGCCCCCAAACCGGACTCCATCCCCGCCAAGGCTGCGCCTAGAAATTCTGTCCATAAAAGTTATGAACAGAATCGGTGACAAAGGGCAGCCCTGGCGGAGCCCAACCCTCACCGGGAACGAATCCGACTTATTGCCGGCAATGCGGACCAGACTCTGGCACCGGGCATACAGGGACCGCACAGCCCGGATAAGACTGTGCGGTACCCCATACTCCCGAAGCACCCCCCACAGGGCCTCCCGAGGAACACGGTCGAATGCCTTCTCCAAGTCCACAAAACACATGTAGACCGGACAGGCAAATTCCCATGCACCCTCAAAGACCCTGAAGAGTGTATAGAGCTGGTCCAGTGTTCCACGGCCAGGACGAAAACCACACTGTTCCTCCTGAATCCGAGATTCGACTTCCTGGCGGACCCTCCTCTCCAGTACCCCTGAATAGACCTTACCAGGGAGGCTGAGAAGTGTGATTCCCCTGTAGTTGGAACACACTCTCCGGTCCCCCTTCTTAAAGACGGGAACCACCACCCCAGTCTGCCAGTCCAGAGGCACTGTCCCCGATGTCCACGCGATGTTGCAGAGGCGCGTCAACCATGACACGCCCACAACATCCAGAGCCTTAATGAAGTCTGGGCGGATCTCATCGACCCCCGGGGCCCTGCCACCGAGGAGTTTTTTGACAACCTCGGTGACTTCAACCCCAGTGATACGAGAGCCCAACCCAGAGTCCTCAGGCTCTGCTTCCCCAGAGGAAGACGTGCCGGTGGAATTGAGGAGGTCTTCGAAGTACTCCGCCCACCGATTCACAACGTCCCGGGTCGAGGTCAGCAGCGCCCCATCGGCACTATACACAGTGTCGATGGCACACCGCTTCCTCCCCCTAAGACGTCGGATGGTGGACCAGAATTTCCTCGAAGCCGTTCGGAAGTCGGCTTCCATGGCCTCGCCAAACTCCTCCCATGCCCGAGTTTTTGCCTCGGCAACCGCCAAAGCCGCATTCCGCTTGGCCAGCCGATACCTGCCAGCTGCTTCCAGAGTCCCACAGGCCAGGAAGGCCCGATAAGACTCCTTCTTCAGCTTGACGGCATCCCTCACCGCCGGTGACCACCAACGGGTCTGAGGGTTGCCACCGCGGCAGGCACCGACTACCTTGCGGCCACAGCTCCGATCAGCCGCCTCGACAATGGAGGCGCGGAACATGGTCCACTCGGACTCAATGTCCCCCGCCTCCCTCGGGACATGGGCGAAGTTCTGCCGGAGGTGTGAATTGAAACTTCTTCTGACAGGAGATTCTGCCAGCCGTTCCCAACAGACCCTCACAACACGCTTGGGTCTGCCGGGTCGGGCCGGCATCTTCCCCCACCATCGAAGCCAACTCACCACCAGGTGGTGATCAGTTGACAGCTCCGCCCCTCTCTTCACCCGAGTGTCCAGAACATGCGGCCACAGGTCCGACGAAACGATGACAAAGTCGATCATCGAACTACGGCCTAGGGTGTCCTGGTGCCAAGTGCACATATGGACACCCTTATGTCTGAAAATGGTGTTCATTATGGACAGACCATGACGAGCACAGAAGTCCAATAACGAAACACCACTCGGGTTCAGGTCAGGGGGGCCGTTCTTCCCAATCACGCCCTTCCAGGTCTCACTGTCATTGCCCACGTGAGCGTTGAAGTCTCCCAGCAGTACGAGGGAGTCCCCAGGGGGCGCGCTCTCAAGCACACCCTCTAAGGACCCCAAGAAGGTTGGGTACTCCGAACTGCTATTTGGTGCATAAGCACAAACAACAGTCAGGACCCGTCCCCCCACCCGAAGGCGGAGGGAGGCTACCCTCTCGTCTACCGGGGTGAACCCCAACGTACAGGCGCCGAGCCGTGGAGCAATTAATATGCCCACACCGGCTCTGCGCCTCTCACCACGGGCAACTCCAGAGTGGAAGAGAGTCCAACCCCTCTCGAGAGGACTGGTACCAGAGCCCAAGCCGTGCGTAGAGGTGAGTCCGACTATATCTAGTCGGAATTTCTCAACCTCACGCACCAACTCGGGCTCCTTCCCTGCCAGAGAGGTAACGTTCCATGTCCCAAAAGCCAGTTTCTGTAGCCAGGGATCGTCGCGCCAAGGACCCCTCCCTTGGCTGCTACCCAGCTCTCTGCGCACCCGACCCCTTTGGCCCCTCCTACAGGTGGTGAGCCCATGGGAAGAGGGTCCCACGTCGTCCCTTCGGGCTGTGCCCGGCCGGCCCCCGTGGGTAAGGGTCCGGCCACCAGGCGCTCGCCAGCGGACCCCACCTCCAGGCCTGGCTCCAGAAGGGGGCCCCGGTAACCCGCGTCCGGGCGAGGGAAATCGAGGACCAAAGTTTTCTCTCATCATTAGGGGTCTTCTGATCTGCGTTTTGTCTGGCCACTCACCTAGGACCTGTTTGCCATGGGTGACCCTACCAGGGGCTTAAAGCCCCCGACAACATAGCTCCTAGGATCATTGGGACACACAAACTCCTCCACCACGATAAGGTAGCAGATCAAGGAGGAGTAGTCATTACCAATGATGTTTAATGATACAGCTTTTGTTGTTGTTGTTGTTGTCTACTGTTTACTGGACTCACCCACTGTTTACTACGGTTTACTGCCATCCGCCATGGTGTTGTCACATGTTCATGTCACGCGTGGGCAAAGGGTCAATATTTTAACTTTTTTTTAACCTAATGAATAAATAAAAATCCTAAAATGTGCAAAATGTTATACTAGGAAAACAATATTGTTTTACATTGCAATACAACTTTAAATGTATATGCATATTCTTTAGCTTTTTGTATTAATTTTACATTAAATTATGGATTCACAAGTAATCATTGTGTGAGACCAGTAGTTCCTGCAAGCGTTTGTCACACAATCAAACCAAACATCAAGGGAAATTCATGAAAGTGTAACCTCAAATGTGATTAAAGCAAATGCTGAGGCATAACTATCGAAAAACATTTTTATTTGGTGTCTTGGGGTTTAACATAGGAATAATTAGTGCCTTCTTCATTTCTTTTATGTCCTTAATTGAGACATATGTGAAAGGTGTTCTGCTCGATGTGTTTATATGAGTGTCTGATGTCCTGGGATTGCATCAGGCTTGTTTGTTCACCAGCATCTGGACCGATTCGAAGGCTGTAACATGTGAAGACTCAGTGCAATCGTTCTTCTTTGGAAATGGAAACTCTCCTTGTGTGGTGTGTGAGCTCTGTTTCCCTAACGGTGTGCACACGGAATATCACGTGAGCTCTCATTTCCACCCCTCCCTCTGAGTTTCGCGTGAAACATGAGGACATTTCAGGAAACGATCCACGGATCCTAGAAGGTGTGTAAACACATAGCACCCTGAAAAATGAAATTGCACAGAACACAAGGTCCGAGGTGTGACGGATAAGTACGGCAGCAGGCAGTTCGAGCGTTTCCACACAATTACCACGCCAACTATTTCAGGAATGCGGGCCGTTTCCCGTGCATGCACTCCGAGCCATTACATTCTTTTCATATTTGTGTATTTAGTGTGCAAAGAGAAATGACAGCCGAGGTGGAGCGACGCACAAGTGATTCGCCAAATATGGGGAGTAGGCCGCAACCTCCTCAGTGCCGACACATTGCTGGCATAGCTGAGCTTATCCTTCTACGGGGCGCATGCATGGACTCTGAGCCATGCTCGGAATCCACCGGGACACAAGGTGCATGCAGTTTGCGCACATTAAAAAAACAAAAGGCGCTTTGCAAGGTCCGGCATGCACATAGACAGTTATTGTGAATTGATACGATTCAAGGATAAACGTGTTTTGAATAAATTGACAGACACTTTACGTGCTTGCAGTAAATTCCAAATGCAACCATTCCAGTTATTTGCAACCTTGCAAAGTGGGAGCCCAGAATACATGCATTTATAATTCACCCCAGGAGATAAGTTCCAGAACATGCATGCCAAATTTTCACGACTATGCACCCAGCAAAAAATTCTTGAAAAGACACAATGCTTATGTCCAAAGACGTCTTTATTTGGTTGGAAAAGAAAAAGAAAAAAGTATTTTCATCGTCTTCAAAAGATCTCTTTTTGAGGACCAAGTTGGAATCACATTGGTCAAGGTGAACACAAAACTGAGATAATAGCAGATAATTAAGCGCACTTTTGAGTTGTTTTAATGTCTTTTTAGCTCAATACCAATGATAATAACTATAACTTAAACTACTAGTTTGAGGTGTTGGGTCACACAGAAGAACATTTGTGAGCTGCAGAACAACTGAAAAGGTTCTGGAAGAGTCCCTGAGGCGATGTCAGGGATGGTGTAATGTAATGTGGACCCAGGATAAACACTAGCTCCTTTATCTTCTTTGTTTTCTTTTATCCTCACTGTTAAATGTGAAACTGGAGTGCCACGTCCAATTTCGTTGTCACAATATGTTCAACCCATTTTGTAACAATGTCAATAAGGTCTATTCTATTCTATTCTATTCTTTTCTACCAATCAAAAGTTTGGGGTCTCCCAGACAATATTTTGTGTTGTTGTCGAAGGTCAGAAATAATGATTTTCATTAGAAAAAGTAATTTTATCTTTCAAAATTTACTTTCGTTTGCTAATATGTAGCAATTATAGCATTGCGGACCTTGGTATTCTAGCGTTTAATTTCTTAGGGTTAATCTGGCGAAATTTCACCCCACACTTCCAGAAGCACGTCCCAAAAGGTGCTTGATGGGCACTTCTTGTGTACCAGCTACTCCCACAAAAGCTCAATGGGGTTGATATCTGGTGCACTGGGCACTCCATTACAGACAGATTACATTCTGCCTATTTCTTTTCCAATAATTCTAGTATAGTTTGGAGGTGTGCTTTGGGTCATTGTAGGATCAAATTGGATCAAATCAAGTGCTGTCCACAGGGTATGGCGTGGCGTTGCAAAATGTACAAATCCCCTCTTCAACCAATGCCAAAGGAACCCCAGACCATAACATTACATTACACCATGCCTGACATGGCCTCAGGGACTCCTTCAGCACCTTTTCAGTTGTTCTGCATCACACAAATGTTCTTCTGTGTGACCCAACACCTCAAACTTCAACTGATCTGTCCATAAAACCTTTTCCCAATCTTTCTCCGTCCATTGTCTAAGTTATTTTGCCAATATAAATCTCTTCCTTTGGCTAGCTAGTCTCAGATATGGCTTTTTATTTGCCACTCTGTCAAGTCATGTTTATTGCAAACCACAGACTATTATTGCAAACCACAGACTATTATTACACCATATGATCTTTAACATATATGAAAAACTCAAAACCCTCAGCCTGAGTAAAATTGAGAAACCTTAAGAAGGGAAAACAGACAAGAGAATAGTAATAAATAGAAAATTAGCTGAAGCCGCTGTCTACTCTGTATTAAGGGCCAGCAATTCCGAGTCGCCCTTTCACTTTAGCTGTTGACACCGGTGTTTTACTGGTACTATTTAACAAAACTGCCAGTTGAGGACCTGTAAGGCGTCCAATTCTCAAACGAGACACTCTAATGTACTTGTCCCCCTGCTTGTTTGTGCAGCAGGGCCTCCCACATGTCATTCTACTCTGGATAGAGCCTGTTTGTGCTGTTCTCTGAAGGTAGTACACACCACTGTAGAAATATTCAGTTTCTCAGCAATTTTTTTGTGTGGAAGAGCCTTCATTTCTTAGAACATGACAAGACTGACGCGTTTCACATAAAGTTCTTTTGTTCTGGCCATTATACATACAGAATGTGATGCTCAAAATACTCGATTGAGGTCAAATTCATAACTTTTTTTAGCCAGTTAAACTGTTTTCAGCTGTGCTAAAACAATTGTACAAGGGTTTTTAAGATATTGCATGATAATCCAGACATTTATGTTAAAACTATATGTTTCTGATTAGTTTATTGTCAGCACGGCGGCGCAGTGGTAAGCGCGTGTGCAGGCACAGTTCTAAGGTCTTGGGAACCTCCTGTGTGGGTTCAAATCCGGACTTCCTGTATGTTCTCCCCGTGCTTGCGTGGGTTTCCTCCGGGCACTCCGGTCTCCTCCCACATTCCAAAGACATGCATTTCAGGTGGATTGGCCGGTCCAAATTGTCCCTAGGTGTGAATGAGCGAGCGAGTTGGCTGGCAACCAGTTCAGGGTGTCCCCTGCCCACTGCCCGATGATTGCTGGGATGGGCTCCAGCACCCCCGTGACCCTACTGAGGATAAGCGGTGCAGCTAATGAGATGAGATGAGACAATAGTCTTATCTTTATACATATACTTTATGTAGTATAGTAAAATAGCATATACATAGTAAAATCAATTTAATTGTTTTTAATCTCTTTTTTATTAATAGGTAAGAATTAATAATTAATTTCTGTGAGTAAAAGCTGCGGTCAATCATGGACAATTCATTGCATCCACTTCACAGCATTATATCCAGACAGAAGAGCAGTTTCAGCGACAGACTGCTGTCACTGTCTTGTACCACGGACAGACTTAAGAGATCTTTTCTTCCTCATGCCATGAGGCTCCTTAACTCCACCCGGCGGAGTAAAGGCCCACATTAAACCACACCCCCTACATTGCATATTACCGTACTTTTATTGCAGTGTGCATTTTATGTAGCACTATTTAACTACTCTATACAACACGCTACAGTGGGTATTAGCTTGTCACATTGGGTATTTGTATATTGTATTCCTTTTTTTTAATTATTGTATTGTTCTCAGCGAAGGGATGCTGCTGGAAATGTGAATTTCCCTGCGGGGATGAATAAAGTATCTATCTATCTATCTATCTATCTATCTATCTATCTATCTATCTATCTATCTATCTATCTATCTATCTATCTATCTATCTATCTATCTATCTATCTATCTATCTATCTATCTATCTATCTATCTATCTATCTATCTATCTATCTATCTATCTATCTATCTATCTATCTATCTATCTATCTATCTATCTATCTATCTATCTATCTATCTATCTATCTATCTATCTATCTATCTATCTAGAATATATTATATTAAAAAGAGTTATTATTACCACTATTAAAAGTATTATAACAATGAGTTGGAGAAAGACTGGATTCCCCAACCAAATATTGATTGACCTGGTAAACTGGATAATTGTGGACACTATTGGGCAACTAGCAGAATTGATACTGGGTTGGAATAAAGCCCGGGCTTTTACTGGATATATTCTCCCCAAAACAAGGTACTTGTTATTCTCTGTGAAATCACTTTTTTTTTTTCCGTCAATTTTGTTTGGTGCCGTTGGTGCGTGCACCAAAATTAATGTTTCATGTACAAGTGCAGTGCTGGGATATGTGTTTTTATAGGAAGTGCTTGCAGCAATTAACCTGATTATTTTTCTCTCAATGATTTCTTTCTACTGTTTTTACAATCACTTGATGGTAGCAAGATAGCTAACAGCCTGTTATTGTACTTTTCGTTACCTTTTAGTACATGTTTCAAAAAAACCTTACCTTTCAAACAATTGTAGAGTATATGATGAATCATCCGACATTACTGACAAATAGAGAAAAAAACGGGGACGAACATGACTCTCCACCAATCCCCACACCACATTGCTTATTTCTCCTATATTAACCCCCGAACAGCTTTGCTAAAAGTAAAACAAAAGCAGATTGTTCCTCTTTTGAATTTAGTATGACACTGTACCCCGTACTCATTTTCTTTGAGAGCAAATCGGGTTAAAAGGAAGAGGGATGTTGAATAAACATGTGACTTTGCTCTCTGCGCTCCCGCAACCGAAACTTCCAAGGATGTCACTTGACCCGACCTGGCCCGACACGCAAAGTAGAGGAGGCCTGACACTGTAAATATCAAAACATGAGACCAATAAATGAAGGAAAATCAAAACAAGGTAAATGGAGTGTGAAGGCCGAGTTTTACTGGTGGTCTGGCGTCACTCGCATCCGGGTCAGGGTCCTGGGGTCAAACCGTCACGTCACGCAGCATTTTTGGTGCAGAGCGGAGCTCAGTACACAAAAGCAGATAATCTCAGTGAAAGGAGTTAACGATTACACTGAACACACAGCTTGTTTTCAAGTGTCTTTTTCAAAACAGCCTCCTTGAGGCACCTCAGGTGTTGCGTAAGAGAAACCCGATCTGGGCACAGTGTCCACCCTAGCAGCAATGTATCTTATCTCGGCGTGCCTTCACTCTGCTAACAACGATGATATAGCATCCAAATGAATTGCTTGCATGTAGTAAGTTATAACATACTATGACAGAATTGAAATAGAAAACCGGAAATTATTTCAAATGGCTAACATTTGGTGCATTTGGTAGAATAATTAAATACAATTGGACTCTTTGCAATCTTACATGTTTCATTGCAATGTCTACATTGTGAAAAGTCTATTCCACAAAAAATAGTAAAGTTAAACAAGATACCCATTTCAAGAAAAATGTATTGTTTTGTTGGCAGATGATTTTGTATACTTCAAGTATTTATTATCTCATTTTGAATGTATTTTTTTGATTAAATTTTTGACACAGACAGAGCACAAAATACACCACCAACTAATTAACAAAAAGAAATAACAAATATTTGCAGAAAAACAGTTGCACAATACAATAACATAATACATATACTTGTGCCCAAATGGAGTAGACTGAAGCTAAAGCATATTGTTTTCTTCATTTAACTATTTACTAAATTTTAAAGCAGGAGGTTTTTGCTATATGCTTGCAGATGCACTCTGCAAAATATGTGGCTTAAAAAAAACAAGAAAAATAATGCAAGAAATTAATCAAATACTTACAATTACACTGATTTGTTTCCTATTTCACAAAATTATTTCCTTGATTTTGCTGGACTTTTGATACTGTGCATGGTGCTTACATTTTTTTGCTGCATTTTTGCCCTGTATACGATTGAAATCGGATTATGAAGGATTCCTCGCACCCTGGCCACCACCTCTTCGACCTGTTGCCCTCTTGTACGTCCCTTAAAACAAAGACTAACAGGCTCAGAGCCAGGTTTTTTCCCGTCAATAAGTGCGCAAGACTATAAAAAAATACATAGCTTAGTTATACAAGTATGTGTAATAAAGCTTACTGATGGGCTTATTTTGGAATTATGTTGCTGCTAAATGATAATGCACAGTTTTTCATTGCATTATTATTTAATGCACTTACAATTAGGCCAGTCTCCGAGCACTACCTTAACAATTTTTTTGCCTATTTATCCTGATTTATCCTTCTCTGCTCTAATACAGGTGATTCCAATCACCTAGATCGTTGGCAAGCTCTCACAGAGCTTGCTAATATTCTGAAAATTGGCATCACCTGTGTGAGCTGAGTAACCGCCAAAACATGCGGCTCTCGAGGACCGGGTTGGCCCTAGAATCTAGGGCTTTGCCTCAGCTCCATGGAGAGCAGAGCTTTCAGCCGCTCTGCCCCCCAGCTCTGGAACTCATTGCCGCCTGACCTCCGAAATTCTGCTACCCTGTCCACCTTCAAATCAGAATTCAAATCTCACCTCTTCAGACTTACCTTGCCTTGAGCATCTGCCTCACATAGTACCCCTTTTAACTCTAATGTGTTTTGTTTGCTATTTATTAAATACTTGTTTTACTCTTGTTTTACTCTTTCTTTATTGTTGTGTCCTACTTAGATGTACAGTGACCTTGGGTGTCCTGAAACGCGCTTCAAAATACGATGTATTATTATTATTATCATTATTATCATTACTACATGTTTATCCTGTGCCTTGTCTAAATTTGTCAATAATGTTCACCACATTGTCATCAATGGAAATAAGGACAATTCTAATTCCAACCCCATACCTTGGTATTTGTATGCAACTTCAAGAATTTCAGCATCATCAATGGTGACACTTTCGTTCAGTGGTGGCAGTTCCGAGAAATAATACAAAATTATAACCTCAGCGATGCACTTTTAATGAGGATAGATGTTAATATGAGTAATAGGTCCTTTTTCAATTAATTTCTGTGATGATGTCTGTAATTCGCTATCTCCGCATTCTCCGCACATGAATCTTTCTTTGCCTTTCACACAGAAACCTGCCAAGCAAGATTTAGCCACTTCCAGGCAATGCGCGTCATCCCGCAATAATAGCTTTTTGCTTTTGTTGTGAAGGCTAACGTATTCCTCATTGACATTTACTCTCAACACAATAAGGGCGGGAGACGGGAGTATCGGCCGTTACAAGTCACACCCCTCGGAATTCCATCCCGCGCCTGGCGCCATCTCACCTGTGTGTGATACTACAGTAGCTCTCAATTTGTATGAACGCTGAGTGGTTCCAGTCAGTCATGCATGTTATGTGGGGTGCGTCGTTTAAAATGTCCTTAAAAAGTTGAAGGTAGATCATTTTCTCTTTTAGGCTGTGGTGGCCCGTCTGGGCATGCAAGGCCTTCTCCGCTGGCCTAAAAAATATCTGACTCATGTGATGTTAATTATTTTTTGTTCATAAATACTTAATTCCATATTGTCTGTCAGATTCCTAACATTGCATTTCCACTAATTGCTTCAAAATGTGTGCTTTCATATTAAAGCATTTAATTCAAGCATCAAATTTAAGCCATTACTTGTTGACAGGGTCAGACATCTACCCGGAGGCCTTCGGAATGAGCTCTGCAGGCCCTGAAACATACCATCAGTATCGATAAAGTTGGGGTCAAGAACCTATGGCTCGCGAGCCATATAGGGCTCTTATCATGAGTCCATGTGGCTCGGAGATCAAATAGAGTTTGAGCAATTATTTAATGCTTTGCTATTAGCAGTGTCAATTGTTGCATATATGAAGCCAAAACAACATTGATTACTGTGGGTTCGGTCCAGTATATATAGGATACATTTTTAACTACAGTTCACAGTCAAGGTGTCACACCAAAAAATTCTGCTTCGGTGGTAGATTGCTACATAAACCTTATAATGAAGCAAATTGAACAATCTGTGTTAACTGCTGAGATACTTTATGATGAAATGCCACAGACAAACTTAGGGAAAGTTGATTGGTTGAGCTGTAGCAATGGGCAACGCTCTTCTCACAGCACGCGTACTGCTTCTTCCTCTTGCCCAGAGCTGTCTGCACCGAAGGTAAATACGTTGATATCCTCGTTTGCAGTATTTTGGGACATTTTTCAAAATCAACTTTGCTCGCACTTTGTTTTGAAACCATTGCTTTGGACAAAAATGTAATTAAAATGAGCCTCAACACTCTAAAGTAACTGCGAGATGGATAAAATTACTAGTGCCATATTTATAATGATATAGGACACAGGATCTGGATTTATTTTTATTTCATAGATTTTATCAGAACATCAAACATCACATAGTGAAGTAACATTTGCTGAATAATTTGGAAAACGGGTATAGCAATATTATTGAATTTGTCATGACATTTATGGTGTGTTTGCTTTTAATATCCCTTTGGGCAAAAGAAGTTCCCCGACCCTTGGTTTAACCTATCAGATTCACAGTTGTCGAGTCAGTGCCTGCCAGCAGCCCTCGGGAAATGTCACAGGTTTCTCAAAGTATGATTGGCAAGGGAGGAGTAAAGGAACTATCACCCTGTAAGTGTGCCCACTGCTTTTTTCCTGCCCTAAATTAAAAACTTATGTCAGGTTGGATTTTTTAGCACAAATAAAAATGATATGTTTGGGGTGAGTAAAATATGGGTATATTCCTAAATAATAGTGCAACTTCAAGAGGTTATTATTGATGTTTTTCATCTGTGTTGCAGGTGTAGTAAATGTTTTATAACTACAAAATAGTTATTAAGGGTTGGATTAATTCAGACCTAGCACTACTGAAGGCATAATTGTGAAATGCATGGCGCGCCACTGCTTTTAAGTATTTGTTAACATAGACCAATTGAGGTCAAAGAGCCTTTATTTTCCAGCACGCCAATCTGATTTTATCTTACTTTTAGCAAAGCTGTTTCAGGGTGGAACACATTGGGTAGGTGCAACGGGGGCTGACGGGGAGCGCCTAAGAGTGAGGTCATGTTTGACCCTGTGTTTGTTAGTGCAGCATGAAAATAGTGAAAGTAAGAAAAGGCCTGTTTTAAGTACAGTCCCAACGCTAACTCAAACACCGTAGAAGATGAAAAAAGAAAAGTTCATTAAAACAGCTAAGAAATCCATGTAATTGCACACGCAACATAAGGAGCTTGACAGAGGCTCCAATGATACCACAAGCCAGAAGTTGGCGGCAGCGAGTAAAAAAGGTCATAATTCCTTGCACTTTTGGTATTATCTAATTCATTGTCATTGACGACTATAGAGGTCATTCCATCAACGTGAGGTGAAGTTTGAAACAATGGTTTGTTGATTGTGTGTCTGACTTAGCGGGATGGCAAATTCACCAAACACGATACTTTTATGGTCATTTTATGTACGATTAACTTGAAGGTAAAATGTAACCCTCCAAAGCGCTCTTTGGACAAATACGCTCAGTTCCGAGTTTAGTAAAACAATTTTGTTTCCATATTTTCAAACTGTTTCATGTAAGTGTTCCTGACCTCAGTAACCATAACAACAAGGGCACCTGACTCCTGAATCAATACGTTTGTCCTCTCAAGAAATACAGTAAACAAAGGGGTGGTAATAAGTCCAGGAAGTAGTGGGATTGTGTAAAAACACCATAAAATACAATTAGAGATTTATCTTGATTTATTTTGTGGAACGATTCAATCTCGTTTAATATCCGCTCATGAATGTATTGATTAAGAATGCTTTACTAATTAAATCTGTTACTCAAACTACCGTACAGGACAATAGACACTTATTTAATCAGCAAAAGTATATAATTGTACTTTTTTCATTTAATACCAATGCTGGCCCATAACCTGTTCTAAACTCATCTCTTCTCATAAGGACAAGATACTTTTGCCATCATCTGGTGCTAGGGCATCAGTAAAGTATGACATTTCCTGGCGCATCTTCTTTGTCAACAAATACTGTATATTGCAGTGCACACAAGCATTCCTTCTTCTTGCTGAACTTCCATAAGGTGAAAGTAAGACATTGGAATCCTCCAGGATGTTTTTTTTCAAAGACTTTGCCAAAAGATGCTGATGCAATTGCCCCTCTTTCTTGCTCTTGCCTTTTTTTCTTAGCAACACACCACGTTTAACCCAGTAACACACTGAGGGTGCATGGCAACAGGCTGGCAAATCCCCCCTCCCTTCCTTGTTATTTCCCTTCCTCTTTCACTTTGTGTATCCGGGTGTATTTTTCCCGCAGTTGTAGCAAAAACGTTTTAGGTAAGCTCGACATATGTGAGGAAAAACAAAAATAAGCCCTTTTTGTTTTGGCCCGGTGTTACTTAATCTGTAGCTATGGAAAAGCAGGCAGAGAGTGGAAGAGGGAGGCAGTGTTCCCCAGCCCCTGCAAGCAGCCAATAGGAGTACGGGATTAGGCCCAGGCAGGGGTAAACAGGAGCTGTTGCTGCTGGTAACAGAATTGTGATTGGCTCGTTGCGGGGCTTTCTTACTGGGATAGGGAGACGCTCCACTCCGCTGATGTTTTCCATGTGTTGATTTGATGTTATGATCTTTAATAACCTTGTTATCCACCCTGCCTCTCCATCTTCTTTTGTTGTCATTCACTGGGGGAGGATTCTGCGTTAAGTGCGTAAGAAGATTTGTGAACTCAAGTTACCCAAAGTTCGGAGGATATGCCATAAACACACACGAGAGTTACAATGTGTGACGCTGGTGCAAAGGTCACTGTCACCAGCTTGCAGTGTATGACGCACCTGCACTGTGCTTTCCAAACATTTGACCTCACACGTAACTATTTTTCCCAACACACAAATTTTTTTATTTTTTTTTTCCAAAAGCTTGATAATTTTACAACTGGCATTTTCATTTTTGCTCTAATAATCTCACCAATTTGTTAATTGAATACATTCATGACACAACCCTTAATTTGCATTAAGGTTTGTTTATTTACTTGGAATTTTCTACTTGTCCCCCTGTAATGTAATTAATTTTACATCATCGTTTTGCGTTGCAATTCACCTAATAACATAACTTTATCTTCAAAGTTACTTTGAATCTTTGTCTGGAATCTTTTAAATTAATGGTGTTTTTCAAACAGTATTTGTATTTCTCTTATTGTAATCTTATTTTAATGTTCGTATTTAAAGTAGTTTTTCATACGAGGTAATTCTTCTATTGTCTTATATTCATTCCGTTATTCTACTGATTTAAAGACTTAAAGGGATTACAAAAGACCACTTTTTTCCAATTAGGCACAAACCGTGTAGTGTTCCTCCCCACAATCATGCAGAGATGTTCCAAAATATTCCATGTGCCATGCATCTCAAAAATTAATTTTCAAAATGGGCAGTTTGACCTCATATCCCCTCGAGCTGTGACGTCATCAGATGACGATGAGAACCAAAACAATGGTGCGTCTCATTAAAAAATAGAGGGCAATTGTAATAATCAGCAGATGAATAGCGCTCATTTCAGCTTTGAGAAATTGGAACTTTGCTTACCATGTCGCTGGGGGACTGCTGGCTATTCTGTCCGAGTTTGATCGTCAAATACTGCGTTCCTTTTTTGCCTTCACTTCCTTTTAGGTATGTGATCGTGACTTTTCCTTTTGTGTTTTTTGCCGCATGTCTTGCAATCAATATAATATTGTCCAGGTAGCTCCCCATTAGCGCGCAGGCTACCGAAGGCTTTCAGTTTTGTTTTGTCTAGGTCAGCTACGTGGTTTTCGGCCCAAAATCTTCATTTCTCGACCTCCCTCATAAATCATGTTTATAATATATTTTGATGTACCGATCAGTGATGATTAACCTATCTCGCATAAACTATTGGTTCCAATCCACCTTCAAACCAGACAATTTCATCAGTTTAATGTCAACTTATAACATGTTATTATCATTTTGTTTGTATTGGGGTATTTTTTACTCTAGTTCACGGTTGACCAATCCCGTAACAGCCTAGTAATACTATCAAATATCCTGTCCTAGTAAACTACAAACCTTTTTTTGGTACATCCTAATAACATACAATATTTTCATGACCATAGGGCGCACATAAAATCATATTTTTTCTTTAAATTGTGAGGTGCGCCCTTTTGTGCAGTGTGCCCTAAGGGTTAACCGTCTGTTCAAAGTAAGGCTTTGAACGGGGCGGAACATTGGATGACCGATGGAGACCCCAGTTTTACTAAGAGTAGAAAGGCATTACACCACAATTTGCGAATGGATTGTAGACGTTTGGGCTAGGGTAATAAGGATTACCTATAAAAAGTACAAAGTACCAAACTTGGTTTTGTGCCAGCTCTTTTTTTAAACTTTGTTTTATCAGTGGTTTTTTACCATGCCTATGCCTATCGATGAGAAAGAAATGTCAGTACTGTAATGCCCTTACATGTCAAAGATGCATACAGTCGCTGATGAGGTCTGATCGCCGATTAATTTAACAAATAAAAAGCAATGAAAACACATTCTACAGGAGCTACTATTAGCTGCAGCTAACGCTCATTCATACTATAAATAGACTGAGAGACGAACTTTCCCACCAGTCACCTCTCTCCTCCCTGATGTCACCTGTCCCTTAAAGGGTTTCATACTCTTACTTCAACAAAAGTAACATACACTGCAATCCTTTAGTAAACCACGACCAAACACAATTTCCCCCCCAGCTATATTTTTTAATACACACTCTTGTATCGTTAAGTGTTGATTGTAGGCAGCCACAGGAAAGGGCACCCGCGCCCAATCATCAGGTGCACCGTATATATGTTTTAAGTACAGAAATAGAATCAGCTACGGAGACTGCACCTTATAACAAGCTGAGCCCAATGGTGGTGAACATACTGTACCTATAACTTGTCTTAGTTTTCCAAATATTCCTTTGAGCATTCAAATGTATTCACACATTAATAAAATATAAGAGGAGGTCGCCATAGAGTGTACATTACAGGCTTACATCTCTTATTACAGCCAAACACAATGAGGTCAGCAACATGACATCCTCAAAGGAAACAACACGTCGCGTAGCAGCAGCGGCAGTCGGACAGCGTTTGGCGTGCTGCACATGCTGTCTTTTGTTCAAATCCTTCCTGAAAGAGGTGGTGCGCTGGCGTGCCGGTTTTGCTTTGGAGACAGTGCACAGACAGCGGCCAATGGGAGGGCGGGGATAATGACGTATGTGTTTTTCAATTAATCAAGTAGTGTTATCTATCTAGTCCATGTGTCGAGATTTTTAATCAGCTCACTCAAAGAAGAAAACACACTGTTCTGTAATACTAGGATCAAACAAACACATGCTGCTAAGCCAATTAAAAAAACAACAATGTAATCTCTGGTGAAAAGTATGAGACGCAAACCACATGTTCCCTCTAAAACCATTTCCATCCACTTTTGAAGTCCCGTTACACTTTTCCAATTTTTCATGAAGTAATACAGGACGTATGCCCTTGTGTTGTGCTCCATGCACACCAGGCGCCAACCACATTTTACGTCACTGGCGATCGCTATTTCTCTTTTGGGGTCAGGTATGCGGGGATACATTTTGGAAGAAAACGGCACGGCACAGATGGCGTCGAGTATCAAGCATGTTTATACATGTTCATTTTGGCGCTCGGTCACCAAACTCCTCAAGTAAGTGTGGCAGAGTGGAAAACAGTGGCCTGCTATTTTCCATTAAGCATATGCCAACATTATTCATATAATACATAACAGTACATCTTTCAATTTTTACTACATACTCAGGACATTTTAATTTTTTCACCTACTAATCAAATCATCAATTTCTACATTTATGTGTGCAAGGGCTTGGCGCTGTTGGCGCTGTTGGCGCTCTGCAGCCAAAGACGTCAACGCCAAATTCCCTACGCTTTTGGCTCCAGGACTGCGCCAGGCTTTATTCTCATGCAGATGTCCCTTGTTGTTGTGGCTTGTTGTATATCATACTAGTACGCTAGAGGTAAGATAGGACCTAATAAATTCAGCCTGAGCCGACCCGAGTCGGGGGTATACAAAAAAACCCCAAAATAAAACGCAATTATTATTATTTTTTTTTACCTTATTTTGTCACTCACTTACGGGTTCTATTTTCTTTCTCAAAGCTTTTATCACTTCTATTGATATCCCTGCATTTTTCCTTCAAACACAACTCATCCTCTTTCCTTTTTTAGTACTCAGTCCTTTTGGCTCACTGCTAGTTTGTTGCCTTTCTTGTCACGTTCCAAACACCTTGTCATAGCGCTCTTGTCTACCCAGAGTACCAGACCCCTGCCTGACCTCACAGACTACAAATACCGCCTGATGAACTTTTGGACTGCCGACTTCGCTGGTTGGACTCACTGGATCCCCATACCTTTCACCTGTCTCCTTGATAACGCTGCTTTGCCTCTGGTGCTCTGGATTGACACTGTTGCCTCACTTCCGGCCTTTTCTTGTGAGAACACTGCCCTGATAAAGGACAACCATTTCACTGTATTTATCTGTGTTTTTGAAATCGTGCTTTTAGAAAATAAGAATATTAAATACACACAAGGGAGGATTACAAGAATTTCTTTTTAATTTTACATTGCTAAGTGGAACATTTGATAGAATGCTATGGCATGAGATTGTGCAGGTTTTCCTAAGGTCTTGATTGGTGTATGTATTGCAAATGCATTAAGTTTAGGTTTAGGGAAAATCATCTACTTTTCATGTGTAAGCTTGCCTCATAATCGTTTTTTGCAGCATATTTCAGTGTTTGCACATTTACAATGGTACCAACATTCAATGTGTATTGATCATTTGCCATGATCCAATTCGCCTTTGAGACGACTGGAGAGAGATAATCACATCAGTCTTATCTTTTTCTCCTCCTTCATGATCATCACCACTGAGCATTCATGGACTATCCAATTAGCTTAAGCACTATAGTGACACCTGACCGGCGACCGGTAAATACATCCCAGGTTTTGGGAGGCCAACACCTAATATTGGTTGTCTAAATAAGACAAAAATGTCACTATATTTGAAAGCAAAAATGTTTCAATGTTCCTCACCCAGTCATATTTCATGAGATTTCATCATCTTTATTATTTCCAAATTTCACGTTTGAATGGTTGAAAGGATTCAATGGATTTAGGTGTCGTCTTTGTCACGGGTAGTAGGCGAAAAGAGACAAGATGGCATAATCAAGTTAATCAGGAGTTCAATGTATTGTTTTTCATTGTATGATAGAAATATGAGATGGAATTTCTTTAAAATCAGAATTTAAAGATGATTTGCTTTGAAGGAACAAATGAAGAGAATTCCGTAATACTTTGTTCTAGTTTTTTTTTCCTTTTTGCTTTAGCAAATGTGGCATGAGTCTATCCATCGCTACTAAATGAAGAGAGTATCACTCATCAGTTGTAATGTACATTTAGCTAACTTGCTATCTATTCCAGGATCCCAAATATTCTCTACACAAAGTCTGCTTCAGTGCCTCATTGTTGGCTTTGTGTTCATGCTTTTATGAAGTGCTTAACGGTCATTTGACTACTTTAGAGTGTCTTGTTGTTGGCTTTGGGGTCATTGGAGAGTTAGAATTGAGGAAAAAATAATTTTTAGGATAGTCTGACTGCTTCATTGCTACAGTGGGGAAAATACTTTTCATATTCAACTTGAGTACCAGGTTCATCATGCCTCATTATTTGTCTTTATTTGTTATTGTTTGTGTGGGAAGGAGGAAAAAATACTAATTTTCAAAAAATTTTGAATCGTCACATTGTGAAAAATCCCAGCAATAACTAACCACTTTTGTATATATTATTTAAATTTTTTTCTGCATCAGAGAATTGAAAAAAAAAAGGAGTGGGGTTCTCGCAGTGTTAGTTGTTTGACCATTTCTTTGTCTAATATAGGATACTTATTGTTGGACAAACAAAGTAGGGTTGCACCAAGCACAACACCCTCCGGAGATTCTTCGATTCTACCCGGCAACTGCAGCCTGTGTGCACTCAAACAAAAACAGGAGAGTCTTTGTCCATGTGCATGAATGAGCCCACAGCCTTTGTTTGTATCCATATGAAATAATCCGTCACTGTACAGTAGTTTACACTGTGCTTGGTTGTGGGGGGAGGTCACTGGAGTGCTGATGACTTTTGTGCGCCTAACCTAGCCGCAACGCTCGGTGACGTGCAACAAGACGCATTTAGTTGGCGTCGGTGTGCCGGCCAGTGACATGCTTGCATGCGTTGGTTGTTTGCGTGCGCTGATGACAGCTTTACCACTTTCTGGCTTCCCTTGTTCTCAGCATCTCGGTGTGAGGGTAGGCGTGTGTTAAAACCCCACAAACTCTGTCTACTCCCGCAACGACAGGCATGAGTCGCCTCCTGTTTGAAAACAATCCCCTTCGTCGGCGGATGCCTCTTTTAACGTGTGTTCATCCCTTAAGGGCTCCTCTCCTTTTGATGTGGGTCATACTCAGCGGTGTACAAGCACAACAGATGCGCGGCAGCCAGCAGGTGCTCGCAGATTTGTCATCAGTTTCTTGAATTGTTAACCGCATATCTAGCCCACCTCATACGTCCCACTCGAAGCAGCCTTCGTAGCCAACACGAGTTCTCGATTGACACAATGTGCCAGGAATGGCGTGGTTTGTCCTGAAGCGGCATCAATTCGGCGGCGTGAAATGAAGGCAGCTCATTCAATTAGGAGAAGGAAGGATACGGGGTCAGGGCTATAAGACATAGGCCGATCGAAACATGGTGATACGGTGAATTACTTTTCTTGTAAATAGAAATAATCCGGTATTGATCAGAATTTTGATGTATAAGTACAAGTATATTGGCCTAGTGTTGCTGGGCATTGTACTTGGACCAGGTTGTTGGGGTTGTGGTTTGTTGAAAAAGCGTCAAACAAATGCATAGAGCTTTAGAGCCGCTTGTACCCAAGAGCATATGTTTATTGGGGGTGCTTTGACTTAAAACCTGGCTAAATACACTCGCGGAGGCATAGGGCACAATTGTATACATTTCCACAAAAATCGGTTCAGCCGTTTCGGAACCTTTCAGTCAAATACAAACACATGCACACACCCACACACAAATCTGGAACGTAAAGAAGTTTAGATTTTCGTCATAAGGACAGAAAATAAAAGGAAAATGTCGTGGAGCTATCAACCATTTCATCTTAGCGTTATTTGCCAGAATTAGCATGCGCATTTCTGTATTATAAAACTTTTTTGCAGCGCCAACCAGGAAAAAAAAGGCATACGGCATCGGATAAGCAGACAAAAACGAGTATTTCAGTTTTGAATTATGTAAACCACCCTAATTAATTATTCCCTGATTATTCCCTGCATTACCTGTAAACATACTGAACGTGGCAGGCGAGAGTTTGCAAGATTGTAATTGTTATTATCCCTGGTGGGTTACTTCGGCTTTCGAGACTGGTTCTTCAGCAGGCGCTTCTGTCGGGTTTGGTTTGGGAATGGCTTGACCTGATGTTGGTAAGTCTTTACAGGTTTGATAGGGAGTCGTTGGATCGCTCTGTTCTTTCGGGTCTTGGTCAACGGCACTTTTTTTGATAAGGTTTTCTAGCATGATAGGCACATTCACCACACCAGCACCTATAAAAATGCATGCTTGCTAAACCCCCACAATTATTGAAGTGATACAGGCTGGTGTCGGTGGTTGTCTCTTTCAGATTTTGAATAAAGAGAATAATATCAGTGAAACGCTGACTCTGGTAAAGTAACATGCATGTGCAAACCTTTTAAAGACCTCATGCAGGCCAGATTTCCCACCTTAACCTTAAAGTAGTGAAATAGCAGCTGCAATAAAAATTCTTAACTCAGGTGTTAAAAAACATACGAGTACCTGAGTTTTGCACGCTTGTTTAGGGTGGTGAAGGCCCTGGGGAAGAAAACAAAATAAAACATTTTTTTTTCAAACCGTGAATTGTGCTGATTTCTGCTAACTAGCAGGTGAGCTACGACCACGGCTCACAAATTCAAGTTGTGATTTTGTGGATTGTGATTTCATATAAAATTTTATGAAAATAAAATAACCTAAAGGAGGGATCCCTCTTTGAACATCTTGTGTGTTTTCTCAAGCCTCTTTAAGTTCCTGTAAAGCTGTCAGCTTGATGCCGCCAGGTCACCGTCATCCTGCATGGACAATAAAGCCGAGAGGCGTGTCATCGGCACACGTGCTGCCAACTGTTGCCGGGACACAAAGTGAACATTAAAACCACTATGGTGACTGTGAAGCTCTGCCAGACCACAGACCTCTGACAGCAACCCCCTCCCCATACATAGTGCGTTAACTATTCCCTGCCGCCTCCCTTTGACTGCGGCACACTCCGAAATCATGAGCCCGGCACAAGCCCAAAACCCCGGACCCATTGTCCCAAATGAATGAGTCGAGGGGCGTGAGTGTATGCATGATGAAGGCTCAAGTGTGCGGGGACAGCTGGCTCTGTGGCTCCATCAGTAGCAGCTGCCCCGGCCTCAAGTCCTCGGGGTGGAACCGTGCAGATTATAGGCTTGCAGGGGTGGGGTGCAATGAGTGTTTTCTTTTTTTCCCCTCGCAAGCGTGGCCATGTACTTAATGCACAACCAAATACAAATAAAAAGCCTTCTTTGTCCACATACTTTAGGTTCTTTTGAGAACGTCATTTGAGTCCAAAGTGTAATTTGAGAATTCTTTCAATCACAGAGAAGAAAAGAGGGATGATTAAGGATTGAAGTAGCGACAGCCACGAAAGAGTTGTAGGTCTTTTGGGAGCCGTGCACGGGCCAGTCACAGCGGTTTTGTGGCAGCTGTTATGCCTGCAGATTGGGATATCCCAGCCAAACCGGACAGGAGACTTATAGGAGGTTCAGATTTCCAAAATCCAGCCAGAGGCAGGGATGGATTTGGATTTCTGCCAAAGTATATAGCAAGATGGCACAACTCTACGAATTTACCCTAGCAAGCGTGCGTGGAGTCTAATGACATCCAGTGAAATGAGATAAATCGGGGTTTTGCATCACTGTTTGTATGGGTGTCCAAAAAACTACAACATAATATGAAACTGCATTAATGAATCGACTGGTTTGGATCACTTGTCTTTGAGGCCCACATTTAGCAGAAATATCCATTATGTTGAACGATATCTACTCCCAATTGGGCCACAATTGGGTTAAATTATTTGTGTGACTGTAGGAGCTCATATCATTCCGCTATAGAATAATGCTACACTTTTAAAGCACCTTTACAAAATGCTAAATCATATTTTACTTTCTGGTATTATAATTACTATGGATTTTCATCTTCTTTTCAACTGGCGAGCCATTTTGACAATTGGTGGAGGGTTATGGACATAGAGGTTACCCCTGGCTCAGTTGACACGGTTCACCTGCTTTCTGAAGCAAGGCTTTGATTGGTTATTAGCTGAAACCTAATAAACGTCATCATCAATTAACGACCAACTCAAAAGTGCCATCCAAACTGAGGGAAAAAACAGGTGGAGTTCACTTCTTTTATTTAACAAACACAAAGTGCTGTGTTTTGACAACTCCTATACAATATTATTTTGTTAGGGAATCTTTTAGTTTCACTTTTGCTTTAATAACATATAGTACTAATCATCCTGCAATACCTATTGAAAATGAGAGCGCTACTGCTACTGTAATGTATGTGTAACAAAATTTTCCTTTAACTTTTCCTTTCGCAGCCATCTTATTGGAGACGGCGTGTAAATATATAAAGATTACTGTGAATTTAAAAAAAACCCTAGCTTTTTCTATTGTTGTTGCTAAATGAACCAGAAAAAAATACCAGATAGTTGAGCATAGTAACCATTGTAAATGAGTCATTTAGGTATTGAGTGCCGCTCCAGATACCACAGCCACTCATTTTAGTATTTTAAAAGCTGAAAATCTAAGTACAGTAGGTCATGCTGGGTAATACTGCACCACTCCTGTCCTTAAACTGCAGCAGACAGAAAGCTTTAATTCACCACAGCTAGTTATCAAAAGTCCCAAAAGCCTCATGTCATGTGATTTTATCTATCTATCTATCTATGGGAATAATTACCCACGCACCAATCCGTTTAATTGATCGAGTGGCGGCAATTTTTGTGTCTCCCACGTCGTCGCGATTCAGATTCCAGCTATACCAGAATTCATGAATTCTGGACTGAGATTTTTCAGCTTGAACTGTTGGAAAGTTTCAGATTGTATCGGCGACGTCGGCTGCGTGCGGGGAAGCGGCAGTCAAGCTAGCTTCGGCTCGGACGTGACTTGCCTTCACTCCCCGCAGCCGCTTTCTTTCCTGCTCGTCGACCGTTCGGCTTTTGGTTGACTCTGCGGCGTCGAATCGTCTCTTCGCTCGTTTGAGTGTGCTTCGTCAAGAGCGAGTCGCCATAACGCCAAAAGCGTGTCGCCACAACGTTAAAGATCGGCCATTGTTGACGCTGGCAAACATGGCGGCGCTACTTGTATAGCGACCAACAGTCGGGGAAACTAAGTCCGGCGAAAATGACAACTTGAGACTCAGAGGGCGATTGGGTGATGCGACCAGCGGACGGTGCGGTAAGAGGAACGTGAAATTTTCAAGATGCCGAGCAGAGATAAAGAACTCGAGGAAATTAAAAAGTCACTCGGCTTTTTAATGGATAAAATGGATCTCGTCACCAGACAACAAGACACAATTTTGAGTTTAATGGCAGAAATCAAAGACCTAAAAAACGAAAACATGGAGAAAGAAAAGAGGATTATTGCACTAGAAGGACGCGTAGCAGATCTGGAACAGTATACCAGGATAAATGACATCATTATCACCGGTTTGGACATCAAACCTCGGACCTATGCCAAGGCTGTGGCAAATACAAATATTACAACAGATGCTGACGAGGATTCAGCTGAGCAACAGGTCATTGCTTTTATGAGTAAAAAAGGCATATCCATCAATGCTGAGGACATAGAAGCATGCCACCCATTAACAAGAGGTGACAACCGACCCAAGGCGACCATCGTAAGGTTTGTTAACAGAAAACGGAAACATGAAATCCTTAAGCAAGGAAAAAAACTAAAAGGGACTAATGTTTATTTAAATGAACACTTAAGCAAAAAAAACTCTGACATTGCAAGACAGGCTCGATTTTTGAGGAAAACGAACAAAATACAAGGAACATGGACTTCAAACTGCAGGGTATACATAAAGTTAAACGGCACTCCGGAACAAGCAAAAATATTATGGGTTCGAGAAATGCAGGAGCTGGACAGATTTGCCTGAAGTGTAACAATGGCATCCTGGACTGACAATATGGACACCCTTATTACAGATCACAATAAAAAAATCCATCATAAAATATTAGGCCATGATTTACCGGAACTGAGCATTGTTAATCACACTGACTCCAATAATTCAAGATTAGATGACTTCGATCCTGACCACAAATTCATATCAGCTAGCTCAGACAATTGCAAATATTATACTGGAAATGAATACAATACCTTTGTTAAATCTGAAGACAAATTCTCAATAATACACTTTAACAGTAGAAGTATGTACACAAATTTTGATGACATCACTGAGTACTTACAACAATTTGAGAACCCGTTTAGTGTTATTGCAGTTTCTGAAACGTGGTTCAGTGAGGGAAGGGGTGTAAACTTTGAATTAAATAATTATAATCTGAACTATGTAAATAGAACTAACAAAATAGGAGGTGGAGTAGCTATATATGTGCACAAAAGATTAAAATCGAAAATATTACAAAACATGTCATTTGTCATTGACGATTTACTTGAATGTATTACAATAGAAATTATAAATGAAAAAAGGAAAAATATCATAGTCAGTTGTGTGTATAGAACACCGGGCTCAAATCTGGAAACCTTCACAAACTGGGCTGAAAAAACATATTCAACAATAAGCGCCAAAACGCTATTCATTTGTGGAGATTTCAACATCGATCTAATGAATCCAAACAAACATAAAAACATTGATGACTATATTAATATGATGTACAGTATGAGTTTGTACCCAACTATATTAAGGCCTAGTAGACTCACTTCACACAGTGCAACACTCATTGACAATATATTTACAAATAATATGGAATTTACAAATGTCAGCGGGTTACTGGTTTGTGATATTTCTGATCACCTACCAGTATTTACAGTATATGATGAAAAGGTTACTAGACAAGAATCAATTAAGGATTATGTTTACAAACGAGTTAGAACTGAAGCGACTATTATATCACTGTATGATGACTTAGTTAAACAAAACTGGAATGCTATATATGGTACAGATGATGTGGATGGTGCGTTTGACATATTTTTGGAAATATTCACCAACAAGTACAACAAAAATTGCCCAATGAGACAAATTAATATTAAGAATAAATCTGTAAATCATCCATGGATAACTAAGGGTTTACATAATGCTTGTAAGAAAAAAAACTACTTATATAGAAAATTTATTAAACTAAGAACTAAGGAAGCCGAAACCCGGTATAAAACGTATAAAAACAAATTGACAGGAATATTAAGAGCAAGCAAGAAATTATACTATACCAATTTATTACATCATAACAAAAGTAATATCAAAGGTATTTGGGATATATTAAATAGTATAATAAAAGGAAAGAATGTAAGCAATGCATATCCAAACTATTTTATTGATAAGAACAGTGAAAATTATAATTTAAATCAAGTTGTGGAGAATTTCAATAGTTATTTTGTAAATGTTGGACCAGAGCTCGCTGCAAATATCCCAGAGTGCAGTGGTAAACAATTTGAGTCACTAATAAAAATGAACTCCAAGACCATGTTTTTATCTGGGGTTACGGAATCAGAAATCTTAGACGTGGTTAACAACTGTAAAAACAAAACGTCTATGGATTGTTTTGACATCGATATGGTACTAATTAAGCAAATTATAAACAGCATTGTGAAACCATTGACCTACATCTGTAATCTATCATTTCTAACAGGCACATTTCCAAATCAAATGAAAATAGCAAAAGTTATACCAATATACAAAAATGGGAACAAGCACATTTTTACAAACTATAGACCGGTATCTCTGCTTCCTCAGTTCTCTAAAATATTAGAGAGACTTTACAATAATAGACTGGAACAATTTGTAGATAAACATAAATTGATTAATGAAAGTCAATATGGTTTTAGAGCAAACAGATCAGCAACAATGGCAATTATTGATGCAGTAGAAGAAATCACCCACAGTATAGAAAAGAAGAGATACGCAGTCGGGGTATTTATTGACTTAAAAAAAGCATTTGATACCATTAATCATAATATACTATTAAAAAAACTGGAAAGATATGGCATCAGGGGAGTGGCTTTGAAATGGATTCAAAGTTATTTGACGGGGAGGAAGCAATATGTAAAAATGGGAGAGTTTTCATCTGAATATTTGGACATCTGTTGTGGAGTACCACAGGGTTCTATCCTGGGACCAAAGCTATTTAATTTATATATTAACGATATTTTTAATGTTTCAAAACTATTGAAAATAGTAGTATTTGCAGATGACACTAACATTTTCTATTCAAATGATAACTATATGGATTTGGTAACCTGTATTAATCGTGAAATAATTAACCTAAAAGTATGGATGGATATAAATAAATTATCTTTAAATTTAAATAAAACCAAAGTAATATTCTTTGGTAATCGTAAGGCAAATCAAAATTTAGAAGTAAAAATGGATGGTGTCACAATAGACATTGTATCAGAAATTAAGTTTTTAGGGGTCATAATAGACAATAAACTAAGTTGGAAAACACACATCAGACACATACAAACAAAGGTATCTAAAAGCATTTCAATAATTAATAAAACCAAAGTTCTTTTACATTATAATGCATTGTATTTATTATATTGTTCTCTCGTTCTGCCATATTTAACATATGGTGCAGAAGTCTGGGGAAATAATTACAAAAGTTCACTACAGCCCCTTTTTATCCTTCAAAAACGTGCAATAAGAACCATACACAGGGTAGGATATCGGGATCATACCAATATTTTATTCATGCAGTCCAATTTATTGAAACTGGATGATTTAATAAAATTTTTCACTTCACAACTGTTATTTAAAGTCAACAAAAACATAGTGCCAGAAAACATACAAAGATTATTCACTCGGAAAGAGGGAAATTATAACTTGAGGGGCTGTGGTGAATTCATAATCCCAAAGGTGAGAACCACCAGGAGAAGTATGTGTGTGTCTGTGTGTGGAGTCAGACTTTGGAATAATTTGCAAAATGAAATCAAACAATGTCCAAATATCCATGTGTTCAAATTTAAATACAAAAAAGCATTACTGGCGAAATACAGAGATGAAGAAAATGGGATATGAGGGAGACTGGAAATACTGCACTTCAAACCATGGCTAACTTGTTGTTATTGTGCTATTATCACATCAGAACTGTTATAAATATTGTGTTCATTTTTATTGATATTATCACTGGTGCCGCAGTGACATTATGCGCATTATGATGTTGAGGGATGGGTATTGCGAAGATTAGTGTATAAAATATGTGATTATTGTAACTTATAATTATAGATATCTGACCTATGTAATAAGTATATCCATGAGATTTTGTTGTATTGTACACAAGAGGGAGCTATCTATAAAATGTATTTAATAGGGAAGATAAAGGGGTAGGAAAAATAAGCATCTGCTTCTGACTACCCCTTTTCGAACATTTTGTGGGACATTATTTCGTTGTTGACTCATTGTTTTTGTCCTGTTTTTATTTTTATGTTCGAAATAAAATTTTCATTCATTCATTCATTCATTTTCCTGTTATTTCTCAAGAATGGAACTTGTTCCAAAGCAAAATCGAGCAAAAACGATCTGTCCCTGTGAACTGTATTTTTTTGCAAGATACAATTGTGCAGCCACATCCTTTTGATGCAGACAAGGTTATCCGAGGTGCACAAAAACACAACCTGTAAACAAAATGCTTTAAGCACGAATATTATATTACGTGTACAGTACTATATTCATTCGAAATGCCATTCATTTTAAAGTAGCTTGACAAATACACTGAGTGGAACATTAATGTCCTTAAATGACTTCTCATACTAAAGCCAAACCGGTCACCAAATCCGGTATTATCTATAGCGAGAGGCTAAATGAGGTGAAAATCTGCTTATGCTGATTCTCAGGGCAAATGTGTGCTTATTTTATTTTTTTAAACAAACACTAAACATCAGCAACTCTTATTACATTATCCATGCTACTATCCTCATTTACCCCTGTCGTTGTAAAACCATTGACTCTTATCGCCAAGGCAACCTGTCTGTCTGATCCAGAGTGACGGCTCCATTCAAGTTGTCATCGTCTGCCGTGATCAGCAATGGGCCGCGTTTAATTGAGTTGGGGGACCTGCCAGTAATTAGATTGCAAGTTTAGCATGTCTTTGCAAAAAAAAAAAAAGAAAAAAAATAGAACTAACAAGATGAGACAAATGATGTCTTTAGAGGACCACAACTCCGACGGGGTTATATATATATATATATATATATATATATATATTACATGCTACATATGTTTGTGTGTCTTTCCACCCAAGAAAAGAGGGAAGGAGTTTAGATATGACCACCATCTTTCACAGAGTCAGGTAAGTGATCCTAGATATGAAAAAAGCCCCCCAAATAGCTGACTCAGTAAATTTGGTTTTGGTGACTCAGCTTTTCCCCCCAGAAAATTGAATATCAACACCTTTTTTTAAGGCTGTCAGGTACGTCACCCTAGATGTGAAAACTGCAAAAAAGTTGATTTGAGATTTTTGTATTTGCTTTCCCAGAACAACATCCTAATCTCCCAGGCCAGAACAAATTTGAACAGATCACAAACAATCTGGTAGATCACTCTGGAGGTGAAAATACCCCCTCTCCCGGCTCAGCAATTTTTTGTTTTCGTTTTTGGTGTCCCGTTTCATCTGGAGGGACGAAAGCATGACCAACTTGGGTGCCGAGGTGCCTAACTTGTTTGGGTGTTTGGGCAATTGGGTTGGCCATGGTCCAAAAAATGTTGTGTGTTTTTTTTTGTTTGTTATTTATTTCCCTTTTATTTTCTTTGTTATTGTATGTGTGTGTCTTGCTGTCGGTCGCCCCTCTTGAGGGATATGACCAAGGTAGATAGATAGATAGATAGTTTTTAAAAACATTAAAATGGCTCTGCTTCTCAACACGGGTGATGCTCTTACGGCGCATAGCCATTCTAGTTCTTTCATTTGGATGCAGGGCAATACAGTTTTGTAACTTCCAGAGTTTAATCTGTGGAAACCATTATGAGGGCATCCATCCAATCGTAAGATGAATAGTTATTTTGCAACTTAACTGAAATGATCTGTGGCATTTTGCTGCAAAAATATTAGTTTATTTTGTCCCTTAACTAGGAAATGTATGCACCACCTAACACATACTCTCGCTCTAATTCTGTAGAACAACCTCCCTTAACAACACAAGTTGGCTTAAATGTGGCAATAAAACGTGTTCATTTGCAAATATACATTACTCTTGTTTGTTCAACTCCACTGAATTGTCACTCTGTCAACTTTTCACTGTAACTGTCACCACGCCTGAACTCCGGGATTCGTCTTAAGACACAATTATTCGCATGTCGCCTATTTCAGAGGGTAATTTTCCCCTAGCGCAAACACAACTTTATATCCCCATAACGTTTGTCATAGATACGTGCCATTTGCACACAGACACACCTGTCGACATTAAATAGCACAGATGCTTCCTTGTGTTGTGTTTGCAAACACTCACACAATGAGGTGAACGAATCTTTAAATAATATTCACATCAGTGCTGAGCCAAAAGAAAGTGTTGATCTTGATGTTGGTGGGCAGAATCTGTCTATATTATGAGAACTTTTATCTTTCGCCATCCATCTCTCACTTGAGGCTAATTTAACCTGTGTTTTTCAACTCCTAGTGAGGCGGCATGGCCACTGAGTGGTAAGCGCGTCCCAAGCACAGTTCGGAAGTAAAATTTCAAATACAGCTACCAGCCTTCCTGTGCGGAGTTTGCATGTTCTCCCCGTGCTTGTGTTGGTTTCCTCCGGGCGCTCTGATTTCCTCCCACATTCCAAAAACATGCATTTACAGTCCAAATTGTCCCTCGGTGTGCATGAGCGAGAGAGTTGTCTCTGTGTACCCTGTGACTAGCTGGCAACAAGTTCAAGGTGTCCCCTGCCCACTGCCTGAAGATGGTTGGAATGGGCTCCAGCAACCCTGCAACCCTACTGAGGGTAGGTGGTGCAGATAATGGATGGATGGATGTCTCCTAGTGTGGCAGGTATCAAGACAGCGCAGACGAGGCATGGTTGTCCTTATCTTAAAGCAGGAGTTAGTAAACATTTTGAATCGCAGGCCCCTTTGGGTTGAAAATCTTAGTAGCCAGGGGGAAAAAAAGGATTGAATGAACAATTTGTTTATTGTATGTGTCAATTGACTGGATCTGATACCTAGGCAATATATAAGAAAAAAACCCTGTAGACATCCTTTTATAAAAAATTAAATGAACACATATACATGCCAACATCTAACTGTACATGTTACATTTCATTTTGTATAGATATTTTCCAAAATACAGTAAAGTTACCAAATAAGTTTTGAAATGTTCAGAATTAAAGCAAAATCATAGAGTAGGTCCCTGTTTTGTGCAAAAAATTTGATAACATGTATTGTAAAACTCTAAGTGCAATAGGACTTGCTTAGAATGTTTTTTTTCCACGTGAAAGTTGATAAATATCTCGGTCAATTATATAAGTACATGATAAAAAAAAAATCGAACGGAAAAATGTTATCCACTATCTCAACGCTGCTGCACTTGTGATCAGTACATTAATTCTTTATGAAAAATATTTTTTTAATGAAAAGGTGATTTACCGAGAGACACTGAGGACAAAAGAGGCACCAAAACAACGACCATTTTATTTACCATTATATATATATATATATATATATATATATATATATATATATATATATATATATCCATCCATCCATCCATTGTCTTCCGCTTATCCGAGGTCGGGTCGCGGGGGCAGCAGCGTTAAAAGGGAAGCCCAGACGTCCCTATCCCCAGCCACCTCCTCCAGCTCATCCGACGGGACCCCGAGGCGTTCCCAAGCCAGCCAAGAGACATAGTCTCTCCAACGTGTCCTGGGCCGCCCCCGGGGCCTCTATATATATATATATATATATATATATATATATATATATATATATATATATATATATATATATATATATATGAGTTTGGCAGGCCGGGTTGAAAACACACCTGTCTTAGAGGTTAGAGTTTGTGTCAGAATAGAAAATGATGGGAAATATCTGCCTCACAGTCACATTTAGTGAGATGCAAACAGCTTCTAGTCGACAGCTTTGATGAGGTTTGGTCTTTTATCAGTTTTCTCAAACAAAACAAGCAGCACTGCTGCTGCACGTGTGCATGTAGTTCACACACCGGCAAACTAACATTTGCTTCAGGCAGAATGAGTGTCGTCATAAAACCAGCCTGGCAAAGACAGGTGTGTGTGAGTGTGTGTGTGTGCTAGTCATATTTGACTTGGGTGCAAACACTGAGCAATAGGCCCAGATGTGCGTGTCATGAATGTTTTACGATCAAAATAAAGCTGCGTTTTATCTCCACTGTGCAAACAAACTATGAGGCTTGCCAGTGTTAGGAATAAGCTGCACTGCAGCTTCTAAGGAATTACTATTATCAAGGTAATGAAACACTAATGTTGCTAACATGCAAACATTGAGTATTGTGCCGTAAAAAAAAACATTGGTTGGGTTGGCTGTCAGGGCCTGCAAATCCTCACTTGCCTAAAAAATCTCGGAATCAAGCGATGTAATTACTTTTTGTCCCTTAATATTTTACAAAAATAATTCCTAACTGTCATTTTTTTTCATTGCTTTCCCACCTGGTTGCGTCGTTTGCAAAGGTGTATTTCATAATTAAGCGTTTAACTAATCACATTTCAGCCATTTCTTGTTGCCATGGTTCAAAAATCTGCACGGACGCATTCACAAGCAGATCTGAAGGCCCTTGTATCACGACATGGGTGTCGATGAGGCTGTTGGTTAAGTCAAATAGATTTTGAGTTGGCAACATCAAGGCTTTCTTGCAAGCGTAAGGAAATATCAGCTAGGGGCCAGTAAGGCACCAAAGTTTAAAATCTATTCTACTTAATTATAACAGTATTTATTTTTTCACGCTACAGTGAACTTTTAACCTGTAAAGTTTGAACATGTTTATACTATACAACTTTAATTAACTTTTCAGTGCAACAATTAATGAACTATGAAATAAAAGAACATGTTTTACATTTGTTATGTAAAACACATTAACCCGAAAGACACAGAGAACCTAAATTAAATTATTTACAGATGTACAAAAAAAGGTAAAGTGCAAAACAATTTTAGCCATTTTTATGCTCAAAAGATGTAAAGTCAACAACATAGAATCCCTGAAAAAACAAACAAACGAGCAAATTGACCATTCACAAGAGAAAAAAATGCTGGCTTTCAAGAGTGCGACATATCACTAAATACCATCGGTGAAGGCCTAGTCGTGATCTGCATGGCCCGCCATTGAGTAAAACGAATGACTCTTTGCTATATTTGCTATATTTATCTCATGTGTGTGAACGTCTGTACTATATTGCATGATTTTCATAAGTATGAGATTCACTTATTGTCAATACCAGCACGTGCTGTTGGATTACATTTACTTTTCCTTCTCTTACTCTTTATTCCAGTTGACCTAGTGGAAACTATTTTAGTAATGGAATGAATTACAGCAGAAAACACTTACTGAAAGCCCCACTTGTTGGCCTGCATGCTAACTATTCTGAGAATGAAGAGAAAGGAACAACAGTTTATCTTTCTTGTACTTGTATCCCAAGAATAAGAACTGTTATGACTATATCGAGATATACTCCTTGGTGATTTTTTTTTTCTTCAGCCAAGTACTTTCCTTACCAGTACGTCTCTGAGAATCTTTATACTGCATTAAATAGAAGGCATCCGCTGGCCAAATACATTTGCTCTGAAGTATAAAAACTTGTTTCCATAATTTTTGTGAAAACATTCTAAAAATGAGAAAAATTATGTCACGTGGCACGCCAATTAATACTACCTTTTTTAAGAAACATTTTTGAAATTGTACAAAAAATATGTTAGAAAGATTGTAAAAGATAAAACATAAAACTCTAAAATTAGCAAAATGATCTGCCAATGGGTTATTATTTGTTTGCAGTCAGGTTTTCCCTCATCTTTTAACACCGGCATTCCACCAGACTTCATTGATCACAAGCGCTTACGAAAGCTTGGCAGCATTCAACACCATTCGCCTAACCCCAGGCGGCAACCGCTCGCTGCTGACTCGGGGTCATTAGTTTGTCTGTTGTTGCCGTATTTAAGAAACTCTCAGTATTTCTCAGGTGGGGTTCACGTAAAAGTGCCAAGCCATGGCACACTCTGGCACTTATGTGACAGTACACTCAACCTGTCCAGCCGCTCTTGCTGCAAACTTAAAGTCAAGCTTCACACCTGCATGTGACATGAGGCTGTCACCATTTCATAACCCAGGGGGGAGCATTCTAAGACTTGTTTGTCTTTACACTGGTCAACCAACAAGCAAACGCTTCGAAGAAGAGGGTGAGCATTTCCAAGAAAAGGGCTATCTATTTGAGGTTCAAGCACGTTATTTGCAGTGTTGGGATGTAATGAAGTAAAATATAAGTATCAATATTTAATAAAAATGGCGGCACCCAAGGGTGCAAAGCCTTACGATTTTCCTGCTAGTTTATTTTTTTATTTCTTACAGTGGTCTTCTTACTTTCTCCTGGCCAATGATGCATATAGTCGGCAGGAACACATTAACCCACGACTTGGACCGGATTTTCATTTTTTGACAACTTCTACGACACAATATATTTGGTAAAATCCAGAGAGCCCCTGGATCTCCATGGGTGGCCAGCTCACTCACAAAGCGGCAAATACGGCGGAGGGGGTGAAGCACAAACGAGGCTGTCGCTCAGACCTGGGTGCCAAGCGAGGCTAGTTCACAGACCACTACTCCCAAGCATCTTCCTGATCAATGCGAAGTCCATTGCCCACAAAAAGGACAAATTAAAGTTGGAGATCAACCAGCCTTGTCCTGAACTGTAATGTCTTCTTCATAAGAGGAGACGTGGCTTAACCTGAGAATCCACAACAAAGTCCAGCTGGTAAACCGCAGGAAACATCAACTGGACCATGACAAAGACTCCTGCAAAAGCATAAGAGTTGTACTACATGCATAACTCTAACTGTCTAAATGTTCTAGCAGTATCTTGTAGAGCCTGTCATCTCCTAAGGGAGCTAACTCTGATCATTGCGATGGCTCATTGTGATGGCTGCGTACATTCAGCTGATTGCTAACGTTAGCATAGCTCTGAATCTCCTGCTTGCTGCTGTTGGCATAATGGAGCTTGCCCTACCGGATGGAGCATTTATAGTCACCGATGTCTTTAATAAGGCATGCCTATAGATTGTTCTCTTTCATGACATTCTATACATGGATTTTGCAACTAAGGAAAAAAAAAACTGCAAAATGTGTATAGCAACATCAAAGATGCGTACAAAGCTGCATCCCCCACCTTGCTCCCCCCCTTTGTTGACCCCCACAATATACACTCCTTTGGAGAAAAGCAAAGCCTGTACCAAGAAAAATTCAAACATAGCCTGAGGGCACTCCCTCTCTCAGCTGCAGTACTGCTTCAAAAGACTTGCTGGGCTGGGATGTGTTTAAAACGATGACCTACAGGTGCACACTGACAACTGTACTTACTTATATTAAAGCCTGTATGAACAATTTCATGGCAAATAAAAGGATCCGGGTATTCTCCAATCAAAAACCCTGGAGTACTAGCTCTGCTTTCCTCAAACACCAAACCACTGCCTTCAGTTCAGGGCTCTACAGCATAGCCATGGCTGACCTGATCAATGCCAGGTCCATTGCCCACAAAAAGGACGAATTGGAGTTGCAGATCTAGCAGCTTTGTCCTGAACTGTAATTTCTTCTTCATCAGAGGAGACATGGCCTAACCTGAGAATCCCCAACACAGTCCAGCTGGTAAACCGCACGCCACGTCAACAGGACCATGAAATACTGCATGACCATGTCTTTCCAAGACAGCCTATACGCGGAGGATAGAGGACCATTTAGCTGGAAAAGACTCAAGGAGGAAGTGGCATGGAGTTCAACACATTACAAAATTCAGAGTCTGTCATGTTTTGCAGAGATGGACCCACATGTGGGGAAGCAATGACAATGACCTGAAATAGTGTGCTGTCCCAACAGTCACTAAAAAGTCTTTATATAATTAGGTACAGGTGTTCGGTGATTGGTGTCCAGTTCATACCCTAGTCAGCGCCCACTGCCGTAAGGTGGTGCACCAGATTGTGACATTACCTCCCCATCAAGCCCTGGATTCCAGACAGACAAAAAACAACGACAAAAAAACAAAAATGATGGAGGCTGCATCAAACAGATATTTACCGGAACAAGGGACAGCTGAATGTCGCTGTTTTCAAATTGTCTTAAACAGGGCCAGCAACAGCAGAGGAATCTTCTCTCCACCGACTTGGGTGGTCAAGGGTCCTTGTCCTTCGATGCTAAAGCAGGGACCAGACAAGTACCAGAAACGAATGCAGAACCTTTTTCCTTGCAGCCAGCACAGGCAACGGTTGCCACTGACAGTCCTTTTGATGCAAAAAAACAACGAGATGGACGCTTCCCGCTCAGTTCTTTGGTGTTCAGGTCAATCTGTCACATTTTGGGGAGATGGACCCAAATGCGGTGAAGCTGTAGTGGAAGCAGGTGTGCTCAGCAATGATGGTATTTGTTGGTAAAAACCAGAAACAACAAACCAAAACAAACCTGGTCTCAAAACAATTACCAAAGTGTGCAAAAAACAAAAAACAAAAAAAAAACGGACATTATAACAGAAGAGACTGGAACAATAGTGGTATGAAAATGGCAACGACAATGACCCGACATAATGTGTTTTCCCAATAGACAATGTAAAGGCCTGGTATAATTAGGGACAGGTGTGCGGTGATTGGTTTCAGGTGTGTCTAGTTCCGAATACGGTTGGCGCCCCCTGGGGGTGGGTGGCGCAACAGTTCATCACAAAGGTAATTGATTGGTGACTGTTGGTACTGATGCTTTACTGGTAAATTATTTCAACAGTTCTATGCCCGTGTTGTAGATGCCACCAGTGGCTACACTACACCCACGACAACCAGTTATAGTACAATGATACTAAGAGTGTGAAGTAAGATGCATGCTGAGATTTGTGGATCCCAGAAAGGCAGTTGTTCCTGATGGAATACCGGGGAACATGCTTAGGGACGGCACTGACCAGCTGGCTGGGGTCTTCACCACAATATTCAACCAATCCCTGTCACAGGCTACTATTCCGTCCTACCTTGAAATCTCCTCCATCATCCCCATCCCCGAAAAAATTGGCATCGCTTAGTCTTAATGTCTACAGGACCATCACACTTATACCTGTGGTCATGAAATGATTTGACAAAACATTAAAGACCTACTCTGGACCCCTATCAGTTTGCCTACAGAGCAAACTGTTCCACTGATGATACAATAAAACTGCACTTTATGCTGCGCTAAGAACCCTGTAAGAACTAGGGAGCTACTTCAGGATCCTCGTCCTGAACTTCAGCACGTCTTAAAACATTGGTAAACTCAACTATTTTCTGATTTTACTTATTTATAATTATCCATTATCGTTGCTTGCAGAAAAAACACCTCCATATCTTTTGTGGCATGTTGGTGCTTATGGCAGTAAATGAATTGACGGATCACCACCTTATCGTGGTGGGGCACTTTGCGCGTCTCCATGACCCCTAGAGCTATGTCGGCGGGAGTCTCGTACTCCTGGTAGGGTTACCCAAGCCTAACAGGTCGAAGGGTAGAGTCCAGACTAAGAGTGATCCCAAAAGCTGGTGGCGGCACGCTTTGAGGCGGTTTCCTACAGACCTGGATCCCGTTAGCCGCCTGCAGTTGTAGAAAGATGCCGGTCGTCTAGGGTCTCCCTTGCCACTGGAACCATCTTCTTTACAATGCTATTCTACTTAATTATAACACCCTGGGTCACCCTCTTCTTCGAAGCGTTTGCTTGTTGGTTGACCAGTGTAAAGACAAACAAGTCTTAGAATGCTCCCCCCTGGGTTATGAAATGGTGACAGCCTCATGTCACATGCAGGCGTTGGGGAAAGCCTACCCCTTACTTCACTTTAAAAACCATCATTGCGCAGGTATCCTCTTTTACCTGAGTCTCAGACCACAATCCAGGATCGGACTGTTCAAACATCAGCAGACTCACAAATAAAAGTAGATGGTCATCATCGAATCGATGGACAATCCCAACGAACGAAATTAATTGAGTTGAGAAGCTCAATTTAAACAAACACACCATTTTCCAATAATACTGTCTTGTGACATTCAATTAATCAATCATCTAGACAGTTTATTCCAACGAGGTGATGGAATAGATCAAAGCTGTCTTCAGAAAGTGTCAATTTTGCTTGACAATACTGTAATCATTAGCCAAATATTTCCCCATTTTCTGATTTCTGTTCAATTTGCATTTTTATCACTCACCAATGTTTTATATCTCAACTCATCTCATCTCATTAGCCATACCGCTTATCCTCATTAAGGTCGCGGGGGTGCTGGAGCCCATCCCAGTCATCTCCAGGCAGTGGGCAGGGCACACCGTGAACTGGTTGCCAGCCAATCGCAGGGCACACGGGGACAGACAACTCACTCGCTCAGTCACACCTAGGGACAATTTGGACCAGCCAATTCACCTGAAATGTATGTTTTTGGAATGTGGGAGGAAACCGGGGTGTCCGGAGGAAACCCACGCAAGCACGGGGAGAACATACAAACTCCGCACAGGAAGTCTGGAGCTGGATTTGAACCCACGACAGGTTCCCATGACATGAATTGTGCCGCACAAGCGCTAACCACTGCAAATACTTTTTCACAGAACTGTAAATGAAACACTATTTTAAACTGACAGTACAGAAAGGAGAAAAGAGTGGAGATTTCACTATATTTCACTGGCCCATTATTGTCCTTTTGACACTCTTTCATCTCCTCAGTAACAGACCAGGAAGTCTATTGGTAACGATTGCATTGATTGCTGAAATCCCACTCAACTAATGTTTTTGCTGTATTAAACCAAAATGGCAGTGGGAGGGTGGTTAACACGCAGCCGCATGGTGCCGAAGTCAAGGTTTTTATTCCAGCTACCGCAACCTCCCCGTGCGGAGTTTACATGTTCTCCCCGTGCTGTCCCTAGGTGTGAATGAGTGAGTGAGTCGTCTGACTCTGTGTGCCCTGTGCGCCCTGTGACTGGCTGGCAACCAGTTCAGGGTGTCCCCTGCCCACTGCCCGAAGATAGCTGGGATGGTCCCCAGCACCCCTGTGACCCTAGTAAGGATCAGCGGCACAGAAAATGGATAAACCAAAATGGGTGTTAGCCACTCATTTTCATCTGATCTCATCATCTGATCTCATTAGCTACACCGCTTATCCTCAGTAGGGTCGCGGGGTTGCTGGAGCCCATCCCGGCAATCATCGGGCAGTGGGCAGGGGACACCCTGAACTGGTTGCCAGCCAATTGCAGGGCACACGGGGACAGACCACTCATTCGCTCATTCACACCTAGGGACAATTTTGACCGGCCAATTCACCTGAAATGCATGTTTTTGGAATGTGGGAGGAAACCGGATTGCCCGGAGGAAACCCACGCAAGCACGGGGGGAACAAGCAAACTCCGCACTGGAAGTCTGGAGCTGGATTTGAACCCACGCAGGAGGTTCCCAAGACATGAACTGTGCCGCACATGCGCTAACCACTGCCCCGCCGTGCTGCCCGCCACTCATTCTGTACTGATTAAATGCCCACCTCAAAAGTTGTTAAAGTACAAGTAAACACGGGCTTTCTCGGAAGAATGTCTATATCGCTGCCTGTTGACCTGCATGACTAGATCGTGAGTGTTAGTACTTAAAAAAAGCCTGCATACAATTTAAAAAAACATTAAAAACAATTACTTGGGAATAGAGGGGGGATTCTACTAGCTTAAAGTAAAGCGGAACATTAATGAATACTTCTAAGCAAAAAACATTTTGCATCTGCCAAGAAAGCCTTCATGAGTTCCATTGAGCGTCTGGAAAATCCGGGCTGACTCAACGGGCCGTCACCCTCGCAGAATGCAGCGAGCCGGCGCAGACGTCGAGCAAAAAAGTCAGACAGCGAGGCAGCCGGCACGCTGTCTGTAAACGCAGCTGAGCTATTATTAGAAACGTTCATGTTTTCTGGCTGCTTTCACCTTGCAGGCAGCTGCGCCCTCAGCAGGCATCCCCCCATTTTCTTTGTGAGATGTTTGAAGGCTTTTGAAGACTAAAGGATGGTGGAAAAGATCTAAAGATCAGTTCCTTTTGATCATGAGCTTGAGCATTGTGCTCTTTGTTCCAGAGATGAGTGAGTTTAAAATAACCGTCAGTGATTTGGCGACGGAATACAGTGCTTTTGTGCACAAGATGACTTGTCACGGAGTCCTGTTTGGACACGGATTAATTGAGGGATCTGAGATCTTCTCTGAGTGAAGACTCAACAAAGAGATAAGAGAGTAACCCTTGAGCTAGAGATGCATTTAGAGGAAGGAGTAATTATATTGAAACGGGAGACTGATGATGACTGCATAAGAAACACCATTTTGACATAGATTGCAACATTATTAAAAGGGCCTGGATCAGGCCCGCTATGGGATTGAATCCGGCCCGCGAGACACTGAGGGAATCACAAGAGAAAAATGAGCTGCAGGTTGAAATATGTCCACTTGATGTTGCCAAATCCAGGTGCCTCTAACACTGTACTTGTATTTCTTTCTCTCTCTCCCTCTCTGTCACTCATTCTCTCTTTTCCTATTTTAACTCAGGAGATAGAGCGCTCGTCTTGGGATCAAGAGATCGTAGGTTCAATTCTTGGCTCCTCTGTGTTATATGTCGAAGTGTCCTTGGGCAAGACACTGAATCCCTAATGCCCCCAATAAGCAGGTCGGCGCCTTGCATGGCTGCATGGCCGCTATTGGTGTGTTAGTGTGTGTGTGAATGGGTAAGAGAGAAGCACATTGTAAAGCGCTTTGGAAAGGTCTTCATCGACTTGAAAAGCGCTATATAAATGCAGACCATTTACCATTTGTCATTTCTTTGTTCCTCTTTGTCTCTTTCTCCCTCTGTGTCTTTTTACTTTCTTTTGCTCCATCTTCCTGTTTTCCTTTTCTCTGTCTTTTCTCTCTTGTTCTCTCTTTCTCTCTCTCGCTCTTGCTTTCCTATTGTCTCTTTCTCCCTTCTCTCTTTTCTCTCCTACTCTCTTTCTCTATTTCTATTTATCTTTAGATTTTTTTTCTTTCTCTCTCTTTCTTTCCCTCTCTTTTACTATTTCTCTTTTATTGCTTTTGTTTCTCACGTTCTCTCTCTTTTACCTCTCTCTTTTCTCTATCGCTCTTTCTCCGTTTCTTTCTTTGTCCCACCCTCTCTTTTTCTCTCACTCTCATTCTTTTATTTCTTTCTCTCTCTTTGTCTTTCCCTCTGATCTACTAGTTAGAGAATGTTTGTTCTATCGATGCAGCTCCGAGTTAAAATGAGTTTGACACCCCTTGTTTAAAGTAAAAGTTCTCCAACCTTATTTAAGCCAAGCGTGATTTTTTTGGTTACTAAGTAGTGCAAAGGGACCCAGTTTAAAAAAGACAACATATGTTTAGGGCTGCAACAAGGAATCGATAAAATTGATTAAAATTGATTGTTAATAGCGTTTACAATGAATTTCATCATCAATTTGTTTGTGTTACATGATTAATTAAAAGCAAATAACTTCGTTGTGACGTTGAGGGGACATGTATGTATTCTCGACGTGATTGTCCAGTGAAGAAAGCTGTCCCACTGCCTCAGGGAAACTGACTGATCTGCGCATAGGGGAGAACAGTGCAGATCAACTGAGTATGCCAACTACCATTTTGATCCAACCGAGGGCGACACAAGAACACGTTTTGATGTGTTAGATGTCCTCTTGATCCGGCGACAAACTTTAGTAGCACTTTGGTCCAGTAGAGGGCGCCTCGATACATTTTTAATGAAGAAAGTACCAACTTCAATATATGAATAAAGAAGAGGAGTTTAAAAATGTGTTTTTATGAGATCTGATTCATCGATTATTAAAATAATTGTTAGATGCACTCGTAATCATGTTATCACTGTGTTATTACCATTGTAAGTAGGGTTAAATCAATTCAGCCAATCACAAAATTAATAATTTGACTAGAAAAATTGTGACGACCTAGCACTGGTGAACTATTTTCAGAAGAGGTCTGAGTGTACCTAAGTTTTCCTCTGGTGGCCTCCTAGTGCCTGCAGGAACCACATTGGAGATCACTACCTCAAAAAGTTTTGCAAGTGATGGATATGCATACCAGGCATTTAGTTAGTGCACTAATTGTGTGTGTTTGTGGGTCTTATCCAAAACCTTTCCTGAAGGCATTTCCTTAAATACACATCCAGTGTATGGCAGGAGTTGTCAAGCTCGTTTTGATTTCAAGGTAGGTGAACCAGTATAATAATATAATAACATGTAAAGAATAGTTCAAATGATTTTCTTTCCCAAACTAATCTAATGGTGTCAACAGTAAGCACTAAGTGCATTTTGTTTAGGACAACATCTACTTTTCAGAATGTCAACTAGTTGTCATTAACGTGAAAATAAGCTTCTCTCAAAGGCTTTAATTGTATTTTGTGATTTCTGCTTTGCACTAAAAGTGGAGGAAGTGCATACTGGCATTAGCAACTAGCTATGTTCAATAGGTGCGAGGGCCTTAAATGGTTGCAGCTTAAGTGCCGCTATTGCTAACGGCGCGAGTGGCTCTGAGGTGCCTGTTAGCATTGGCAACTAGCCACTCTGGACTATAAAATGTGTAATTGTTTAGATATTAAAGGCAATTATTGTCGTTTGAAAATATTGCCCTAATTTGTATCCTTTAGAATAGAATAGAATAGAATAGAATAGAATAGAATAGAATAGAATAGAATATACCTTTATTGTCATTGTTACAAAATGGGTTAACATATTGTGACAACGAAATTGGGCACGACACTCCAGTTTCGCACATTCACAGTGAGGTAAAAAGCCAAGAAGATAAAGGAACAGAGAAGATAAGATAAAGAGGATTAGAAGGGCTGTTCGCATGATGTTGCTTGGATGTGAGTAATATGCAACGATTGGTTGGTTGGATCCCTTAATGGGTCGTAGGGGCACCATTTCCTGTGGTGTTTCTTGGGCAAGTACAGCCTGGTGGTGCCCATTCCTCCCCAGGTTAGAAAAAAAAAACATTTCTTCATGATCAACCTATTACACGTGTTAATGGTAATAATACTTTATAAAATAATGGGAGTCAGTGGAATAGTTTTAAACATTTTACTGTATGTTTACTCAAACCTATATCCAATATAAAATATTTCAATTGCTTCATTGTTGTTAAGGAATTCTTCTTGTACTCCCTGGCAAAATTGTACTCCCTGGTGGTCCTGATCTCATTGACAATATACATGCCACCCTTGTTTTGTTCTTTTTGTTTGCAAAAGACACTGAGGTCAATCACTGCCAATTGAACTTTTGCATTGCCTTTTGATTAACCAGAGGGACAATCCAACTCAATTTATCACTGCAGTGAGCTTTTCACTAATGTCGCTGAAGCAAATCCTCTTTGTCAGGTAAACGACTTGTAACCAGGCATTGTCTCCTGATAGCACAACTAAACTAACGTTCCTTCACCTTGTTTGCTTCCTAGAGCCAGTTCAATGCATGGCAGGACAGCATCTCGGTGTGACTCTCTCACAGGTGAAAGCAGGACAGTAGTGCGCACATACGAAATCAACTTTGGTGTCTCAGAAATCATCATTCATTGTGAACAAGGTTGTGGCTTGTGCTGCTGCAGTATACGTCAAGTCAAGTCAAGTCAAGTCAAGTCAAGTCAAGTCACATTTATTTATATAGCCCTTAATCACAAAAATGTCTCAAAGGACTGCACAGGATTACAACTACACAATTACCGTATTTTCCGCACTATAAGGCGCACCTAAAAGCCTTTATTTTTTTTCAAAGGCTGACCATGCGCCTTATAATACAGTGCGCCTTATTTATGGATCAATATTAAGTTGCAAAGTCTTGCAACTAATGCAGCAGCCGCCGACTAGATTTTCCCCCGAACGCCAAGTAGTCCGCGGTGTATGCTGGGATTTATTTACCGGCGTTTTATTGGCTAACCAATGTGTCAATCATCATTTGAATCGATCACTATTGGCTAAAGTTATTCGGAGGTAAAGGGGGCGGATCCTTTTTATCATTTACAGGCTGGCATAGGCTAAAGCGGCAAAACAAAGCCCTCAATTGGCCGAAAAAGATGAATGTGAATAGCACGTTGGGTTGACGGCATAGAGGAAACATTTTTTTAACTACTCTGTACTGTATTTGTAAATATTTTACTCTCCTGGATTTACTACACTCACGGTATAAGAGGACCATGTTTGCACATTATTATTGAACACAACGACTTCGGTGAGCTACTCTGGCTATATATTTTCCCTGTATCTTGTTTCAGACTGAACTCGATGTTTCTGTGATAAGCGGTGCAGATAATGGATGGAATGGAGTGTCTATTTTTAAATTAAACTCAATTCCAAGTGTTTATTCTCATATGCACAGTAAAGTTGCGAGCGAAAAAGAAAATAGAAACTAAGGAATGGTTGGCATTTCTTGAATCCCAAGACTTTAACCTTCCGAATGATATTTGGAACGATGCAGTTGAGTGACATCGTACGGACACCGCATCCGCACGTGTCTACGACACGTATTTGCTTCTTTGCAAGCTTTCGGAATGTTAAGGGCGTAATAAGTTTGACTGAACTATCTGACTGTTTTGTCGACGTTCCCATTGTAGCACCTTACAATCCGGTGCGTCTTATGTATGTCAAATATAGGACCAAAAACTGTTTTTTCGGGGTGCGCCCTATAACCCGGTGCGCCTTATAGTGCGGAAAATACGGTACCTGGTCTTAAACCAACATGCGGGCAAGGAACAACTCAAAACCTCAGCGTGAGGAAAAAGAGAAACCTTGAGAAGGGGCCTCACAAGTGGTAATCCCTCCTCCAGGATGACCAGGGTGAAATAGATGTAGCATTACAGTACACAAACATAGTAAACACTGGGTAAAATGTTGAAAATCTGTCCGGAAAAAAAAATGACAGCAGCCTGTAAACTAGTCCAGAAAGTCTATGACGGCCACGACGCAGCTTCCCATATCTGCCAGCTGGTCGATGCAGGCGTTGACATTCTGCAGGTCAGACGCTAGTCCGCTGACTCATCTCAAATCGTCCTTCTTTCGTATCACCACCAGGCAGGCAGTCGGAAAAAGACAGGACAATACAAAATATGAGGTGGGTATCAATCATACGCTTTTGAATAGAAGTGTTTCTTATGTCTAGATTTAAAAACTTCCATTGAGGTTGCAGATCTTATCTCCGGAGGCAGGGCATTCCATAGCACCGGGGCCCGGATGGAGAACGCTCTCAAGCAGTCCCATGGTGCCGAAGTCCAGGTTTATATTCCAGCTACCGCAACCTCCCCATGCAGAGTTTGCATTTTCCCCCGTGCCTGCAGTTTCCTCTCACATTCCGAAAGCAAGCATGTCAGGATAGTTGGCCGGTCCAAATTGTCCCTAGGTGTGAATGAGTGAGCGAGTTGTCTGTCTCTGTGTGCCCTGTAACTGGTTGGCAACAAGTTCAGGGTGTCCCCTGCCCACTGCCCGAAAATAGCTGGGATGGGCTCCAGCACCCCCCATTTGAGGATAAGCGGTGCAGATAATGGATGGATGGATAGTCTTTAGTCTTTATTTTTTTTTCCTCTCTAGAGTGTTTATTACACGTTTTACCCTGGAGTGCCACATCTAATGTCATTGCACACAATGTTTCACAATGTTGATAACAATGACAAAAAATACTTTTCTATTCTATTCTATTCTATTCTATTCTATTCTATTCTATTCTATTCTATTCTATTCTATTCTATTCTATTCTATGAGGTGTGATCAGCTTTTGAGAAATAAATTCACATCGCACTGTTGATCACAATAGGAATAAGGCTAAGAAAACGCTGCCCGGGGACTTGTTTTGCTGTGCAGAGACCATGCTGATACTATTACTTTCCCAGAAATACATTCAGTGCCTCGTTTTCCAAGTAGGCCACTGTAACTCGCTCCCTCCCTACCAGTGTGTAAATCATTTTTTACCCATTCTTTGCTGTTTACTGACACAAATAACAAATCTATACAAAGCAACAGAACTCTGTAGGCCATAAACGACTTTTTAATGAGCACATATGGCTCAGATATAAAATAAATATTGCACTTCTACTTACTGTATTGTTATCGATGGAACCAATTGTTGCGCGAGTTAAACTGAGGTAATGCGGACTATTGGAAGGGTTAAGTCAAGTCATGTTTATTTGTATAGCCCTTAATCACAAGGAGACTCAAAGGGCTGCATATACCACAGACTAATGCAATCTACAGACTGTTATTACACCATTTCCTGATTTAGAACCTACATGACGGCAAGGGATAGGAAACAGTTTACAATCAGGGTGTCACACCAACAGACCCGTTTTGGCTGTAAATCGCTAAATGATCCTTTATTTGTAAGCTCATTTAACAATCTAAGTTCATTGTTAAGACACTTTATGATAAAAAGCCACATAACAAACACCCAGAAGCTCTAGCAAAGTGCAACAGTCCAAACAATTGTTTGTAAGTATAAAGTGCACGGCAAGGTTTTGTCACTGCCAGGAAGAAATAACAAGCTATCACCTGCTGCCTAAAGAAAATTAGTCAGGAGGGTGAAGATTCAACAGAGAATCACTCTAAAGCAGATCTGCCAAGAATTTGAAGCTGCTGGAACACAGGTGTCAGTGTCCACAGTCAAGCTTGTTTTGCATCTCCATAGACTGAGAGGCTGCCGAGCATGAAGGAAGCTCTTTCCCCAAAAACGGCACTGTAAGGCTCAACTGAAGTTTGCTGCTGATCACATGGACAACAACAAGACCTTCTGGAGGAAAGTTCTGTGGTCAGATGAAACAAAAATCGTGCTATTTGGCCAAAATGCCCAGCAATATGTTTGGAGGAGAAAAGGTGAGGCCTTTAACCCCAAGTACACCATGCCTAACGTCAAGCACGGTGGTGGTAGTATAATGCTTTGGGACTGTTTTTCTGCCAATGGAACTAGTGCTTTACAGAGTAATAATGAAGTAATAATGAATAATGAAGAAGGATTGCCCTCAAATTCTTCAAGATAACCCAAAGTCATCAGCTCTAAGATTGGGTCTTGGGCACAATTCTGTGTTCCAAATACATATAAAAGTGGTAACGGAATGGCTAAATCAGGCTAGAATTAAGGTTTTAGGATGAGCTTCCCAAAGTCCTGACTTAAACCCCATTGAGAACTTGTGGACAATGCTAAAGAAAAGAAAGCCATCAAATTTAACTGAACTGCACCATTTCTGTCAAGAGGAGTGGTCGAAGATTCAACCAGAAGCTTGCCAGAAGCTCGTGGATGGCTACCAAAAGCACTTAATAGAAGTGAAAATGGTCAAGGGACATGTTACCAAATATTAGCGCTGCTGAATGTATATTTTTGTCCCGGCAGATTTGATCACATATTTCTATTAACCCATGATAAAGTCATGAAAGAACCAAACCTCATGAATATTTTTGTGACGAAGAACTATATGTTCCAATCACTGTGTCAGACAAAAAATCAGAGTTGTAGAAATAAATGGAAACTCAAGAGAGCCATGGCATTATGTTCTTCACAAGTGTATGTAAACTTTTGACCACAACTGTACATCGTTGTTTTTCTTTTGTTTATAGCTACTTGGGTCAAAAAGGTTCTTGACCCCTGCTTTAGACTTTCAGCAGAAAACAATTGACACATGCAGATAAAGTGTTCACCAGAGGTGTGATTCACAATAGGGTTGGACGGATCGATCCAAATATCAATATTATTGAGTCTCAGCAAGTACTAGGAACAGATTGATACTATTGTCCCGGGATTGATACTTAGCTCCTCCAACAATTTCCTCAACGCGTCTATTCTCTCTGCAGAATTATATTCGTTTACACCGGGAGTCTCCAACCTTTTTCAAGCGGAGTGCTATTTTTTGTTGCTAAAAGCGCAAAGGGCACCTAGTTTGATATGAATTTATAAAATAACAACTTATCATGTAATTAATGTTATTACCGGTTTAATTATTTTCATTAGGGTTAAATAGACTCAGTCAACCACCCAAAAAATATTTAACTAAAAAATCATTATAACCTAGCAACAGTGCGCTATTCTAAGCACAGGTCCGCGGAGAGCCAGTCCTGCGGTGACAACATTGGTTTACACTCTTTGCATTTTCTAAATATTGTGCAATGGAAGGTATAGTTGTCATGTTGGTATTGTCATATTTGTATTTTTGTTACATTGCTTCCTTTTGGGGAACAAATCATGAAAATTCCAAGCAAAAAGAATCGGTAGATGAGCGATACTTCCTTGTATTGACATGGATCTGATCAATACCAATATTCCAAGTATCGCCTGTCCGGCAGAACAGTCGGACAAAGCATCTTTTAATCTTTTACTCATTAACTCATACATGCAAAAAACAGTTGTGCATCTGTTAACCGTAACTGAAAACCCTCTGAGTCTCTGGAGGGTGCATCGTGCAACAGCGACCCCTAATCCCCCTCCTCTGGACATATCTGAGCACTTGTGAGCAATTACCCAAAAAGGGGCAGAGGGAAGTGTGCATGCATGGATTGATGGACCCCTACTCAGAAGGCTCAAGATCCCCAAGAGGCGGTATCTGCCCCCGAGAGGATGAAATTGTCCTCTACGCACTGGATAGGTAGCGCCACATGTACAGAATTAAATGGCAAGGCGGTGGTCTTCAATCTCCAGTTACCAGCTGCACGCGACAGCTGCCCATCTAGGGATCTGGTTTCTGGTGGTTTTGTACAGTGGATAACCAGCAAAAAGCAAGTATTGTTAACGCCACCCTGGGTCGCACACCGATACTGATGGACAGTTTGACTGTCAGGAACAGAAGGTGCATTATCTAAACTCTGTGTACTCAAACACCTGCCTTGGAGGCGCTGACATGTAGATAATTACTGCCTTATCAGCAATCAATCTTAAAATTTAGCTGCACACTTGACAACGGCCCACTAAACAATGGGATTCAAATTGAAATAATGTTTACATTCTGCTTCCTTTCTGACTCATCTTAAAATCCATAAGATCCATGTCTAAATAAGAGCCCAATGTACAAATATGTAAAAAGTGCATGGTGTAAATGATACTAAAGTTGTAGCTAGATAGTAATCCCTCTGTTAGCATGGTAAATGGGGACCAGAAACCCCCACGAATAGCGAGGCCTCTTCATGAAAGCCCCCAAGGGTCAAACTCACCTTGAAATGACGTCCTTACCGATGAGAGTATACAACTGTAACAAAATACTGTGGATCAGGAGTCGGGAACCTATGGCTCATGACCCATATATGGATCTTTTCATGAGTACATATGGCTAGAAGATAAAATAGAACTCATACATTTATTCAATATATTGATTCCCATTGCGTCAATTGACACGCATGCAAAACTGAGAATGATCAAATATGTTTAAGGTTTTGTCCAGTATATAGAGGACACAATTTTAGTCAGGGTGTCACACCATCAGACCTTGTTGTTGCAGTGGATCGCTAAATAATCCTTCTTATAGAATTTCATTAAACACTATATATTCATTATTGAAACACCTTATGAAAAGCAGGAAACAATTTTAACCCAAAACAAACTTTTTACCCAGAAGCTCTAGCAAAGCACTAAGAGCAATTTGATTGGGTGGAGCTATACACAGGGACTGGGCGCGCACACTACTTTTCACCCAGTGGCCAGCGCTGTCTGCACTGAAAGTAAATACGTTGGAATCCATGTTTGCAATATTTTGTGACATCTTTAAAAAACAACTTTGCTCGCACCTTGTTTTGAAAACATTATTCAAGACAAAAGTAACAGTCAAAATGAGCCCTAATACTCTTAAGTAACTGCGGGAGGTAGGCACATTTTAAGTATATATATATTTATATTGATATGATACACAGGCTTTGGCACTATTATTATTATTTAATAGGCCTTACTGTGCGGAGTTTGTATGTTCTCCCCGTGCTTGCGTGGGTTTCCTCCGGGCACTCCGGTTTCCTCCCACATTCCAAAAACATGCATTTCAGGTGAATTGGCCGGTCCAAATTGTCCCTAGGTGTGACTGAGCGAGTGAGTTGTCTGTCCCCGTGTGCCCTGCGATTGGCTGGCAACCAGTCCAGGGTGTCCCCTGCCCACTGCCCGATGATTGCTGGGATGGGCTCCAGCATCCCCGCGACCCTACTGAGGATAAGCGGTGCAGCTGATGAGATGAGATGAGATTCTATTAGATATTTAATAGATTTTATGAAACCATCAAACAATGAAATAAAATGCACCTAAGAATTAGCTTTTGTCTGAAAAGCCAGTTTTTTTGTTTTATTGAAGTTTGTCTGAAAATATATGGTGTGGCTCTCTCAAGAAAAAAATCAAAATATATTTGCTCTTCTTCATTCTCTTATCAGGGTCAAAGAGGTTCCCGACCTATAGATCAACAAATAAAAACACAAAACCCAGAATTGTATTTAAATGACTGGTCTGTGTTGTTATCGACAAAAGTACAAAATAATTTGCTGGGTTCTTCTTTCAAAGAGAGCGATTTAGAGAGTATCTCTAGATTGTGCCAAGTCTGCTCGATAATTAAAATACAACTGTCCCAAATGTAGCAGTTTTCCATGAGTTGTAGCTTCAGGTGATCTTTTTCTTGGGTGATAGATCTGGCGTTGGTAAGATAAAGGCTTGGCAGGGGTAGCTTGTCAGTGTCGTTTCGTAGCCTAGCCGCAGTAGGCCAGACTTGCAACGCCACTATTGCCTTCCCTCCCGACGCCGCCTCATTTCCTTACCGGACCTGATAACAATCTACATAGCACCTGACCAAAGCTCTTCTGACATTCCTCAGAGTCAGATTTAATTGGGGAATTTATTTTGGATGTAAGGAGCAACTAAAACACTAGCTGTCACTGAGCATCGCAATGTGTTTTGGTGGCCACAATGACTTGTCCTGAGTGCGCCCACCCCATTGTTTGACTGACAGCATACACCAGCCTATCACAGTCAGCATTAGCTGAGTGCTGTCTGCTACAGAACACAATGCATGATATTTTGATATCAATGACAATAAAGACAATTCAATAAAAAAATCTGAGAAACAGTCAACTAGCGATAACCAAAGGATGTAGTAGCAAGATGTCTTTGTATTTTCAACATGCATGACTTTTTCACAAACATAAAATGTGCCGACAATTGCTCTGAATTTCTTAACATAGAGGTTAAATGAAAGAATTTCACATTTAATCATTATTGCCAGCAGAGGTGGACTGCATTTTCACCTTTCCTTCAACTTCTTGTCTCACATTCTTATCTAACAGGTTTGCTCAGTTTGTTTGCTATTTTTATTAAATTTTACGTCACAACTTATTTACTTTTCATTGATTACATCCACAGAGCAAAGAAAATACCCTTGAGTCAGTCATTAAAAAAGAAAAAACTTGTTCGACTTGCCAATCCTTTTTTTACTAATTATAACTACTTTGTTTTTGTTGTAGTTTTTTTTACGTGTTGTTTTTGTTTTACCAGCGAATAGAAGTTATTAAATCAATTAAAAAGACAAAAGGTATAAAAAGGTAAAATAGTTAAAATGAGCTTTTAGAGTGTATATAATCTTACAGCAGCACACGGGTTAGCGCGTCTGCGGCAGAATTCTGAGGTCATAGGATCAAATCCAGCAACCAGCCTTCCTTTGCAGGGTTTGCATGTTCTTCCCATGCCTGCGCGGGTTTCCCTCCGGTCACCTCCCACATTCCCAAAGATGCATGTCAGGTTAAATGGCCGGTCCAAATTGTCCCTAGGTGTGAATGAGCGAGTGAGTTGTCTGTCTCTTTCTGCCCTGCGACTGCCTGGCAATCAGTTGAGGGTGTCCCCTGCCCACTGCCCGAAGATAGCTGGGATGGGCTCCAGCACCCCCACACCTAGACAATTTGGACCGGCCAATCCACCTGAAATGCATGCCTTTGGAATGTGGGAGGAAACCGGAGTGCCCGGAGGAAAACCACGCAAGCACGGGGAGAACATACAAACTCCGCACAGTAAGTCCGGTAGCTGGAATTGAACCCACACAGGAAGTTCCCAGGACCTTAGAACTGTGCCGCATATGCGCTAACCACTGCGCCGCCGTGCTGCCCTGGTGTGGATATATTGACCAATAAAATAGAGAAAAAAAAACGAAAACTATTATTTTTACCCCAAATCTCTCAATCCTATAAAATAGTCAAATTCCGCCTCTACGTCTCTTACGTCAGACATAATTTCTGCTTCTTGCCAGTCCCTTACCAGCTTTACAAACAGCATATTTCACTATTTGTAGCATGTAATCTTCAGAAAATGAAATTTTTTTTTGGTGCTATTTTGAGTGGGTTAGAACTGCCCAGGTGAAAATGAAAGTGTTTATGGTAAGTTCCTTATAAATATACATTATTTTTGAGGCAGGTTGCTGTGAAAGTAAATAAATAAGAAGGCAGAGTATTTGGTAATGCAATGATTGCTAGCTCGATTCCTTTGTCGTATTTTATTATTTCATATTTTGAACAATTTTCCAATAAATTCAATATGCGTGTAATTTAAATTTAAGGAATGTTATTCTCCACTTAAGACCATACATTTAACATAATTTATTAATCATTTGATTGGCGGGTAATGTCCTCAAACTCTTGGTCAACAAAAATTCAACGGCAATTGATGGCTATTGGCTGGGGAGAAGGAACTTTCCAAGGTCCATGTATGACTATGGGTTGCAAGATAGTCACAATGTTTACTTTTTCATTTCAGAAATTCTAAAAGTATGCTTCAGTTGAAGTGGAATAACTTGATTCAATAGTAGAAAGAGGAGAAAGAGTCCCAAAATATATTCTTATCCTGGCACATATCCAGGTTGAGTATTTCCAGCGTGAAAAGGCAGACTCCTGCTCCTTCATCATCTATGTCAGGGGTGTCAAAGTCATTTTAAGTCGGGGGCCACACGATAGAACAAACATTCTGTCGGGGGCTGGACTAGTAGATTTAAGAGAAAGAAAAAAAGATAAATAAATGAGAGAAAGAGAGAGGGAAAAGAAGAGAGGGTGGGACAAAGAAAGAAAAAAGGGAGAGAGCGTGAGAAACAAAAGTGATAAAAAGACTGATAGCGAGAAAACGGGTGGAAAAGAGAGATAAAGAAATAAGAGAAAGAGGGAGGGGAAAAGGAGAGAGGGTGGGATGAAAAAGAAAAAGAGAGAGAGAGAGAGAGAGAGAGAGAGAGAGAGTGAGAAACAAAAGAGATAAAAGGAGTCATGAGAGGGAAAAAGAAAAGGAAATCCAAAGAGAAATAGAAAGACAGAAGAAGAGAAATGAGAAAAGAAAGTTCAAAGGGTAGGAAGAGAGAAAGAGAAAAGAGAGAAAACGAAAATAGGAAGTTAGAGATAAAGAGGTTAAAAGACACAGAGAGAGAAAGGGACAAAGAGCAACAAAGGAAGAGAAAAAGAGAGACACAGAGAGTGAAAGAGACAAAGAGTGGGAGAAAAGGGGTGGAAAAGAGAGAGAGAGAGAGAAATAAATACAAGTACAGTGTCTTTGTTCGAGGCACCTGGCTTTGGCAACATCAAGTGGACATATTTCAACCTGCAGCTTGTTTTTCTCTTGCGCTTCTCTGATTGTGGTCTCGCGGGCCGGATTCAATCCCTTAGTGGGCCTGATCTGGCCCGCGGGCCGCCTCTTTGACACCTGTGATCTATGTTGATGTCAAAGCTGTCCTGAGTGCTGGAGCGTGCATACTTTTGGGTGCGGGCCATGAATGTAGTTTCGCCGGTGGAACGTCCCACAGAGTCTTCGATGGACTTGACCCTGGATCACCTTACCTTTCGTGGCTATGTAAATAAGAGTGGTGATTACTAGCCATTGTGCAATATTAAGAAAAAATATTTGACTGTAATTTAAATGAAAACAGCAATATTTTTTGTAGATAATGGGAATTTTTTAATAAATTTTGGTGAATACTTGATAGTTGAGTGTGCATACATCTGTCTGAAAAAAAAAATCAAATATCCGCTAATTTTAATTTCTTAAAAATGAATTGAAAATTCTTTGAATTGTATGGTGGAGAACAACAGATTCCAGACCTTTGGGGACCTGAGGAAGCAGTGGACTGAGTCTGAACTTTACATTAATATATTATTATCATTATAATCATATTTGGCATCTTAACCAAGTTACATTTTACTAGTTATTTGGTTGTTGTTGATGTGCTCTGTACAGCCCGTTGCGGCTAGTTGCTATCCGGCTATCCTACTATTTACCACTGTCCTCCTGCTTTCCTTTTTGGATACATGCGTGGCCAATAAGACCTACAGCCGGGAGGAGCTCATCCGACTGGGTGGGCGTCTAAATTTCGACTTTTCGGGCACTTTCTATACCACCCATGACATCCCGAATGAGCTCCAAAGGGACTCTGGTTCGCCCTGCTTTCCCGCTCCACCGAAGAAAAAGAAAAATCGAAGACGAAGACAGCGCAAAGACAGAAAACAGAAGCGGGGATGTCGTGCAGGGAAGCGTGTGAAGTTGAAGGTACAACGACATGAAGATCTGTCTAATCCAACCATCATTTCTTCGTCGATTCTGCGAGTCAACCGACGCCTGAAGCATCTCGTGACGATTTCTACAAAGACTACTGCTAAGTTAAATGATTCAAAGCTAAAATTTGGTCTTTTGAATGTTAGATCGCTTGCTCCTAAAGCTTTACTTGTAGATGATATTATTCGCGATTATAAACTTAACTGTATCGGTCTTTGTGAAACTTGGTTACGCCCGGATGAGTATTTAGCGCTAAATTATGGGTGGCGGTGTCGCGCTCATTTCTGAAAAAACGCTCAAATTTACTCCTTGTACCTCTAATAATCACAAGTCATTCAAGGCTCTTGTTATGAGGTCCTCTCCATTGTCAATTTATGTGATAACTATCTATCGCGCACCAGGACCATACACAACTTTCTTAGACGAATTTGCTGAACTTTTCTCTGAACTAGTAACCTATGCAGACAAAATTATAATCATGGGGGACTTTAACATATGAACTCCCCACTCAGTTCACTCACTGTTGCGTTTCAGTCTATAATTGATGCATTTGGTTTTAATCAACTGGTAGATTTGCCAACCCATAAAGATGGAAACACGCTCGACTTGGTTCTGACTGGAGGAGTTTCAACCTCAAACATGACGGTGCTATCGTGTAATACAGTTATCTCGGATCATTATTTAGTTACATTTGAGGTGCTAGCTAAATGTAGTACCAAAAAAACTGAAGGATTCACTGGACGCAATATAAGCACGGGCACAGTTTCTGAGCTCTCCGATATTCTTCCAGGAGCAGTTGCGTCCTTTTCTTCCTAGGCTCTATCGAACCACTCCTAAATGAATTCAATGCTACCCTGGCTAGTGCCCTGGATTCAGTAGCGCCCATCCGGCTTAAATCAAGACCTAAAAGACGCACACCTTGGTTTAATGATGAAACTAGATCCCATAAACGAGAATGCAGGTAATCTGAAAGAAAATGGCGCGCTACCAAGCTTGAAGTTTTCCATCAAATCTGGTGTGATAGTTTGTTGAAGTATAAAGCGGCCCTGGCCTCTGCAAAATCAGCCTACCTTTCAAAGGTGATTGCGTCACAAAAGAACAATCCCAAGGTCCTTTTCGACACTGTAGCATTGCTCACAAGGCAACAGACTATCCCAGATAGCTCCATTCATTCTGCCCACGACATAATGGTCTTCTTTACTAAGAAGATCCAAAGCATACAGGAAGAAATTGCTAAAGACAGTATTAATTCAACACATACTAAAGCACTCAAATCTATAGATGCACGACATGATGGCTGTCCAGGGATTTTGTCCCGTTTTAGTGAACTGTCACTCGATAATCTTAAACAGATGGTGAATACGGCCAAACCGACGACTTGCCAGTTTGACCCGCTTCCATGTTCACTTATTAAAGGTCTCTTTGGCGTTCTTGCACCTTCAGTTCTAAATATTTTAAACATATCACTCTCCTCAGGTGTAGTTCCAGCGGCTTTTAAGTCCGCCGTCATTAAACCCACACTGAAACGACCCAACCTTGATCTAGAAAACTTATGTAATTATAGACCTGTGTCAAACCTACCGTTTCTTTCTAAAATACTTGAAAAAGTAGTGGCACAGCAGCTGAATGATTTCATGTCCGAGAACAATCTCTTTGAATCAATGCAATCAGGATTCAGGGCTAACCACTCTACTGAGACAGCTCTGATTAAGGTAACCAATGATCTCCTACGGGCAATGGACTCTGGCGCATCATCACTTTTGCTGCTGCTGGACCTTAGTGCTGCATTTGACACAGTGGACCATAATATCTTGCTAGAACGGTTGGAAAAATGGATTGGTCTCTCAGGAAACGTCCTCTTATGGTTCAGATCCTACCTCTCAGATAGGACACACTGCGTTAAATATGGCGAATTGACATCTGAGCCATTTAGTGTTACTTGTGGTGTTCCGCAGGGTTCAGTGCTTGGCCCCCTTCTCTTCAGCATTTATATGCTTCCACTAGGTGATATTATTCGCAAGTATAATATCAGTTTCCATTGCTACGCAGATGACACTCAACTCTATCTCCCGATAGAGGAATCTGCCACACTAAACTGTGGAAATTTGGAGGCCTGCCCCACTGAGATAAAAGAGTGGATGTCACTCAATTTCCTGCGTCTTAACTCTGAAAAGACTGAAATGTTAGTTATTGGTCCATCTAAGTCCCGTAACTTATTCTCTAAAACCGCTGTGAACATAGACAATTGCCACATCACACAGAGCGACTCACTTAAAAATTTAGGTGTCATTTTCGACCCCGATCTGTCCTTTCAAACACATGTGAAGAAAATTACTAGAACCGCTTTCTTCCATCTCCGTAACATTGCTAAAATTTGTCCTATACTTTCTCAGTCGGATGCGGAAAACATAATTCACGCGTTTGTTACCTCCCGTCTCGACTACTGTAATGCACTACTTTCCGGTCTTCCGATGACCAGACTCAAGAGTCTTCAGCTGGTACAAAATGCTGCAGCGAGGCTTTTAACAAGGACAAAAAAGTACGATCACATCACCCCAATTTTGGCTAACCTGCATTGGCTCCCTGTTAGCCTAAGATGCGATTTTAAGGTTCTCCTACTACCATACAAAATCATACATGGACTTTCCCCCTCATATCTTTCAGATCTGATCACCCCCTATGTCCCGGCCCGAAGCCTTCGTTCCGAAAGCGCCGGTCTCCTGGTGATCCCAAGAGCCAAGAAGTGTTCCGCTGGTTCGAGAGCGTTCTCCATCCGGGCACCGGTGTTGTGGAATGCTCTTCCCACGGAGATCCGATCTGCAACCTCAGTGGAAATGTTTAAATCTAATTTTAAAACTCACTTCTACTCTATAGCATACGAATAACCTAAACTTCTTTTATGTAATAACTTGTGAAGCCCTTAGAGACTATTTGTGATTAAGGGCTATACAAATAAAAATGACTTGACTTGACTTGATACTTTTTGGGGATAAAGGGCTATACAGATAAATTTGACTTGACTAGTTAACATAGACATGTAACATATTTCATAACAATAAACCTAAAAACACCATAGCAGTTTATTCCTAAACCAAATCAAAACCAAATTCCTTGAGGTAGGCAAGAACGTTTAGATATAGAAAGGTGCCTTGTTAAAAATGCTTTTTTTTTCCCCAAAAAAACATAGCAATTATGTACAATAAAATTATGAGAACATTTTATTTAACATTTTTGCCATGGCCTTCTTATCTACTGAAAATCCGTGACAGGGCTGTTTTTATTAATTAAATGTTTGTATTAGGGCAGTTTCTATTATTTCAATGTTCCTTTTATCAATTGAATTTTAGCACTCTATGTACTACACCTTCTGCTTCGCTGAAAAAAAATGGCGTTTCGAATAGCTTTAAAACGCAGTCAGTGCTGATGGGGCACGTGCTCTCAGATTTTTCCTTCATGCAACAACTACGATAATATCTTTTCCGGTGGTCCTACTGCTACGCCGATGGTCACTTCAATTTTTAGCCGCATCCTCTTAGCTAACAAACAAGCATAAGAGGGCAAGTATGCAGCAGGAATGGAAACGTAACAGCGAGGCACATGTGCTCCCGCTTGACAATGTGAGCCAGCGTTGTGTAACGTAACGTGAGTGCCGGGGACATATGCTGTTTGTTTGGCAGCATGCTGGGCTTCTGCCTGTCTGTCCACAAGCTCCTATATGGAGGAAATGCGAAAAGTCACATGGCGTCTGCATGGGCAACAGGGCACACATTGTTGCTGCTTCCTCACATGACCTGGCGTGACCAAAAAACTAACAAAAGGGACAGTAAAGTTTATGTGGGCACTTGATGTATGAATTGGTTGGTCTGTCTGGACCTTAACGAGACAGCCTTTAATGTTTTAATCGGGCTGGGAGATCTGATCCCATCATACAATCTCCGATTATATTTAAAAAAAACAAATTGAAAAGTTAACCCACTGTTTTAGCCTCCTAAAAACATAGAGTATGTGTGATCATACTCATGCAAGCGCTGGTTACTACCATCTTCTTCTACGCTTGCCAGACAAAGAGTCTCACGGCAAAGCTGGAAGGCAAAATCGAGGCCACGGAGATGCAACATTACAGCCAACTTCTAGGCTTCAGCTATGAAGCAAATAAAACAGTGGGTGGCAGTAGCTCAGGTGGTAGAGCGTTCGTCTTTGGATCAAGGGATCCCAGTTCGAATCCCGTCTCGCCCGTGTTACATGTCGAAGTGTCCTTGGGTAAGACACTGAACCCCTAATACCCCCAATAAGCAGGTTAGCGCCTTACATGGCTGCAGGGCCGCTATTGGGAAATGTGGAGCACATTGTAAAGCGCTTTGGGAAGTCATTGACTTGAAAAGCGCTATATAAATGCAGATCATTTCATTTCATTTCATAAGAGGCACGTTGGACCTTACGAAGAATTGGCACTGGAGTGTAGTTCCTAGGCTACTAGTCTACTGTGCATGGACAAAAACTGCAGTGGTATGCTCATGTCACAAGATCATCGGGACTGGCGTCACAAGCTCTCCGGGGCACAGTCCAAGAGACCAGGAGGAGAGGAAGTCAGAAAAGGTCCTGAGCTGATAACATCAAGGAATGGAGTAGAGAAAGTTGCCCGGGGTTGCGTCCTCAATGGTGCCCCAATGACCTAGGCGTTTTAGGCATCTATCAACCCTGTGACACAGGCTATTCAAAGCACTTTTTATAAAACATTTAACATTATAAATATTGTTTTTGTTAATGTTTCCATTGTTCAGTAGTTACCACATTTGCCTAATATGTTCTCTGGTCGAGACAAGGGTGCAAACATATGTTGATCTGGAGAGGGATCGGCACCACCAGGCTATACTTGCCCAAGACACACCACAGGAAATGGTTCCCCTAAAACCCTAGTGGTGAAGGGATCCAACCATCCAATATAAACGTACATACAGTAGGTTACATACATAAATAGAGCAGACAAAAAAACTAATTTTACTTGACAAAGACTATCCCACTGGGTTTCATCGTTAGAAAATAATGCTAGAAGGGATTCAAGGGTTACTTTAAAAATGTCATCCAATACTAGTTACCTGTTGAAAAATGTAATCAGTAATGTAACTTTACAATGTAAGAATGTGACTAATAAAAGAAAAAAATAGACATAATTTAAATAAGATAAGAACATTTTGTCTAAGATAATTGAACGTTGTAACCTTGAAAAAGAATTGGAGGAAGCCAAGATCAGTTAGTTGCTTGTAGTCCGACAAAAAGGGCTTTGATTTTAACCACGTAGTATAGTTTATTAAGCAAGTATAAAACTTTCTCTTTCACATGATAGACAATGTATGCTCTGTTTTCGTTTATATTAAGAGGAAATTAAGAACCCAATATTGTTTTAAACACACTAAGTTTTACAACAAACTCTTAAAACGCCTTTTTTATTCTACCATCCTGTATATATTGTGATTCAAACAATGTGATCATTTTTAAATGAATTAACTGATGACTGTAAAATTATGTGAAATATAATAATTTTATCATATGATTGATAGAAGAAGTGTCCAATTGTTTTTATTATTTTGGGGATGGGTCTTTTATAAGACTTTGTCCTCAAGCTGTCAGTCTTTTTTCTTTTCAGGTGATTTGTTCATTTTGTGATGTGATGTTTGTTGCAACACGATTGAAAAAAACAAAACAAAAACAAAATACAATACAAAACAAGTTTTACCTGTTTGAAGAGGGGATGCCAATCCCTTGACAATATTCAAACTTACTAGGCTAAGTAAAACATTCTTACAACATAATAATACAGTGATCATATGGTATATTCTGAACAATAATTAACTGCAAAATTAAAAAGAAGACAATCAATTAAATTCACTTTATGTCCCTGAACGCATCACTAGTGGTCAACCGTGCTTGCCAATGCGCATGCTCATAAGCTGTCTGACGAAACTGCAGCCGCACACCAATTAACTAAATCAGTGCTACATTAAAGGAAAAAGTGCTGAGTCAGCTTTTTGAAGATTTTTCACACATAGTTTAACCTACCTGAATGCCTGTGGAAGATGGTGGTCATACCCAAACTCCTTCCACGTTTTCATGGGTGGACAGACACTCAAACAAACAAAATAAATAAACAGTGAAAAACTTCTGAGTCGACAAAACCAAAAGTGCTGAGTCAGTTTTTTGGGGGCATTTTCACATTTAGTCTAACACACTTAACTGCCAGTGGTGGTCATATAAAAACAAAAACAGATAGATCACAAACAAAAACCACCCTCACTTCGGGCGCGGGTGAATATTATTGACCAGTTGTTTGGTGGTGTTATTAATCATGTAAGACTATTCCTACAGCAAACCAAATTTGAAATGCATTTTTTAGTTCTTTTCACACCAACGTTTCTGACAGAACCCATGACAGCATCATAAAAGAAGTGTGTGGTCATCGTTGAGGTAAGATTTGTAACACGAAACAACCTGGTTATTGCTGTGCATGCCAACATGGGCACTGACGAGGCATCAGAACCAGAACATTTACTGCCGACTAAAACATGTGCAGAAAGCCCCTGCTGATTCACACCTGCATCTCCAGTGACAAGTGTTTTCAAGCCTCGCTACCGCCTTCCACCGTGTACTCCAAAATTCCCCTCTCAAAAGTGATCCAATGGCACATGCTTTACGTCATAAGGAGTCACTTGGCATGTGTTTTACGTACAAGGTTATCACGCACTAGCAACGTTGCACAGGGCTCATTGCTGCTCCAAAGTCCGTTGGACTGAAAACACAACAGTGACGTCAAAACAGCAAAAAACGATCACATATGTTGTTATTTTTATTCTGTTGACAGATCATGTTGCTTAATTTAAGGATTTTTTTTCCTCAGATGAAACAGGTTTTTTTACATAAAGTTAGATAAATTATACTAAAATATCATTAGGGACTTTTCGTAATTAAGAAAAAAAAATAAAGTAACACTTGTTTAAATAAAAATAATGACTGATAATGATGGTAATTTTTTTTCACTTTCAAAAGTTTGAAAGAGTTAATGTTTTAACTAAAATCAGAAAATCAGTCTTTTATGGCTGATGATCTTTTCAAGGGTTGAAATTTATAGTATTACTATAGTATTACTGTAGTATTATTAATATTGTTTTATCATTATTTTCTTTAATTAAATGATTTACTTAAAGTTTTTTTTTTACAAAACTATAATATACATGAAAAGAACATAATACTAATAAAAATATATCAAGTGTCAGTATCTTTAGGATTACTCTTAATTTTGTATATTCCTAACTTGTAATTGTTGTTGGTGTTTTAGAAAATAAGAAAATGCTATTTCAATGAACGGAATGATGTGCTGTCCACAAAAATATCTTTAAAATGTTTTTTGTTTTTTTAAATAATTTTTGGGGGATATTCTTTCCATAGTTGCTAGGTCAGGAAGCAGCCGGCAACTTTTTGATGAACAGCCATTGGACTCTTTTGTTCTCAAGGTTTTCTTTGTTACATTTTGCGGGTGGACCCAAGTGACAGAGGAGCAGAAACATAAGCAGGGGTACTCAAAAAAAGAATGGTATTTACCAGCAAAGTAACAAACCAATGAGGGGGCACAATAGATATGACATGTCCAAACAAAATCAAACCTGACAATGTCAAACTCAAAAAGAAGACAGAAACGGAAAAGACAAATGCATGGAACAAATTAACAAACATGTGGACACTAAACTAATAAAATTATGCCCAAACCTGGAAAACAGACAATAATACCAAATCAGATGTCGCTATATCAGTGGAAATGAAATGACCCGACAACGTGTACAGTCCAAAATGTCATTATAAAGGGACAGATGTGTGGTCCGTTTGATGTGTCCGTTTGCTGATAGAAAAGACCCGTGAATTCCGTAAAGATCGCCATCTATATATCGGATTCATTGATCTGAAGGCCGCCTTTGACACTGTCTGCCACTCTTCACTGTGGAACATCCTCCAAGCTCTCAGAGCACCACCCAAGATCATAGCCCTGTTCAAGCTGCTCTACAGCAACGCAGAGAGCTGTGTCCGTATCAACGGCATTGACTCCGACTGGTTTGCTATCTCCAGCGGCGTTCGCCAAGGCTGCGTGGCTGCTCCCGACCTTTTTAATTGCATCATCGACCATCTGATGTTCAGGGTTAGTGAGCGCATCCCCGGAGTGTCTTTCGGCAACTACCACCTGACTGACCTGGAGTATGCTGACGACACCATCATTCTCAGCACTTCCTACAGCCAGCTGAGAGACGCTCTGGGCATTTACAGCGAAGAGGCAGCGCGGCTTGGCCTGCAAGTGAGTTGGACGAAAACCAAGTTCATGTATGTCGGTGATGGACCAGATCCACCTCCCATCCAAATTGGTAGCGACATTGTAGAGCCTGTCAAGAGCTTTGTATATCTGGGGTCCATGGTGACAGACAATGGGGACCTAAAACCAGAGATTCTCCGCAGAAGAGCCCTGGCAGCATCTGCTCTGCAGTCTCTCTGGAAACCACTCTGGCGGCACCAGACCATCGCACGCAAGACGAAGCTCCGCATTTACAACCTCGCCGTACTCCCTATCCTGCTTTATGGCTCAGAAACATGGCCCCTGAACGACACCCTGGCCACAAGAATCGATGGTTTTGATAGCAGGGCTCTCAGAACCATCGAGAACATCAGGTGGCCCCAGCGAGTCTCCAATAAAGAGCTCAGAGCCCGCACGTGCCAGCCCCAAGCATCTTCCTTGGTCGCACAACGCCGCACCCGCTGGTTTGGCCATGTCCTTCGTCTACCACCAGACCATCCGACACGAGCCATTCTCCAGTTTGACCCAAAGGCCGCAGGCTGGAGACGACCACGAGGGAAACCCCGCACTCGATGGCTCGACGTCGTTGCGGGCGACCTCCAACAACACGGAGTTGCCGTAGAGGATGCAGAACAGCTGGCACAAGACCGCCAGCATTGGAAAAACCTGGTTCATCTGGTCGGCTCAACGCACAGGGACGGGACCCCCCGACCTTCGCTGGAGCAATAAGTAAGTAAGTAAGATGTGTGGTGATTGGACACACCACTGCCTAATTCCTAAAATGGTTGGCGCCCCCAGGGGGACAGTTCCTAACAGTATTTGCTTGTTCCTAAGGGGTCAGCTCATAGTCATTTTGCAATGTGACGTAGTGAAATAACTTTTGAGTTGACGATCTGTGCACTAACATTTGACATTTCCTGAAGTTCATCTCCAAGATAAAGCTTTTGAAAACCAGCATTACGAATAAAAATCTACTACGTTATGTGTATTTCATCAAGTGTGTCACAAAATATGGGTCAGGATGATTCGTCTTTGTGAAAGTACTAAATCCAGGACAGCAATTGTTGTGAACACTGAGAAACCATGTGACTATATGCTCATGCTCAAGTGACGACCAGTCGGTCATTTGTTCTTTGGTTTGAAATTTGATCGGCACACTTCCTCAATTAATGGGCACATAATAATATAATGACACACACTCAACACAATTTCTCCTCCCACAAGTTGTAATTTTACTTTTTTACAGGCAGATATATGTATACCAATTTTCTCTCAGACAACGTTGGAATCTTTTCAGTCAATGTAACTGCATTTGCCAGGAAAAGAGTGAGTCATCCACAACTTTTTCATGCTGGTTTAGGGAAACAGCATTGAAGCTAAATCGACTACTTGACAAAATCCTGTCTATATTGGATGAAATGTTTGGGTCATGTTATTTTATTATTATTATTTATTTTAGCGCTGAAATGAGAATGCAATCTATTGTCATTATTGTTGATTCTTTTTGTGTTCATGGAATTTGCTCACCAAACAGTGTTGGGTGCATTGCTGAGAAAAAATGTAATTAGCTACGGTTACTTGTTCCTTTTTGTAAAAAATAACCCAAAAGTAGCACGTTACTCTGAAAGTAACTACCCCCTAAACTGCTTTAATACAGCCACATAATAAAATGAATAGAATAAAACGTGGACACGAACCTGTTGCAGTGAGGCTTTCATATTTTTTTAATGGCTTGTGCATTCTTGAGCGCTTGTAAAGAACACTTTGCTAAAACTGTCACAATCACCTGGATTGGGAACACCTGGGCTCAGGTTTTGGCGCCAACAGCCAGGACAGCTGATTGGCGCACCCTGTCCATTTAACTCCTCAGCTTCCGGAATCAAGCTGTCTGATTGTACTCACGCTACCTGTTGCCTTCAGCTCAGTAAGCCCGTACTTCTGACTCTTTGCCTGCTCCCTGTTTTCTTCTGATTGATCTCCGTTGCCGACCCGTTTCTGTAATTGCTTAAGATCTGCCCTGCCCGTCTGACTCCTGAACTCTTTTCCGAACACTACGATTACGCCTGTCCGCGACCATTCCCGCCAAGCCTTCACCCGCCTGTCAAGTTCCGTCAATCCGCCAACCAACGGATCGAAGAATCCCAACTTGTCATTTCCTTCCTTTCAATAAAACCAAGAAACGAGCGCAAGTGATCTCAGTCTCCCTTTCGTCCTGTCTGACAAAAACACTTCATTTTAGAGGTAAGATTGGGCCTAAAAAAATCCAGACCGACCGGACCCAACCTGCGGGTATAAAAGCCCGAACTAGCCCAACCAATTAACTTTATTCGAAGGACTGAGCCTGAAGGAAATCCACATTTTCACATTATAAATTAAAAAGAAATCGTGGAAAAATAAGCTTGGTGATTGATATTTTATGCCTGAATGACGCACGATAATTTGGTGGTGCACAAAGACAGGCTGGTATCTGACCCAGAATTGCCAAGGTTTTTTTGACTGCGACGCTAAGCTGCGCTATGCGAAAGCTGCGCCATGCGAAAGCTGCACTACACAGAAGCTGGTTTGTCGTCTACCCTTGGTCCGAGTGTCTTTTGTGTTGAGGAACAAGCCATTTGATGCGAGGTTTGAAAAGCTTCTGCTCCTCAAATACAATCAGTGGTGTGAGAAGAGGTAGTATAGTCTGATTGACTGGATTCATGATGGAATACAGAATGTCTCATTTGTCTTAAGTTGTTATATTTAGACTGCAGTCTTGAACACACTTTGTTGTGTATTGTATTGTTAAACTGTTTACTTTTGTTGAGAAAATATATTTGAAGTACAGTAGAATATGTAAACTTGACCACTTGTCTAACTTGAGACTGTGATTTGTGGTACAGAGTGAAACTCACTTCATATTGATATTGACTTTTGTTGTAAAGAAAATATTAAACTTCAATTCCCAATGTCTACTTGACCAGTTGTCTCAGGTCATAAGAGTAAGATTTAATTTATTAAATTCACCTTATGTTGTTTACTGTTGATTGTAATTTTATCACACTGTTAACTGTTTGTTTTTTTTGCACTTCAAGTGTAGGATAAATCCGTAGATGCTGAGGTGTAATAAATAATATAAGGTTCTATTATAACACAACTACCCGTCTGTTCTTCTCTTTTCAACTGACTCATATACTGCTCAGAAAATGTCAAATTATTTGAAATATTTACTTTCCCTGGTAACTAGTTAATTTTACTATAGAGTGAATCGGTTATAAACTCAGTTACTTTTTTAAAGAAGTAGTGAGTAAATATAACTAATTACCTTTTTACAGCAACGTGTCCAACACTGCCAATGAAATCTCCAATCAAATTTAACACTTTCACGTCAAATTGGCACATCACAGGTTAGTGCAGGAATGTATACATTCTGTGTGACAATCTGACCTGAAAGGCATTTTTGTATCTATATGCTCACACAGTTCTGGTGTTTTCACATACTGAGATAATGACACATGTTAATACAAATATGCATGGGAAGTGAGTCTGGTGTGACAGTCAGTGCCTTGCATGATCATAACCCCCTTGGAACTTTTCAGGGTTTTGCAACATTTTAGTCTAGAAGATAGCAAATATATATATTTTTTTGTCAAGAGTCAACAAAAAGTGGCACTCAATTGTGAGGTGAAAAGAAAATTATTGAATATATGATACTTTTTTGACACATAAAAACTGAAAAGTGTGGCCTGCTTCACCCAAGGACAATGTTTTTCATTGGTGTGTGTCTTGCTACACTGTGCTTCAGGTATGCCACAGAATAGTAATTTCTTCATATGCAGGTGTCATCTTTGAGGTCAGATGAAAGTGTGTTTCCCTTTATAAATTCAAACGTTTTCACCTTCTTCTTAAAAATAATATGATAAGCATCTTGAAGCTATGCCAGGATGCTTTTTCTGGGCTTCATCTTGCCTTAAAACACAATTATCCCGGAGATCCTGGTGGAGTAACTCTCCCACCTGGGGCTCTCCTCCTCCTTCTGGTCCGGAATTATAGACTCTCTTTCCAACTGCCCACAGGCTGTGAACCGGCTCCCTACAAGATGTGTGCTTACCCACTGATTGTTCCCCAACCAAACCCGCAAACTCAATTGTGAATTTTGCACAACCTTGTCTCTGATGAGAATGAGGCGACATACAGGAAAGAGATGGAGATGCTGACAACGTGACAACCACAAAATCCAAGGAAATCATACTCGGATTCAGGAGGACAAGAAAAAACCCAGCATCATAATTGGAGTCTACTCCTCTAAATTTTCTGAGCGTGCACATCTCCCATGACCTCTCCTGGTCGGTCTGCCAAAACCAGGGCCGTGTGAGAAGGCCCAGCGACTCCACTGACTGAGAGAACTCAGGAAGAACAACCTGAAATATAAACTGCTGGTGTCCTTCTGCAAAGCAACAATGAAGAGCATTCTGGCACGGCAGGAGACGAAAAAACATATAGTGTCATCAACATAGCCCAGAAAATCATCGGCTATTCTTTTTTCCAGTCTGCCCAGCCATTGTTTGCTTGCGATACTGCAGCAATACGCTTTTTTTTGACCCAATTGTTACACTGCACTTACAAGTACTACCCTATGAATATTTTTGCCGATTATTTCTGGCATTCATTCGAAGTCAAAATGTCTAGTATAGTAAAAAATGTTGCTAACGTGAGACAATTGTAATGCTGGTAGAGGAAAATAAATAGCTGCGTATCTATTGCGATTCGTGTTGAAGTACAGACCATTAAGTACACACTTTAGGACACAAGTTCACACTGTCTTCTAATACACCTCCACTTGTGCCTTACAGTGACCACTACCCATTTGACTCTGCCTCATCTGGCAGTCATGCCATTCCACCACAAGCTCATTAGGGCAAGACAGCTCAGCCTCTCGTGACTATCAATAGCCTGCAATGTGAAGAGTATGACTTGCATATGCTGTCATTAGTCTTGTGGTCTCACATGACAGCGCCTCTGGAGGAGCAACTGGAGCGCTTCTGTGTGTCACTAAAATGTGTCGATTGTGCTTGCACGCCTCCTTAAGATGCGTCCTTCTGTATCATCTGCTCTGACGAAGTGTGGAGGTTTAGAATAGAATGGTGGATGGTAGGAGCACAGAAAAAGATCTGACTGATTTATGAGTCTTGAACGCAAACAACTCTTTGAATTCCCCCTCAAGGGGGTGGTGGGGTTGCTCTTATCCTCCTTTTTCATGAGAAGCAGGGAACAAGGTCTTCTCCACACCAGTATCCCCTCGGGCAGACAAAGTATTTATTCAGTGACGTGCAAATCTCCATCGCAGCATAGTTGATTCTGAATAACGTTTACGACTATGCAAGGCTAATCAAGGGCCATAGCAGCTGATTATCCAGGGAGCACAGCCAACTCTTCTGTGGGACTCGCATAAGAACTCGAGAGTCCAAATCTGCGGGCGTGATACGATCACACACGACCTGATGTATGATTTGCAAACGCATACATAAGAAGTCGCGGGTTGCCTCTGGCGGGGTTCTTCTAGTACACATCTTTGATCTTCTCTGTTGCCTTTTGTTACATCAGCACAGGGCAGTCTTTGTGCACTCACTGTGCACTAACTCACTCCCTGTGCTTCTTGGCACAACGTAGTAAAGTCTGGATGACTCCCTGACCGTTGACCTTAAACAGGGTCAAAATAGAGAATTTGCATGGTTTCAACACATCGCCATTGAACTTGAGGCAATTTCATTTGTGTTGGCGGCATTTATAAAGACATGGGCAGAGCATGGAACGTTGTCAACACATGGAAATGCTGGCCATTTTCATGTGAAGAATTATTTTGATGATCTCACAAAGAAATGAAAACCCAATTCACCATTTTTCTTAATGTGGTTGTTTTATACAAACCAACCGCATCTCTTGAGGTTGTGACCAGAGAAAAGACTCATACAGTAAAGTTTTGAAAAAAAAGTTAATTTAAAGAAAATAATTTGATTACAGAAAAACAAGGTTCCATGAAGGTCACTGACTTATGAGGAGAGTGTGAATTTTTGTCATGATTACTCATTACACTCACTGTGCCCGCTCGTTTGGCGCCAGCTGCTGCTGGTTACCTGATTGGTTTCCCGTCCTACTTAAGCTCAGTCCTTTCACTCACCTGTTGTCAGTCGGTCAGCAAACCTTTGTTTTCACAAGGCAAGCATTTTTTACTCTGACTTGCGTCAGTACTGTTTTGTCACCTGTTTTCCACTCGTCCGTTACTGATTTCCCTGTTTGTCTCCTGCTACGACCCGTTTTTTGACCACAACCACGTTCTGAACTCCCGTCCCAACTAACGACCTGTGTTTCCGTCTAACTATGCCACCATCTCCTGCTTCGGAAGTTCCTCTTTCGGAACGTGTTTCCATCCCGTGAGCGGCTTGCTTCCCACGTCCGGCGAGCACCGGATCGCTGGCGCTTCTTTTCCTCTATATTTCAATAAACTTGTGAGTGACGTTACGCATCTGGGTCCTACCTTTGTTCTGGTTGTGACAATTTTTTGACTTTTAGATGTTGCTTTATGCAACCTAAAACAAGTCCTACAAAGCACACGGAAGACTACAAACTGCAGAAATTAGAAAAGACTAAACCACATAACTTTTCTTCAAATCATTTTGCCTAGTCTTTCACAAGGTTAATTGTTTTTGGGAGTACCCTGGGCAGCATGATGGTGTACAATCATGTCAATTACCTGTGTGGATTATGGAAAATAGGTAAAAATTCATTGAACAAGAGTATTTTTTAAAAAAAGCATGTTTGTATGATTTTTCATGTAATTTAATTGTCATTTAATTAAGTTTTTAGGAGGCGCTATAAATAATAAAAAATATTCCTTTAGTCATCAAAGCCTATCTACAAACAAGCTTGATCCCCAACTCCGACTGTTAAGTATAAACATCCAAAATCCCCCAAAAACATGAATACAAGGTGACACAGAAAAGCTCACTATGTGGAACAAACGATGAGGGACCGGGGTTAGTTTGCAACAGGAAAAATGTGACAATTGCAAAAATGCCTAAATGTAAAAATTTATTGTTTTCCCGAAAGCCACAATCAAATAACCCTGTCTGGATTCTTCACAAAAAACAACTTTAAAAATAAATGATAACACTATGTATGAAATATATAATAACCAGATAACAATCTATGGGTTCTTCACGGACACAAAGTCCATGGAACATCAAATATCTGTTGTGGCGTGCACCGTCTTAACAGGTCAATGCTGAACTAGTTGTCAGAGCACCTAACCACCAGTGGTATAGATCACTTACGAAAAGGCGTTTTATATCATTATCACAGTATTTTTCGTCATTGTACTGGAGATAAATGTTTATGTTGCTGTACATTTCACATGTTATGATGACAATAAATTCCCCTCTTACACAGATGTATACGGTAAATAAATAAAAAAATCAATATGCTCTCCGGGATTCTCAGGGGGCCAGACCAAATGTGGAAGTGGGCCGTATCGGCCCCGCTGGCCGTAGTTTGGGGACCACTGATTTAACTCTTTGATTTCTTCGTGACATCAAACAGAGCACTCCAACTGAGAACGCAAAACACTTCACTGCCACTTTTTTTCAATTGATAAAAAACACAACAGTTCAGTGCCCACTGATACCAATCTCCAATACTGTAAGTACTATTTGATGCATAACATGCTTAAATACCTACATATAAGAATATAGAAAATGTCCTTAGAATTATATGCAATGAAGAGTAGCCACACACAAGGCCAGTATTTATTGCAGAAATCACTGGGACAGACTTTTTATTTTATGAGTTTTAGAAACTCATTGTCACTTGTTGTATGCATAAAACCACAAATTATTCCAAGCAGCTGTATTGTGTGAGGATTGCAAATCAACCAGTCGGATAAACCTCTGTCTTTTAAGTAAGCCTCTGAAACTTCATGCGACTCATTATTTGGCGTTTCCCTCTTTTGTGTAAAAGCTCTTTAAAGAGTATTTGTTGCTCTTTTTGCGCTATGTATATGTTTTGTATTATAGGATAAAACACAGGTACAGTGTGAACAAAACCCACCACTCCACTAGTTTTAACATTTTCGGGATGCTCTTTAGCCGCTTCAGAGCCATAGCTTGCATTCAAAAAGGAATAGAAACAAGTCTGTGTGGACTTGTGGATAGCAAAGTGCATTTGTATTCTCGGCATGCACTGTATTGGTGGGCAATACTTAAAATTTGGGTATAGATCGAATCTAAGTGAATACAAGTTACTATTGATCAATAATGATCTGATACTGATAACTTTTGCTAGGAAATGTCATGATCAATGAATAATTGACACCCCCACTCCTACAATGAGCACAGCAAAAACGTTTTAGTAACTAGAAATGTTTTATTTTATTTTTTTTATTAAAGGTGGGGTGCATCATTTGAGGTGTCCTTTAAAAAGTTTAAAGTTCAATATTTTCGGTATTGAGTATGTGCTAACCATTTCGAACTGACTTCAGAGACTTCTAATGCTTTAATCCACACGCCTCTCTGCTTTAATTTACTTTTGCAAAGCTATCCGGTGTGGAACACATTGGTAAGGAGGAATGGGTTGTGGAGAGGAATGCAGGAGATTGATGTTATGCACATCCTTGCATTTTTTTGCTTTTGTTTTGGTTCTATTTGTGAATATATCATGAACATGGTGAAAGTAATAATAGGCCCTCTTCAAGTACAGTCCAAACGCTTATCACCCCCCCCCCCAAAAAAAAGAGTTTATTTGAGCGCGTCTACTAAATGCACCTCGTTGCACACGCATCAAGTCTATTAGGCTACATAATAGCCTAACGTCATTTGTTAAACTCAGTAGTACTCATAAACAAAATAAAACACTTATAGTTAACCCTGGTCTTTAGCAGCAATATATATCCATGATTCCTGAATTCAACACAGCTACAGTTCAGCAGGAATTTATGTTTGAAGTCTGACAAAGATCTTTAAAAAAATCAAAATAAAAAGCTGGGATGCATTTGGGGATTTATATGTTGGAATACCACTTTTCTATGGAGCAGCACAAACAGCTAAATCAAAACAACTATAAGGTTCCCCTTTCTAAATACAAAAATGCACAAAGATTAATATTAACATTTTACCTGCTGTGTTAGACAATTCATGAATGAATCCATGGCGACACCTAACACTGCCGAGCTTTTTTAAATGATGGAGGGCACGCTTACGAGACATGTCTGCGTAAACACCGAACCCTGAATAGTCAAGCTGTCCCATATCTGTGTTGTCCTTTCAACCTTCCACCACATGGAATGTCAACAACAACACTTTTGCTGACGGAATATCCCAGAAAACAAAGGAAGAAACAAAAAAAAAGCAGTTCATCCATGTGTTTACATATTGACACATGTCATTCTCTCAAAGATCAGTGCCCTTTAAACCCGCCCCCTGGGGTATTTATCGCTGCAAGGGCCGGCGGCTGAAAGGCCCCCTGGAGATTTTTGCCTGTACTTATGACTATGTATAGCGCATCAAAGGAAAAGTAAGTATTGTGCCAGAATGGTCACATGTAATAACTCGTGTTTTTCTCTGCGTTCCCCATTTTTTTTATTGACAAGCACACCCTTTCCCTCTTTAATCCCTAGTTCTATCCTCGGACCAGGAATATGGAAGTACTATTGAGGGATTACATTCTTCATAAAAGCAGAGGGTTTATGCCTGAGACACATTTTTATAAATAACCTTGTGGACACGATTTACGATTTTAGGATTTAAAACAAAAGGATTAATGCTTTCACACAGAAAAAAACATTTAAAGAAATCATTTAGAGTAGATAATCTCTCCAATATGTTATTGCTACCCTCGTTTTTTTCCTCCCTCCAAAAATCGCCCGACTTGCCTTACAAACAAAGTTGGCTTCTAATACATCTGGAAATAACACCATTGTTTTCCAAATTGTAATCTTGTTGTTCAAACCATGAAAAGAAGATAATGAACGAGTGTGGATTAACACACAGATTTAATCTAACCGAATCCTGCCTTCTGGAAATGTAACTGGGAGGGAAAATGTACCAACATACTAACGCTTTGTCCTTTTATGTGAGTAAAAATTCCATTATCTATGAGTAAAAATTTTAATTTTGAAGGATGGTTGAGTACTAATAACCGGTAATAGGATTCTGTGCAAATTAATGCGTCATTTGGTCGCCTATAGGCTTTTTTTCGTACTAGGAGCTCATTGTTTCTGTTCTGTGATATTTTCTCATGGCATCATTGCTTTTTTTTTTTGTCTGTGTCTTTTTGTGCATTCGTTCTCTTAATATTTTTCTTGATAGGCCAATCCAATGTACTTTTTACTCCAAACAGACTCAACTAATCAGTAGACCGGAGGAGGTGAAAGACAGACTTTATCACCATCATTGCAGAATTCTGAAAAAGGCAGAGAAAAAAATACCCATTACAATTAATAATTGTACATGCATAATAGCAACACACAACTCTAAGGAGGAATAATATATCAAAAATATGTAGTGAATCCGTCATTTTTGGGGGGGGGCTTAATGCATCAAAAGTAATGTTGGTATCAGTACTTACTATCGGTGAGTCGAGGCTCAGCCTCAAACCAATGAACCTGCAATTAGGGTAACTTAATTTTACCTTATTGTCTGTTTTGTTTTATCATTGATCAATTGTTTAGTTACCTTGGATTACAAACTTTACAAATCCTTGGGATGATAACATCATATTTTATGGTAGAAGACCGACGTACCTTATTTTATATAAAACTAAAACGTTTCGCTGACAAAAGTCCCAATATTTTCCCCCAAATCTATACTGTTGGTTATTTTTAAAAATTATTGACTGTTTTGGGGTCCACATTTTTTAAATTTGAGGGATGTTGGGTTGGAGATGGTTCAACTTGATCTGATGACTCAGTATGGACCAAAAAAGGAAAATAATTATTTTTTTACAACTTAAATTTAAACTCTATATCTATGTAGCAAACAGGGGTTGATACGACAAATTTAGTTTACAGGATTGATCAGGGGTCGGAAAACAATCCTGGTGTTTGGAATTACCTGTATTGGAGCTGAGGAACTGCAAAAACATCGAGCATATACAGCACGTCAGTGACTTATTGTTGAGGGTATCACCCTGCAAATATGGTATCCTGTTGATCAGGGGTGAGGAAAATTTCTGAGTAATGGACCGGATCGGGTAAAAAATATGAAAAAATAGAGAGCAGCCAAAAAGGGGCTAACTCGCAAAAGTATCATAGAGAGCTCATGGGGGCTAACCGGGTCCCATCAATAAAAGGTCGCCACAGCCTTGGCAGACCAAAACAAACAGTTGGCAGCCAGCCTAACCGACACACGCGGAAAAAAACAGCAAGGAAAAGCCATAATCGCCTACCTAAAAGGAGGCACAGGCAAAGAACGAACGAACGCTGTACCAGAGGTAGGTAAACGTACCTGACGAAGCTTTTGGAGGTCAAAGTGCGCAACTCGAAAAAAACTGTCGTAAGGCCCCTAGCGACGGGATAAGCAAAGTTCCAATTTCTCCCAGCAAAAATGAGCGATATGCAACGGCTGTTCAATACAATCGCTGTGCATTCCGGAGCTGCCTCATAAGTTGCGACTAACCTTCTTGAGTCCCCCGGCCCGTAAAATACTTTGCAACATATCTGCACAATTGTGGGGAGGAACACTACAAATTCTGTGCCAAATTGAAAAAAATGAAATTTTTTGTGAATACCTTTGAAGAACTAATATAATTCTTTTTATTGTCATTATGGATTGTTGCAAGGTTGCCAGTGACCAAAATGATGACTTGCATGGTTGTTGCCTGCCCATTTGCAGGAAAATCTTCTCCCAGGCTTGAAATGCAAAGGGGCATTCAAGTTCACCAAGTTGTTCTCATGTGTCTGTTTGCTGGAATTGATGTTGGGCAGCTGGTTTCTCCCAACATCACACTTGTGCCTGCAGCTGCCACTGCCAGCATGTCGAGAAGATAAGGCCTCAAGGGGCGTGTGTCGTTCTCTCACCACCCAGGCTTGGAAAGCGCCGTGTCTGCAACACACATAGCTGAGCATGACATTCCTCTGAAGGCGCCTCCCTCACCGAGGGCATTCGGCTTGTTCGGCTGAATACGCAGCATGCAAATGACACCATCCGAAAGTCAAAGGATTAGGAATGCAAATAAGTGGTAGAGCCCCCAAATGCCGCAGGCATTTATTTTTGCTTTTGTCATCAATTTAGAATGCATAGAAAGCTAGGGACAATATATATATATATATATATATATATATATATATATATATATATATATATATATATATATATATATATATATATATATATATATATATATATATATATATATATATATATATATATATATATATTATATATATAAAAATATATACGTTTTGAATTTTTCTATATTCAAGCAAAATTATGTCATCAAAAAAATTGTTGGATTGTTTTCCTCATTTTAAATATTGTTTTGTAATCCTCCTAGCAAATGTTTCCAAACGGAACAAAAAGTACCACGATTTTGCTTATTTTATGGGTTGATGTTATGATTTTTTTTGAGGAACAAGATAACCTATCTTAAAATGGGAAAACATATTCTCAAAGGGTCAGTATGTATTATTTATCGCCTCCTAGGGGTAAATTAACTTCATTGATTACAATATTTCTAAAATAATAAGCAAAAATACATGAACAATCATTTAAACATGCAATTTTTAAAAACACACGTTGGTCCTTTTTATCAATGACACAAGCCTGGAGCTGACATAATTGTCCAACCAACATTTTACTGCTACGGGTACCCAAAAACTCAAAAAGGCTTAACAAAAAGATGAGAAGTAAAGTCGTGCCCTTTGGTCACTTGAATTCTCTGAAGTTTGTGTTCCTCTTTGGGCTTTTTAGCACTCATTTTCGGTTGTCCTACAGAACACAGGAACATCTGGGTGTGAAATAATACACACTTTCCCTTAAAAGAGAGCAAACGGTTTTGCCAATGGGATACAAATATATATTTTTGCAGTGAGTGATAAACTTTAAAAATTGGACTTGCCTGCAAAAGTAAAAATCAAGTGATCAACTAAATATTTGTAAAGCAACAGCGGGAACAAACAACCTTTATTTGGCGAGACTTGAATTTTCTTCCTTGAATTTGTTGAACCATTAAATTAGAAAATTTGAAAACGGTGATGTCAAGGATTAACAACAGGTAAAAAAAAAAATCCATTGAAATGTATTGGCATGTCCTGGAACGACCCATGACTTAAGACACGTCAAAAGAAGAGCTTTTGTAGGCTGAAACAGAAAAGAGTGTCTGAAACTTATGACAAAAAGTTAGCGGACACCAGGGCAGACATCTCTGAAAAGTTGCCTGCCCAGCCATAAAGTTCCCTGCCCCATTTTTCACAACTTGAAACACAATAAGATGACTAATCGCAAAAAAAAAAAAAAACATTGTTGCAAAGTATTAAGGATTGATAATAAGAAAATATAACAGAACAACACTTTAAAATTAAGTTTTTTATAAATCTACTTTTAACATTCATTGCATGTATATGACATCGCTGTTTTCCATCTGCCATTAGTATGTATCTGTATTCATTCATCTTCATTCATGCAATGTTTGTTGCGTCATCTGCCACAAGCCACGTGAACTCCTCTTTCCATGATGCTTTTAATGTACGTTTACGTTTTGTAGCATCATACATTTTGCTTTTTTTTTAATCTTTCTTCTGGGGCTGAGGTTTTGGCTTGATTCCTCAACACCTATCCATTTTTCTTGTGTTCCTTGTGTGTTTACTTTGGAAAATTATATGCAAATGCATGACCTTATAACGCTTGGGAAAGTCCGGAAGCACTAAGTTATTCGATGCAAGTTTCTGATTGGGTGCCGAGTATGCAAATTGCTAAAAGAACCGAAATTTCCAAACCAAACAAATATGTTGAAATCGGAAGGAAGCAAACGTTTGATTTGGAAAAAAACAAAAAAACAAAAAAAAAACTTTAGGTTTTTTTTTCCCCTTGAAAAAGTTTTCGGCCACCCTGGCGGAGACATTTTGTAAGTTGTACGCCCGACGTAAAATATACACGCCCCGGGCATCCGAGCAGACGTTATTTGAGACACTGCACTAAAGACCAGAGATGTTTTCGATTGAGATGTAGCAGGCAACCTACATGGTGTGTTACGTCGTTTAAAAAGTAATACAGTTGAATCACATGGATTCTTCACATGTGATGCACCACAAAGCAAATGTCCAAGGGCGATGAAAGTCCTGTGAGATGTTTGCACTTGGCTGCACTTTTGAGGACACAGAGCGAGCGGTCATTAATAATGCAACAAGAGACCAGGCTGCATTTACCATTTGCAGCAGGTTGCGTTTACGGGCAGTCCTCTTCTTCGAGTATACATGGACCGTCTGCAAAGGACTGCCTTTTACGGTAAATCTGAGAAGTTTGAAACACAACGGCTCGGTTTCAAGTCAGTTAAATAATGTGTACATGTGGATAAGTGTGTGTCCTTATCCCATTTCAATGATAAGGTTCGCTGGACAGGTCACACAGATGAGCAGTCCTTGCTGCTTGGCCTACATATATGAAGACTTTGGAATCCTATGTTAATTGGTTGATTTGATTACAAGACAAACAAACACATGATTAAACATTGTTTGTCTGTTAACGCATGCCACTCTTTTATGCAAACTTCTGAACCTGTCAGCGCATTTTTCCTATGCTTCAAGTCATGAGTTCCTCTTCGCAAAATTTCTGAATGCTCGACAGAAAAGTTGGCATCGGTTAAGGACACATTGTTTGCAAAAGGGACCACCACAAGTGATTAGTTTATCTCAAGCATTGAGCGTCAGTGGAGCGTTGTTGAGTCGATTACACAACTAATGGGTTCATAACCACCACAAGGGTACTCAACAAATAACTCCTCCCTATCAGGCTGTACTTGCCAAAGACGCACCACACGAAGTGGTGCTTCTACCACCCTGGTGGTTAAGGGATCCACCCACCACCTTAGACTCAGACTATTTAAAACATGCAAAATCTGAGAAAGAGCACATGCTTTTTTAAATAAAATCTTTAAATGTTAACTGGGTGCATTCGAATCATTTTGCATTTTGATGGAAGCCTCTCTCGTCTTGGACTTCCTGAGCTGTGATGTCATGTGATTAACACCGACACCCTAGCAAACCACTTAACATATTGCTATACGTGATAATTAGTGGAAGAGGTTATTAGTGTTTCAGGCAAAGTTTTGGTACTTTTCTTGGAGAATGCCTAGACATGTCGCAGTCGGATGCACTAATGGTACAACAAATGGCGAGCAGACAAAAAAAGGCTAATGGCAAAATTCACTAGCACACGGTGATCTAATGGAGGCTAACCGTAACTGATCAACCGAACATATGCAGTACAATAAGTAGTAAGCTTAATTGGGAACCAACAACGAAAAGCGGCTCCGGTTACAAATGCAAAACGTGGCCAGGAATAAACCAAGGAACACAGCGGGCTAGCCTGCCAAACAACACACTGTGTGCAGGTAACAAGAGGTAACCGTTGTGATCACTTAGAAAACAGCCATAAGGCCCCCAGCAACAGGGTAAGCAAAGTTTCAATTTCTCCAAGCAGAAATGAGCTGTAGGCAATCAATTTTCGCTGCAATCTCTGATTGTTTTAGAACCGCCTTATCTGGTATGCCAATAGAATTCACCATTTTGAAAGTGATGTGTTCCTTCCGCCATATCGGTCAGTTTTGAGATTAAATTTCTTGAGTCCCCCGACGCGTGGAATATTCTTTATACATTACTTGTTCTGTGGCTTACTGAAAAAAAAAAAGGTCTGAATACATTTAAAAGGCCCCTAAGTCAGACATTCATACCTATTGATGATGAATAGGGAAGTTTAAGTTGAAAAATTATAGCACTTAGTAAATTCCAAAGTTTTGATTTAAGGAATTGCAGTAAGAATGTCAAAATTGATGATCACGCAACAGAAACACCTGTGTGAACACATGCCACCAATGCCACAATGTTGCTCTTCGGCTGCCATCTGAAAGGCACAGGTAAGTTAATGCTTACGTTGCTACCATTTCTCTCATTTGGCAAGATGGCTCAGGTAAAGTTAGAGATCCGCTGCTTGACATGCTGAATTTGAAAAGGTTCTTAGAGTCCGTTACTGCGAGTGCCAACATGCTGACACAGATAACTAACTCACATGTCGGTCTTGTAAAAACAACCCGCGACTGAATGACCCACGCTCGACATAACCGTCAGCTTGAGGCACCGCTTGACAAAATGGTTCAATGTTAGATGCAGTCGAAAAAGAGAGCCAAACATCAGTTAACTTGCATTCTGTTGTTGGAAGTAGTGTTGCGTTTTCCCGGAAGCGAATTAGCCGTTTTGCATAGGGGCCATTTGCATAAACCAACGTTGCGACGTCCTTTTTTGTTGCTACACCTCGGGGGTTCCTTGGAAATAACTCTCTTGACTCCCACTGTGTTAATCAGGGCGGTTGGTTTAAAGTTGCTGTTCAAAAGCGTTTGCCGCGCAAGCACGGGAGGGGCTCACAAAGGTAAATTGTGGATGACAGCAGATTTCAAGGCTTTTTTTAAACTTAATGGAATTCATACATTGATGAGATAACGGTGGGTAATTGCTTTACAAATTTGTTAAGGGAGGAGATAATTACTGCATGTGTTTAGAATAGCCTTTGATTGTCTGCATCAGCCTGGCACCTTTTGTTCATTCTTCAGGGCACAAAGCCTGTTAGTTACGCAAATACACAGACCATATTTTTAAGGTGTTATGCAATCCACAAAAGATTGCTCTTTAAAAAAAATGGGTGTTGAAGTCAAGCAAGTTTCAAACCGGTATGATGCACATACTAAATATATACATTAGTACAATTTTCATTATAGGTAAAATACTCCATTTGTATGAATTCCTTCCCAATAAAAACAGATGTGATGAGATTGGGTCATAAAATACTGTACGTTCATCAATTCCGGAACATATGGTCATTGTTACATGTCTAGGGTTTGGAATTAGATTTAGCATGATCAGGATTATAGGAGATCACTATCAGAAGAAAAAAAAAGAACTCAACTCTTATCTAATGAATGACCAATGTATTTAATCTATGTCCAAAACATGTTTACCATTGAAAATTAGCAAACAAATTGCTTGTGTTTAGAAACAATATTAAGTCCTGATAATTTAACAGTCAACCCTAAAAAAGGTTTCATAAACACCAAAATTGCTTTTTCTGTTTTTTTTTTTGTCCAAAGCCTCACTACATTGGGGAAGGTTTTTATAAAAACAAAAACTCTCTGAAATCAACAATATTTATATCTGATGTTTTTAGAGAAACAATAACATCAAAATATAGACAATCACTGGTTTTGCATGGAAAGCACAAAAGCTCAGTGTAATCCAGGCGTGTCCAAGCTGTGGCCCAGAGGCTTTCTGTGACCCCTCAGGTATTAGTATATTTTAACAATAATAAACGTACAATATAGTTTATTCACAGTACAGCCTTTTTTTCAAATCTAAAAGAAATATCAACTGTATAAAATAGTATGTTTTCGTGAACTTATAAAAAACTGTTTGACTTCCAAAACAAACACAGATTTAGGCATTAATGTAAGTCTCTAATCTTTCCACATGGCCCGTCTTAAAACATTTGTAAAACATTCTTATAGAGACAGTGGGATCCGTGAACCATTTAATATTAAGTGCCTCATAGTGGTACAAAAAAACTTTAATCCAGTAAAAAACAAGATATTGATTTGAATACCAGGTAATGAGGTCATGGGATCGAATCCTCCTGTGCGGAGTTTGCCTGTTCTCCCCGTGCTTGCGTGGGTTTCCTCTGGGCATTCCGGTTTCCTCCCACATTTCAAAAACATGACAGGTTAATTGGCTGGTTCAAATTGTTCCTAGGTGTGAATGAGCGAGTAAGTTGTTTGTCCCTGTGTGCCCTGCAATTGGCTGGCAACCAGTTCAAGGTGTCCCCTGCCCAATGCCCAAAGATAACTGGGATGGGCTCCAGCACCCGCGCGACCCTACTGAGAATAAGCGGTGTAGATAATGGATGGATGGATGTCATACCAATGTTAATTTTCATCAAAAGAAATCATAGGTCGAGAAATTTGTATGCCTTTACTACTGTGGAATACTTTCTTAGATCGACTCTATGTTCTTCTGGCATCCTGCCTCGCTCCAGACAACACAGTGCCATCTAGTGGTCAAATATTACACATTGGGGCTTTAAGCTAATGAGCTTGAAGACACTTGTTCAGAACTCAGACATGCATTTTTGATCAGGCCTAATAAATCAATCTTATGTAACCTTACTCGTTTATAGTATGCTATGACTAAACATAGAATTCAAAGCTGTTGGTGTGAGGTTAAAACCAACTTGGTTAAGTAAATTAGATGACTGACAATGATAGCAACACAGTTCTTTATTATCTAAATTGGTTAACTGTTGGGCAGAAGTCTGTGCTATTCCAAGCACTCGGTATAATGCATCTCTTGCCATTTGTCAGAGGTCTTTCTCATAATTGTTTTCAGGCACCTACAGTTAAACACATTGAAGTCAAACAGCTGTTGGCTTTTTTTACAACGGCTGGACAAAGGCAACCTTCAGAGAACTTCTTTGAGCGTACGTCCCTAATCCCCGTAGAAGTGAGCAGCCCCCGACGTCTTCAAACCCGTACGAAGCACAAGATATATCGGTGGGCCTCCAGAACACTCCGGCACCTGGTTATCTCACTTGTTGTGACCTATGACCCACACACCCAGCTGTGGTTTGACCGAGGCCCGATAGGGCACCATTTATCTAGGTGAAGGAGGAAGTGGTACGACTGAATTTCATTTATCGGCTCAGCCATTGTGGACACTGGAGAAAAACAGTTGGCCGTAAGTAAAGAGAAATAACTCTGCGGTGTATTGGCTCTCAGACAAGGAACCAAGTGCACGGTAAAAAGTCTGGAGTCATTTCTCAAAGTCGTTTAGCATTGAGCAATCATAGGAAACATGTTTCAGATAGATGTACAAAGAGTTGATGACAAAGGGGTGCTTTGTCAATTGTGGCAAACAGCAAATTTTTATATTGCAAATGGTCAAATGCATTGGAGTGTAAAATTTACATTATAGCTTTACCATTATAAGCGACATCATACATAACAAAATGCCCAGTGTTGCCAGGCGGTTAGAATATTTCATACGGCTGCTTGGAGTGGTTGGCGGTACCCAAATTTGCTGTTACATGGTATTAGAGACTCCACAAAAGCAGACCACACTAAAGCAGTTATTTACAGCCAAAGCGGCGTCTGTTGGTGTAACACTGTTACTTTCAACTCTAGTAAAAACCCACCATGTCATGATTACTCATTGCACTCACCTGTGCCCGCTCGTTTGGCGCCAGCTGCTGCTGGTTACCTGATTGGTTCCCCCTCCTATTTCAGCTCACTGCTCTCACTCGCCCTTTGTCAGTCCGTCAGCAAACCTCTGCTTACGCAAGGCAAGCACTTTGACCCTGGCTCCCGTTGGTCCTGTTTTTTCATCCGTATACCACTCGTCTGTTCCTGATTCCCCGTTTGCCTCCAGCTAAGACCTGTTTTTGACCTCCGAACATGTTCTGATCTCCCGTCCCGGTTAATGACCTGTTTTTGACCACCGACCACGCTCTGATCCCCCGCTCCGGCTATTGACACGTTTTCCCACTCGACCACGCTACGATCTCCCGCTCCGGAAGATCCACTTCCGCATTCCAAACACGCTACGATCCCGTGAGCGGCTTACTTCCCTTGTCCAGCGAGCACCGGATCGCTGGCATTTGTTATTCCTCTAAATCTCTGTAAACTTGTGATAAAACGTTACCCATCTGGGTCCTCTTCCTGTTCTGGTCCTGACACACAATATATATTCTGGACCAAACCGTCTCATTTCCAGTGATGCTTCAGCTTCACACATACTAAAATTGGAACGTAAAAGAGAATATTTTCTTAGGCCAGATTTTATCTCCAAGCCAGATGATCTGGATTGCGAGCTGTAGGTCCCTGACCCCCGGTCTAGAGTTTCATGCATCTCATACAGCTGATGTGTGCTTATGGAGCCAGTTGCCAAATAGTACTTTTGCTGTTCTTCCCTCTGATGCCGACTCTTGCAGCTGCACTCTCACCTGTCGACTGCGAGTTAATGAGACGTGAGATGCGACCGGCCCGCCGCTTGAAAGGCCTTTCAGCGCGTGGTGCACAAAGCGTGTGGTACATGAAATAGATGCTGAATGACACACTGACCTCATTTCTGCCAACACAAGAATATGTTTCACCCCAGGAAAATGAGCTTGCCTTTGCAGGAGTTTTGCACGTTTTTTAATGAATACCGCTGATTGGTTACCTTTGCTGTTTAAATATATTTTTGTCATTTCATCCACGCAGAATATGATTTATTCTGGATTGGTACAAATAGGACATTCTATGGCTTGCAGCAAAAGTAGTGTGATTATATTAAATGATCACTCACGCCAACTGCAAATAGCTTCTGCAATACAGCTGCCAAGGTTCTTACAAGGTTGTACTGCGACCAAAGACGATCTTTGTTCGTCTAGTAAGCCACACTGATTTTTTTTTCTCTCCATTCTGCCCTAGCAGTGCAGGCATGCTCTTGCCAAAGGCTCTAGTGCAAGCAGCCAATGAAAGAAAACACGTTCATGCGAGGAAGCCATTTTTGAAGGGACAAACCTACGGAGGAAAATACAGGGCAGGAGTGGAAATGCATAGTGTGGACCAACATGAAAAGAAAGACATGAAGAAAGCGTCTTATGTGGTTGGAAATGGTGCGCTGCAACAAGTGAGCTGGAAAAAGTTTAGGACTAAAGAGAGCCACATAAAGTTTAACCGTAAATCAAAATTTAAATTGCAATCACTCAACTTTCCTTGCTTGGAGGTAACTCTCGGAGGTAACTCTTTCTTGCTCCTTTTAATTGTATTTTGTTATAAGTTCTTCTTTATCTTCCCTGAAATGTATTAATGTAGGCCAAAAGTACCTATACTAAAGAGGGAATGCTAACAAGTATATACTAACAACTACGTGCGCTGCTAGCAAAGTGTTGTGATGGCAAAGCCAGCCCAAATATTAGTGCAAAGTAGCTCTAAACACTCCCGGCGATGAGGCAATTATCAACTAAGACAGAATGATGCTATGCTAACCCATATATATATATATATATATATATATATAATTACATACAAAAAAAGCTTTTTGTGGTAAAGTTCATTTTTTCTGTACTTCACTGAAAAACATTAGACTTTCATATATTTTAGATTCATTACACACAACCAAAGTAGTTCAAGCCTTTTATTGTTTTAATACTGATGATTTCGGCAAAAATAATAAGGAAAAAACAAATAATTAGCATTTTTTTTATCCGACCGATAAAAAAAGGGTTTTTGATTTAAAAAAAATTCAACCTTCAAATACTTATGTTCACTTATGCATACAATACTTGGTCTGAAATCATTTTGCAGAAATGACTGTTTCAGTGCGGCATGGCATGGAGGCAATCAGCCAGTGACACTGCTTTGGTGTTAGGAGGCCCAGGATGCTTCGATAGCGGCGTTGAGCTCATCCACAGTGTTGGGTCGGGTGTCTCTCAACTTCCTCTTCACATTACTCCAGATTCTCTATGGGGTTCGGGTCAGGAGAGTTGGCAGGCCAATTGAGCACAGTAACACCATGGTCAGTAAACTGGTTTTTGCACTGTGAGCAGGTGCCAGGTCGTGAAAAACCAAATCTTCATCTCCATGAAGTTTTTCAGCAAATGGAAGCATAAAGTGCTCGAAAATCTCCTGATAGCAAGCTACATTGACCTGCCCTTGATAAAACCCAGTGCACCAACACCAGCAACTGACATGGCGCCCCTGACCATCACTGACTGGGTTCTTGACACTGAACTTCAGGCATTTTGGCATTTCCTTCTTCCCAGTCTTCCTCTAGACCTTGATTTCCGAAGAACATGCAAATTTGCTTTTAATTGAATAAACACTTTGTTCCACTGAGCAACAGTCCAGTGTTGCTGTGCCACTGTCAAGTCAGCCGTTTCTGCTGCTGTTTCTAGTTCTAAACTGGCTTGACCTGGGGAATGCAGCATCTGTAGCCCATTTCCTGCACACGCCTGTGCACTGTGGCTCCGGATGCTTCTACTCCAGACTCAGTCCACTGCTTCTTCGGGTCCTCCAAGGCCTGGAAGACACAACACACAAAGTGGTTGTGTTTTCCAATTTTCCTGTGGATCCGTTCACCTCTTCTGGTTGTGCAGCATTTTCTGCCACACTCTTTTCTGCCCACAGACTTCCCACTAAGGTGCCTTGTTCAGCACTCTGGGACCAGCCTCTTCTTTTTGTGTCTTAACCAATTGCTTGAGGGTGTCAATGGTGGCCTTCTGGACAGCTGTCACGTTAGCAGTCTTACCCATGATTGTGGATTTGAGTAATGAACCAGGCTGGGAGTTTAAACAACTCAGATTACTAGGTCAGTAGCTTGTTCAAAGCACCTTTTCATGATTTGCCAATTTTTATAGATAGGAATATAGGTTTTTTTTACGAGCTGTATGGCAAAATCATAAATATTAAAACAATAAAATACCTCAGTTTGTCTCATCTCATCTCATCTCATTAGCTGCACCGCTTATCCTCAGTAGGGTCGCAGAGGTGCTGGAGCCCATCCCAGCAATCATCGGGCAGTGGGCAGGGGACACCCTGAACTGGTTGCCAGCCAATCGCAGGGCACCCGGGGACAGACAACTCACCCGCACAGTCACACCTAGGGATAATTTGGACCGGCCAATTCACCTGAATTGCATGTCTTTGGAATGTGGGAGGAAACCGGAGTGCCCGGAGGAAACCCACGCAAACACGGGGAGAACATACAAACTCCGCACAGTAAGGCCGGTAGCTGGATTTGAACCCAGGCAGGAGGTTCCCACGACCTCAGAACTGTGCCCCACACGCGCTAACCACTGCGCCGCCGTGCTGCCCCACCTCAGTTTGTGTGGAAAGAAATTAAAATATAAGTTTAATTTGTATCATTATATAAATAATACACTTTATCAATATACATTATTTGTTTAGACAGACATATTATATATATATATATATATATATATATATATATATATATATATATATATATATATATATACGGGTGGTTTTTAGAGGTTTATTGTTCTATATTCTTTATCAATTATCCATTATCCGTTATCGGTCATATCATAATACACTACAAAGCCAAGAGGCCGAGATACTTGCTCCCAGCCAAGAGTCAAGGTCCTAGCCACAGGGCCAAGCAGCGATCAGTGCGAATGCACCGTTCCCGGAGGTACTGGTACGGGCCGATGCGTGGAGTGGACAGAGCAAGCTCTTATTCCATATTCCAATTGCAAAAATCAACTGAAGTACTCAGTTCAACATAAAGTACACAGTTCACAGTCCAAAATCAACAGCATTTGCGGTATGGCTTTTTTGTCTAAAATCATTCTTTTCAGTAGCAACTGTATAGAAAACATCCATCCATTATCTGCACCGCTTATCCTCAGCAGGGTCGCGGGGTGCTGTCCCTGCTTTCTCCGGGCAGTGGGCAGGGGAGACCCTGAACTGGTTGCCAGCCAGTCGCAGGTATAATAAGCAATTGTTTTGTAATGTCTGGATGTGAATAATCGCTTTGTGTACTTCACATCTGCAAATCCCATCCACCCCATCATCAGATTTGTACTTAATGAGTCATAAAGCCACCACGCTTGCACCTCTAATCCATGTGCACGTTTGTTCACGCGGAGTATTCTGATAGGCTATCCATATGCTAGCGCCTTTCAAGGCATTAATCAGGGATCAGATTGTGTGCAGGGTTAGATAAAATAAAACAAATGAAATGCGGATTGAGCGGGATTATGCGTGTTTTTGTTGAGACATTTTCATTTAGCACCTCTTCCTGTTTGCGTAAAGGTCAGAAAGGGTCGAGACGTGAGCAGGAAACGCCGAGATTTGGAACCACGACACGGAATCCGAGCGGACAGAGTGTCTGGAACGCATCCAGTGCGTTTTTAAAACAAGAAAGGAGAAATTCTTTCAAAAGCAATAACTCACGGCTCTATAAAGACGGGGTGAAGGAGTTCACCTTTTCCCTAAAATCCGCCTAATCTATAAATGGCGCGAATTTTTGTGTGGGATCCGATTAAAACAAGGTGGAAATGTGTGTTGCATATTTCCCTGTGCGAGCAAAAAAAAAAACAGAGGGTTAGTTTGTGCTCAGTCATTGTGACCACAAATTGCACGTCAGCAGCAACAACGACCCTGTGTCTCCCCTAGCGACGTGTAATCCCGCTGAGGCCATAGCTCCTTAACAACGGCAGACTATTGTTTGTGATCTATTTTTAGAGCAGAGGGTCTTTTTTTGGACTGCCGTGACACAAATCCTGCAATCACAAAGTCCGCATTGTATTTTTAGCTGGTGCAAGACCCGTGATGTCATCAGTGCGGCAACGTGGCCGTGAGTAATCACGCACAAGCTTGTTTTGCAGGGTGGGATCCAGTCACGCTGTGTTTTTTATCTCACATCACTCACAGGACTTTTTTCTTTGTCTCAAAAGGCACAAAAGAACAAAAAATTCCGTGAGATGTCTGCTTGGAGATTTAACTGGAAACCTGATGCGAATGACTGTGTGTCTGATCAGTAATGACAAAAATCAGCTGCAGGCTGTGGAAGCATCAGCAGAATATACTGACCACTAATTACCATCAATGCTTTTGTTCATGCTTTAAAGAGCATTTTACGATCTATTGAGGTAGAATTGACCTCTGAGGCACATGCTAATAATGACACACAGAGGTAGTGAGTCGTTTCTCTATGTCCAGGAAGCAAAACGGAGGGAGTTCGAGGAATTAAATGTGGGGCCTTTTAGTCACAGGCAGCTTTTTTAGCAACTCACCCACGGCTTTCCACCAACCGTCTAGTGCTCCTGGAAACTTTGAAAGGAGAACTCCAAAAGGAAAATATAGTGGAACGTCTGAGGTTGAGCAAGCGTAGAAGAGCATGTGGCCAGTAAGGCGTTCTCTGCTGGCCTAACATTAAAGAGACATCATGATTATAATTGTGACAAAAGTCCTTTTCATGATATATTTCATCCATTCGGTTATACTCCTTCTAGTAGATTTTGGTCAGAGTTTTTATACTATCAGAATCCAGCTAGCTTGTGTCATCAACCTGCATGACATCAGGCCAAGGCCTTCAGAATCAACAGTTCTGGCGTATGAGCAATGTAAGTGAATTGCACATGTAGCTGATGGATAGTTGCAATAGCCAATCCGATCCCAAGTTGGTAAAAGTAAGGCCAGCTAGAAGGCCTCATGTTGAACTTGGCAAGGGGGCAGTAATGCACCACTATGCTGGGGCAAACGGCTGTTAAACTTGAAGGAGAATACGAAGTGACATGTACACGTTTTGTGTTTCGATACTCACTTGAGTTAAGCAAAGGCAGCACTATGTAGATCAACCAAACTACATCACAGCTTTTTCAAGTAATAAAAAAAAGTCTCATGTTAAAATGTTTAACACACTATGGTTTAAGGAACTGACAATAAATATTTGGTCACAGATATACTTGCAAAGCTATTTTAAAGACGGACCTTTCAAGGGAGGCAAGATTTTGTGGGGGGGTAATTTTTAAATGTTTGCATTTTTATGTATAGTGATACATTTTAATTGCTGACTCAAGTTCATTGATGTTAAAATGCTCCAGAAAATAGCCCGTGTGACGCCCATTCGCGCTTCGTGTGCTTTAGTGTCGGATTTCTTGAACCGTGATGCCATAAAAGATTGTATTTTGATGGATATTTGTTAAAGTCGGACTAAGTAGAACATCACTGAGGGCCTAGGAATTTAGTGACATTCAAAGTCTCAGAGTGTTGACTGTAGTATACTGCTTAAACATGGAAAAGTTATTCTCTTAAAGTTTTACAAACATTATTTTGCCTGGGTTTGTCTACTTTCTGACTTTGGAAGGGAATCACTATTTTTCCTGGTGTCTAGTCCATTAAGGCCAAACATGCACATACACAATCTGTTCTAAAATTATATATTGCAAAAAGGCTAGTTGCATGTTCATATCTTACAAAAAACCCATCATTATTATCATAAAATGCCTTTACAACTCAACAACTATGTCCACCATAAAATTGAATATTCCTTAGACCAGTGGCTAGGGTCTGCTGCAGTTAGTCTGTGAGGAAAGGGAATGCGTGTGTAAGAGTCTTGCACCACAAGGAATGCAGCATCCGTCATCATTTCTGGTGTAATATTGCCTGCTAAAGGAATCTAAGGTGAAAATGTGACAGTCAGTAGTGTGTTTCACCAATCTAAATGATGGATGGATTTATGCTGAAATGAGCATTATGTCGACCTCCCTGCAATTTCCAGATGCTGCACAATCGATGCAAATGTTAGTTTACTTCACCTCAAATGCTTAGCTCGTCTGCAGCCATTTGTCTTTGAACCTCCTAAAGAGACAATCCGACATCTCAAAGCGGCCCTGTTCTCTCTAATTATGGTTTCCTTCTATTACAGGCCAGTCACAGCCATAGTCGCAGGAGTCCTGCTGATGTACTCTGCGAGGCCTTTGTAAATGCACTCATCAAAGACTACTTGAAACAAGAGTTGTTCGCCATGCCACCAGAGCGTCTATTTGGACACTCTTTTATTCCAGTTACAGTAAATAAGAACTCCACAGTCAGACTTCAAATATACATGCAACACATTTAAAAGTGGGCATGCCCAGGAAAAAATTGTGGACTTCTCTTTGACTCTTATGAAGACGACCTATACATGGTACAATAACCCAATTTTTAATTTTTTTTTCTTCTCGAACAAAATAAGGTGCACATTGTTGGTGTACTGAAGTAATCGGCAGGTACTATTAATACTTTGTTAAACAAACAAAATAGATTAATTGAAAAAAAAAAAACTTTAAATTAGTTCTTTCCTGTTAAAGTTGCAAAAGATGACAATTGACAGTCAAGTTTACAGTGACCCATTCATTCTGACATGAAATATTGCTGTATGGCGCATTTTGAGACATTGGTGGTCACAAAAGAAAGTGACAAAAGCTTTTATTACAATCTTCCACCTGTGACACAATGAAGAAAATGTAGGTTAAAATATCTGGGCCAATGCATAACAGTTCATATGACCTGCTTGCGATGACTACATTTGATACAGGCACACGATTTGACCCACATCCTGCCATACAAATTTGTGCCTGTGTGTCACCGAAAAAGGACGCCTTGAAAGATTTTGTCTATATACGTGGAGTGCGAGCATCAAAGCCGGCAAAAGAGCAGATTCTTGTCTATGCCACATGTTCTGTTATTAGTCATTGAGTATATGCTGACAAATGAGGGAAAGGGTCTGATGTTTACTGCTGGTATGTTCTCACCAAGAACATATGGTGCATGCATTTTGGAGAAAGGAAGTGGATTTAGCTGCAGGATGTGACAGAGAGGTTCTCAACCCGCCTGACTGAGGCTAAAGAACGCACCAGCCAGGCATAAAAAGACTGAGGCCCCCCTCCCAAAAAAGGAAACAGGAAGGAAGTGCCTCCCATCGTTGATTGGTAAAGATTTTGTATGAGCTCATTTTAAGAGTTCTGCTACAAACTCGTCAGCTGTAAGAGCAACCAATTGTCCATCAGACTGCACATGGCAGTTGCCTGCAGCCAATATTTAATGACGGCACATGTGTAAACAAAGCAGGCAATAATAATATCCTAAGACTTGCAAGCTACAACCTGTATAATTTAATGAGTTCACTGAGTCGAAACTGTGCTGACACTGCCAGAATGAAAGGAAAGTCGGCTAAGGAAACAATATACTGCCAGTGACAAAGGTAGTAACATTTAGGTTTTAATTTGTCTCCTATGTTACTGTGGTTACACCATATTTATAGTTGTGTGTAACTTTTTGGAAACTCCCAAGATAAGCAACCATAGTATAAATAATTTAGTAAAAAGAAAAATAATAATCAAAATGAGTCTCATTACCTCAGAACTGTGCCGCACACGCGCTAACCACTGCGCCGTTGGCTGCCCATATATATATATATATATATATATATATATATATATATATATATATATATATATATATATATATATATATACATATATATATATATATATATATATATATATATAAAATTTAAATATTATTTTCTTTCTTATTTTAATGCTAAATAAAGGTAAAATACAGCAACATAAGTAAAGTAGTACTCATACTGGATGGATGCAGGGATATACACATGAAAGTTTAATGGGTCAGAGGATGGGCAGGTCAATGGACGAATAATATATGATTCCAAAAGTTCAATTGAATATTTGACTCATTTTACATTTTTTTTTCTTATTTCACTATAAAAAAATAAGTTAAAATACTCCAAAACAAGTTTATTATTCTAAGATAATGATATTAATACTCTTACTGGATGGATGGATGGATGGATGGGTAACATCCACTGCAAAATTATAATCCTGTTTCACTGGTACTTCTTTTTACACATTTTTCATCTTTTTCTTATTTTCCTAGAGAATCAGGTTCTACTACTCTAAAATTATTTTTCTTGTACTAGAAAACAAAGTAAAATAAAAAATGAATAACTCATACTGGATGGATTGTTCGAAAGATGAATTAAAATAAATAAATAATATATTAAATATATATAGGTATCTCTTCTGTGTTATAAGAAAAAAGAGTAAGGTTTTCTTATATTTTCTGTGTCCTTCAATTTTATTATTTTTTTCAATTATTTTTGCTGTATCTTCACTTGATTTTCATCCATCTATGTATCCAACCCTGACAGCCAATCAGCTCCTGTAATGACCTTCCACGCGTACAGAAAAAATCTGTCAGATGGGTTTATAATGCAAAAACAGTGTAAAAAGAAAAACGCTTTTTCTGTACTCAAACAACCATGAAAGTGTTGCATGGAGTTGCATTGGCCTATGCTCTCAACATCAACACGTGCCAAGCTTAGAAACCTGATCCTTTATGGTCCACCTCTCACCTGGATAACTGTTGGTAATCTGTCTGCTCTGCAAAGCTTCCCCCAGATAGAGATCTTGAATTTAGGGCAGCCTGAGAGGGAATCCGTGCGTCTTTAATTGGATAGGAGCCGTAAATACCTTGTGCCTTCCTTTACAGGATTGACTTTTCTATTTTGGATTTTGTGGTTACTTTAAAAATAATACTTTCCTTCTATTTCCAGCAGACAGAATCACACGTTTTCCTTCTTTGTCCGTCAGAGTTTCCGATTCCAGTGTCTAATCTTGTCAGGCCCAAACCACTCTCATCTGAAAAAAGGTCACACGTTGATGTTACGCATCATGGGTCGTGCAGTGAAGCGCAGGCAAACCCTGTGCTGCCAACATTTACAATATATCCGCCTTCTAAAAGAGCTGCTTGCTATGCAGACTGTAATAGAAACTGCCTGTCATTGCAGCAGACTCTTAGTCAGACTCTTAATTGCTGGGTTAACACCCCCGATGGAGTTTGCCAAATAACACGCTTCCTAGTGGGCCACTATCACCTATTGGGCTGTGTGAGTGTACGTCTGAAGCGCTTCCCATTTTCAGCTTTCGTTATGTCTAGCAGGTCTCCCCCCGTTCGTGTGTCATTTAATGACTCTCAGTGTCTGCCTATGGGTGGACGGCCCCGCAGGAAGGAGACCGGTTGGAGAGAAAGTGGGAGGAAAAAAACTCTGTTAACATGCCAGCCGTTTAACGGAAAAACAGGAACGTTTTGGCGGGAAAAACTTTGATACAGTAAATCATCTCCCTTGTGACTTTACGGCAAAAACATCAAGAGGAGTTATCGGTTTGACATGCTGTCTGGCTGGAGCGTGGCTACTTGGTGCATGTGAATGGAAATGAAGACTGAGGGTGTGGGCTTATGTCTACGTTCCCCTGTCTGTATTTGGGAGCACACAGACGTCTGCGGGTGTGTGCAAACAAAGTCATGGAAGGGTGGGACGTTATGTGCTAGACTTGTCTGCAGTCTCCAAATGATTGGATTCCAATCATACCATGCAAAAAACTTGCGTTTGTTTCTTCTATAAATTTACTGTATCTACTGTATCTGTTGGTCTGTCTATCTCAGTTTCATTGAGAGCTTGATAACAAGATGGCTTAATAGCTATCCATCTATCTGGCTTGTGGAACAGGCAGATAGCTGGTTATTTGAAAAGTTTGGCAGGAAGCAAGCCGGATAGCACCATGGACAGGCGGACAGACAGACTGAACAATATACTAGAAAAAAGTCCTCTCATAATTCTGGAAGCCTTTTGGAATGTAATGGCTGCAAAGGGAAAGGATTAAAGCAGAACATACCGGGGGTGAATACAAATGGGCAGCAGTGGGTAGCGCGTGTGTGGCACAGTCCTCAGGTCATGAGATCGAACCTTCCTGTGTGCAGTTTGCATGTTCTTTCTGCGCTTGCGTGGGTTTCCTCCGGGCACTCCGGAAACATACATTTCAAGTTAATTGGCCGGTCCAAATTGTCCCTAGGTATGAATGAGCGAGTGAGATGTCTGTCTCTGTGTGCCCTGCGACTGGCTGGCAACCAGTTCAGGGTCCCTCCTGCCCACTGCCCAAAGATAGCTGGGATGGGCTCCAGCACCTCCACGACCCTACTGAGGATAAGCGGTGCGGATAATGAATGAATGAATGAATACCGAAAAATAGTGTGCTCACAAAAATTGTGCTTACATAAAAAAAAATTCACTATCTCAATCTTGTTTTTATCTCAATGCAAAATTAAGATGTTTGTAATATTTTACATGGTCACAATCATGTTCTAATTTTGGAGTGGTTAACTTTGAAAGCCTTACTGTACTCCACTATAATTTTGCAAATCAAGAAACAAAGCAAAACACAATATGCAAGCACATCCGCCACATGAAAGCAGAACAGAGCTTAACTGCAACATGCAAAAAAAACCTCTCCACCAAGCTGGTTTCATGAAAAGTTTCCAGCCCTCACAGTAAAGCACACAAACAAAATGAGAGCTGTTGAAGCCGGCAGGCTGAGGAGATCTGAAGCTAAGAGCTGTGTCCTGACTTCACCACACAACCAAGGCCTTAAGCTCAAGGTGTCCTGCAATCTGCAAGCCTTAAATAGACTCAAAGAGCTCTTACACAATTCTCAGGGCAGTGGGACCTTTCTGGAAGTCTCCAGGATGCAATCATGCTCTTAGTTCCCACCAGTGGTCAGTTATATTTTTGCTACACAATTTCTGACTGTTTACAATGAGGAAAAAAAAAACTTTTGAATTAGAGCAAAAGTCCTGGAATGACCTCCTAGACATTTCGCAGAGCTTGCAAAATGTTTTCCAATGGCCTGGTGAAAGACCTTAATCAAAGTGTGAGTCCATGAACAACCATATTGCCTTGCTGCTCAAAACCATTTTGTGGCCACTACGGGCTCTGCTGTTGTGTATGTTACATGTTGTGGTTCACATCACGGCTGCACATTTGTATAGCCTTGTAAAAACCAATGCCAGACCAAGGCTGTAATCCCAACAGACAGATCTAAAAGTGCCTCTCCCTCCGAAGAGAGAGCCACAAATGCATACATTTAGATTGCCTTCAGGAGGCTCATTGTCCTGCAAACACGCAAATGAGCCACCGCAGCCACTTGAAACGTGTGAAATGAAGGGTGCTCGAGAACATCGTAAACCCCCTGCCGCCAGCAAAGAGACACCTGCGCAAACAAGTGGCTGCTCCTCAACTTCTGACTGAAGCTGGTGGTTCCCTCAAAGCCTTGTTTCCAGGGATGCCCGGTCCTTGCTGAGAGAAAAAAATAAAGTCACTCAGAGTTTAGGTTAGAAATAATTACCTCTCCATTTAAAAAAAATATTGTTATTGTTATTTGTAGTTAGGGGTAAACAAGTGAAAGCTGTCAGGCCCTGCTGTTGAACAGAAGAGTGTGTTGTGTCACCCTGACCCGAGTGACATTGACGCTTTCTTATGTCCTGTTTCATCTGGAGGGACAAAAGCATGACCATCTTGGGTGCCCAGGTGCTTAACTTGTTTGGGGCAGCAGTAGCTCAGGAGGTAGAGCGCTCGTATTGGGATCAAGGGATCCCAGTTCGAATCCCGGCTTGTCCGTGTTACATGTCGAAGTGTCCTTGGGTAAGACACTGAACCCCTAATACCCCCAATAAGCAGGTTAGAGTCTTACAAGGCCGCTATTGGGAAATGTGAAGCACACTGTAAAGCGCTTTGGGAAGTCATTGACTTGAAAAGGGCTATATAAATGCAAATCATTTCATTTCATTTTATTTGGGTGTTTGGGCATTTGGGTGGGCCATGGTCAAATTTGGGGTTTTTTTTGCAACTTTTTTTCCCCTTTTTCTTTTCTTCTTTTTTTTGTATGTGTTTGTCTTGCTGTCGGTCACCCCTCTTGAGGCATATGACCAGGGTAGATAGTTGATTGTCATTATGGTGTCCGCACTTTAGAGCAAAATTTAGGTAAGGTGCAACCAGTATTGATCATCCATCCATCCATCCATTCATTGTCTGCACCGCTTATTCTCAGTAGGATCGCGGGGGTTCTGGAGCCCATCTCAGCTATCTTTGGGCAGAGGGTAGGGGACACCCCGAACTGGTTGCGAGCCAGTCGCAGGACACACAACTCGCTCATTCACACCTAGGGACAATTTGGACCGGCCAATTAACCTGACATGCTTGTTTTTGGAATGTGGGAGGAAACCGGAGTTGCCGGAGGAAACCCACACAAGCACGGGGAGAACATGCAAACTCCACACAGGAGGTTCTTTCATGACCTCAGAACACACGCGCTAACCACTGCTCCGCCGTGCTGCCCCAGTATTGATCAATGGATAACAATTACTATTCACATTAAACAAATGAGCATAATCATTTAATATTAAACACGTGTTCCAGAAGAACATGCAAAAAGGCCTCGTTCCAAATTCAAACCCTCAACCTGTACAACTAAAAGAAACCCCTTATGCTATTCATGTTAAATGGACCAATATCTCTATTGACATTTTAGAAATTATTAAAATACAAAAATGTCTTTAATTTTATGCAATTTTGATAAACATTCAATGGCATGCTTTGTGAAATTAAAATCATCTTTTGGCAGATATATTTGCTCATTTCAAATATTTTTATTATTTTACATAATAAGAAAAACAATACTTGAAAGGAAGAAAATTATCCACCTATAGAAAGAAATATAAAAAATCTTATTTTTGCTTGTAATATCTATTATCATTATTATTACAATTATTTTACATTTAATTTGATATGTACTTATTATATTTTTCATATTACTGTATTTAACAATGCATGCCAACTTTTCTTGTAAAATAAGAAAAATAATCTTCGGAATGTACAGCATTTTTTGTCATGGCAGATAATTTAGGTCATTTAATAATTGTATTTCTTGAAATACATTTAGCTTATGAAGTATTTAAAAAAGCATAGCTTTTCATATTTGTATTTTTGATTTAACTAATAAATAAAATAAAATAATGGTGTAGCATCTATCAGAAAAGCTTGATTAATATAGAGGGACATTGTTAATTATATAGCACCTCCTCGTGGTGAGAAAAGTAATTTATAAAATAATAAAGACAAATAAAAACTATTCATTCTTTCGTTCATTCATTCAAAAAATACTGGTTTGAGTGAAATTGCAAACATACATACTTGCATTTTTTCAAATAGTCAAATGTCGACATTTTTTTTTTACATAACATGAGGCTCAACCAAAGGGGGCTGACATTATTGTCTACCATCTTGCTGCTTAAACCCAAAACATTGTCAGAGGCTGGGCAAAAACATCAGTAGTGAACGGGTACAGTTTGGTCACTTTAAGTCTCCATAGTTTGTTTTCTTCCTTGTGCTTTGTAGCACTTGTTTTAGGTTGCAGTACACAATACAGTGACCTTTAGTGGTCAAATAATACACACTGTACCTTTATCTCTAGAGACCTGACCTCTGTTTGATGTGCATTTTGTACATGCATGTACAATAATCTTCAATTCTCTCACGGCTGTTTGGTTTCCATGCTCTTCTGCGTAGCCTAAAAATCAACACACTGTGGCGGACAAAAACATGTAACGGATTCAATTGAGGTAAAGTGAGATTCTCTATATAATTTATATTTGGGGGGACAACTCTGTTTCGCCTCCATTAGCACAATAACTTTCAAATAGCTAGGTACGCTACGTTGAAGAATCCATGAGCACTTCCGCTAACAATGCATTGGGTGTGATGTCCTGTTCTGCGCAAGCGGGATATGATGGAAATCAAACAAGAGATGACTAAAAGCCACAGGAGATGCATAGAAGTTGCATTTAGTTGGAAATGTGAATGGGATCAAGAAAAACATGGAATTTTTACCTAAAAATGTTGTAAGGCTCGAATCAGTAACCTCCCACCCAGCTGGTTTCTGTCTGCCGCTCTGTATGAGAGACAGGGCGCACTGCCCGATAGGGAGCGGCCTCCATTTTGAATGAAATCTAAGACTTGTATGTGCGCCCAATAGGCGTGAAAATATGGCATTCAGTATGTGTTGCCTTCATTATAAGGCTTATACAGACAAGATATGTTTTTTTTTTGTTTGTTTTTTGGTCAAATATGCCCTTTTTTAGATTTTTGGTTGCCAAACCCTGGCTTAACTTCATGAAGTCTACGCAGCTCAAATTGTGCGGATGAACCTAATTAATTGTCCAATACTTTTAACCAATCAATTTTTTGAACAGTTCAATGTCTACGACCTGACACTCTGCGCGTGTGTGAGAAAAAGTTGGGTCTCACACAGTCACACGTGCTAAAAGTAAACAGAAAGTGTGAGAGCTCACGCAAGACCACCTTGGAGGTGCCGGCTCACGCTATGGGGTCCCCGTAACTCGGAATTCCCGAGAAATTAAAAGTGAACCCCAAAAATGTCTTAGCAGGAAAAACACCAATATGAAGACCCTCTGCAATGGTAAGGAAACATAAAAAACTGGATGGGTAGTTGGATAAGAAGCAACGTGCCAGAGACCTGAGGAATGAACGGAATGTTTGTTCTACTGTCCAGTCACATGGGGCACACTGTTAGCTAATAGAATTTAATGCTCAGCTATTTACTCACAAAATCAGGCCTCAGTATCCTGGGTTCAAGTCGGCGCCATATTTGGTCGTTGTGGTTTCCCATACAAGACGACTAAAACTCAACGACTTAAAACCATGATCAGATTTTTCCACCAATGCGGAAAAGTGTACTGGTATTACTCCCGCAAACACAAAATTTATCCTTGAAATTTGAGGAAAAGAAAAGAACTATGATGAATGAAATTTGTATAAAAGGTTACTGGCACATAAAAGCAACTGCAGTAATCCCTTGTTTTTTGTGTGGGTTGGGTCCAAAAACATCCTGTGAGAACCATTTATTCATTTCCTGATTTATTATTTTAATCATTTATTACTCAGAAGCACCTAAATTACAGGCTCAATTATTTGTTTAACAAATACAAGTACTCTATTTTATATATATAATTTAAAATTTTACAAATAACTTCATTGCTGTCAAATTAAAATTTTAAAATAATCTTGCTGTTTTATTGCACAACTGTATGGATCAAGGACGCACTTTACATCAGGGGTTAGGAACCTACGGCTTGCGAATTAGATATGGCTCTTTTCATGAGTAGACCTGGCCATGCAAGTTTTCTCAGTGTCGTTCCACATATTGTTTGAGCCAAGCCAACTATACACAATTAGCTGAAACAACATAATGACATCAGAGGGCTATATGTATATATATATATATATATATATTTATATAGGGCACATTTTTCACTACAGTTTACAGTCAAGGTGACACATCAACATCAACTGACCCCATTTTGGCTGTATATCACTAAGGAATCCTTTATATCGAGGCTCATTAAAAAATGTATGTTTACTGTTTAGAAACTTTATTGTTAAAACCCACAGAACAAACTTTAAACAGCCCCAAATGCCGGCAAAGCACTCAAGGCAATTTGATTGGGTGATCTGTAGGGATGGGCGGAGCTTGCAAACTCCCTTCTGTCTCTTGCCCAGTGCCGTCTGTGCTGAAGGTAAATACTGCAATGGAAGGTTAAAATAGTTGCATTTGTATTTTCTTTCATCAATGCTTTTTTATTTGACTCCCTCGGTCTTTGAAACTGTTGTAATCGGAGTATTTCTATTTTTTTATACGGTTGAAGTTTTAGTTGGAACGTATTTTCACGACCATAGAGCGCGCCATGTTAAAACAAGCAGTCTCCGTGGCTGGTTCTATTTCTATATTTAACAAAGTGCAAAGCACCATAGGGGGTGGGAGCCCTTTGCTTGTGGCTGCGTTACAACATCATAGACAAGCATACAAGTGTGTGTTTTTAAAAATACAAGAGAGGCAAACATAGTTTTGTTTTGGTTTGATTACAAAATAAAAAAAATAAAAAAATAAAAACTTGAAGAAAAAAAAGCTGTTGCAAAAACAGTTTGGTACTCACATTTTTTACTGGTAGTCCAAAACATAACCGTCAAATCCCTCACCCTTTGTTTCTGACAAGAACAGCTTTGCTAATTCTTTATTAAAAGGTTCACTTTTTCTCACTTTCAGAGTTACTTTCCGAAAGCTCGAAAAACAGTCCAGGAAGACACGTTAAACCCAAGCGTCACCAATCCGTTTTTGTCGTTATCCAGACCTACAAATACCTGGGTGTGCAGCTGGACAACAAACTGGACTGGACTGCCACCACAGAAGCTCTATGTAGGAAAGGTCAAATCCGACTTTACTTCCTCAGAAGGCTAGCCTCCTTCAACATCTGCAAAAAGCTCCTGAAAATATTCAGATTCAGATTCAGATTTACTTTATTGTCATTTGTGTACACGTGTATACAGAACGAAATGTCGATACATCTGATCCGCACAGTTTCCTTGAGCGTCAGCCGGGATAGATAAGATTAACCATGACTTCGTCAGAATTTTAGCGCAGCAGTTCGTCATCTCGCGGTTCGATGCCACTTCCAGTTGTTAAATGGTCCAGTTTATTGTCCAGAGAGCGAACGTTGGAGAGGAAAATGGATGGGAGAGGCGTTTTGAAGGGTTTAGCCTTTAGCCTAGCGGTTAGCCCAGCCCGACAACCTCGCTTCCTCGTCCGGTCACGCCACTCTCTTGCCACTCTGCTTCGCTGCTTTGTAGGCCGCTGGGTCTTGTTGACATAGCAGTCCGTGGCTAATAAACACACCCGAGTGGTCGTAGCACCGAGCGCTTGATGTCTGGATGATCGCATATCCAGCAAAAAAAAACTGCGATCGTATATTAATCTGCAGTTTGAGCCGACTTTGTGCGCCGTCAAAACTGAGTCGAAAACTGGGTCTTATGGCCGAAGTGTAAAAAACTGTAGCGAGCCGATGTAGCCGCAGCCAAACAGGGGCGCCGCCATATTGAATATTCTATGAGACTGTTGTGGCAAGCGCCCTCTTCTATGCGGCAGCGTGTTGGGGAGGCAGCATCAAGAAGAAGGATGCCTCTCGTCTTAATAAACTGGCGAGGAAAGCGAGCTCTGTTGTGGGCAGAGAGCTGGAAAGCCTGACAACAGTAGCTCAGAGACGGGCACTGAAAAAGCTGCGGTCAATCCAATCATGGACAATTCATCCCATCCACTACACAGCATTATATCCAGACAGAAGAGCAGCTTCAGCGACAGACTGCTGTCACTGTCTTGTACCACGGACAGACTGAAGAGATATGTTCTTCCTCATGCCATGAGGCTCTTTAACTCCACCGGGTGGAGTAAAGGCCCACATTAAACCACACCCCCTACATTGCATATTACCGTACTTTTATTGCGTGTATTTTATGTAGCACTATTTAAATACTCTATACAACATGCTACAGTGGTTATTAGCATGTCACATTGGGTATTTGTATATTGTATTCCTTTTGCTTTATAATTGTATTGTTCTCAGCGAAGGGATGCTGCTGGAAATGTGAATTTCCCTGCGGGGATGAATGAAGTTTCTATCTATCTATCTAATCTGCTGGAAGTTTCTGTGCCACCGTAGTCCTGGTTCGGGTAGAAAAACAGCAAAGTTTCATGAAACAAAAGCACCAAGACGACTTTCAAATTGCTAGATATACTTCGGCGTTAGCGTCCATGAGTGCTTCTGCAAACAATACATTGTGTGAGACGTCACTTGTCCTCTTCTGCTTGTGGTAAAGGGCATAAAAGGCACAGGAGATCGCCTGCATATTGCATTTAGTTGGAAATGTGAATGATCTGACAAAATCAAAAATGTTGTGAGTCTTCACTCGAAAACGGTGACCGACGAGTTTCTGGGCCGGGCACCCAACCCTACGGCCACCGAGCGGGTCTCAGTTTGCCACTTTAAATGACAGAAAGGGCGCACCACACGATAAGGTGCACGCACAATTTGAAGAAAGTCAGAGACTTTTATGTGCGCATTATTTTCTTGAAAGTACCCAGCTCGGTGGGCTTGGGGGTATGGCCCCCGCCCCGAGACTGGGAGGTTGTGGTTCAAGCCTCGGCCGAGACTTAAACATTGGTACCCGTTGCCTCCCTGCTTGGCGTTCAGCATTAGGGGTTGGAATTGGGGGGTTTGGTCACCTAATGACTCCCAACACCTTAGTTGTGTTGAGCGAGGGGGCTGGGAATCCCCTCCTCTGTATCATTCTCCCAAAAAGAGTCAGAAATGACTCTAGCCACCTCCCACTAGGGGGATATGGCTGCGGTATATATATATATATATATATATATATATATCTATATATATATATATATATAGTGCATCCGGAAAGTATTCACAGCGCTTCACTTTTTCCACATTTTGTTATGTTACAGCCTCATTCTAAATTGTATTAATTTAATCTCTATTCTCAAAACTCCACACAAAATATTATGACAATGTGAAAAAGTTTTTTTTTTTACTTTTTTGAATTCATTAAAAATAGAAAACTAAGAAATCACATTTACATAAGTATTCACAGCCTTTGCCATGAAGCTCAAAATTGAGCTCAGGTGCATCTTTTTTCCACTGATCATCCTTGAGATCTTTCTACAGCTTAATTGGAGTCCACCTGCAGTAAATTCAGTTGATTGGACATGATTTAGAAAGGCACACACCTGTCTATATAAGGTCCCACAGTTGAGTGTGCATGTCAGAGCACAAACACCAAGCATGAAGTCAAAAGAACTGTCTGTAGACCTGCGAGACAGGATTGTCTTGAGGCACAAATCTGGGGAAGGATACAGAAAAAATTCTGCTGCTTTGAAGGTCCCAATGAGCACAGTGGCCTCCATTATTCGTAAATGGAAGATATTTGGAACCACCAGGACTCTTTCTAGAGCTGGCCGGCCTTCTAAACTGAGCGATCGGGGAAGAAGGGCCTTAGTCAGGGAGGTGACCAAGAACCCGATCTTCCCTCTGTCAGAGCTCTAGCGTTCCTCTGTGGAGAGAGGAGAGCCTTCCAGAAGGACAACCATCTCTGCATCAACCCACCAATCAGGCCTGTATGGTAGAGTGGCCAGACGAAAGCCACTCCTTAGTAAAAGGAACATGGAAGCCCGTCTGGAATTTGCCAAAATGCACCTGAATGACTCTCAGACCATGAGAAACAAAATTTTCTGGTCTGATGAGACAAAGATTGAACTCTTTGGTGTGAATGCCAGGCGCTATGTTTGGAGGAAACCAGGCACCGCTCATCACCAGGCCAATACCATCCCTACAGTGAAGCATAGTGGTGGCAGCATCATGCTGCGGGGATGTTTTTCAGCAGCAGGAACTGACAGACTAGTCAGGATAGAAGGAAAAATCAATGCAGCAATATATAGAGATATCCTGGATGAAAACCTGCTCCAGAGCGCTCTTGACCTCAGGCTGGGGCGAAGGTTCATTTTTCAGCAGGACAACGACCCAAAGCACACAGCCAAGATCTCAAAAGATTGGCTTCAGAACCACTCCGTGAATGTTCTGGAGTGGCCCAGCCAGAGTCCAGACTTGAATCTGATCGAACATCTCTGGAGAGATCTGAAAATGGCTGTGCACAAACGTCTCCCATCCAACCTGATTGAGCATGAGACTTATTGCAAAGAAGAATGGGCAAAACTGCCTAAGATAGGTGTGCTAAACTTGTGGGATAATATTCAAAAAGACTTGAGGCTGTATTTGCTGCCAAAGGTGGATCAACAAAGTATTAAGCAAAGGCTGTGAATACTTATGTAAATGTGATTTCTTAGTTTTCTATTTTTAATAAATTCAAAAAAGTAAAAAAAAAAAACGTTTTCACATTGTCATAATGGAGTATTTTGTGTAGAATTTTGAGATAAGAGATTAAATTAATACAGTTTGGAATGATAGATAGATAGATAGATAGATAGATAGATACTTTATTCATCCCCGAAGGGAAATTCACATTTCCAGCAGCATCCCTGAGCTGAGAACAATACAATAATAAAGCAAAAAGAATACAATAAACAAATACCCAGTGTGACGTGCAAATGCCCACTGTTATATAGAATAACTAAATAGTGCTACACAGAATACATATTGCAATAAGATTCGGTAATATGCAATGTAGGTGGTGTGGTTTACTGTGGGCTTTTACTCTGCCGGGTAGAGTTAAAGAGCCTCATGGCATGAGGAAGAAAATATCTCTTCAGTCTGTCCGTAGTACAAGACAGTGACAGCAGTCTGTCGCTGAAACTGCTCTTCTGAGGCTTTTATACCCCACAGCCACCTCACCTCGTTAGGTAAAAGGGGGACCGCGCCGGCTCGAGAATTCTTCAGGTCGAGGAGTTGATTTCTTGAATATACACATTTTTGCGCGTTAAAACCCATATCCATAGGATAGAAAGTAATCCAAAGTGCTACAAGTGTTGCAAGGCAGCCACTAAAAAAGTAAGCAAAAAAAACAAAAAACAATAACTCACAAAAGTAGCGAAAATAACACGGGAGCTGCTGGAGTGGCTGCCAATCGCGAAGGCGCCGGAAGTCAAAGTGTTGTCTGTAACATAACAAAATGTGGAAAAAGTGAAGTGCTGTGAATACTTTCCGGATGCACTGTATATGTATATATATATATATATATATATATATATATATATATATATATATATATATATATACCCTAGTTACTCAATAAAAAATGAAGGATCTTTAGTGCCTAAAATATTTGTGTTGTGTTTATGGTAGACATAGACTAACTCAAGGGGTTCAATTATTCAATGACATTCGATTACATATTCCAAGAAAAATGTATCAGGTGTATTTACGTGGATCAAATAGATACTAAAATTCCCACCATGCACACTACGAGCCTTGATTCAAGGCCCTGGCTCAGGTCTGCATAATACTTTCTTGTTTCTCCTTTTACCTTCAAAAAGTACTCTGGAGACTATATACCATGGAAAAAGGATACAAACAGGAAGGTGGTAGTTGAGAATTAAACTATGTCATGCAAAACGTTCAGGCAAGCATGCTCATCGGAGGGGAAATAAACTTGGAGATCCAAACATGCCTAAGTTGACACTTCCAGTGCTGCAAAGTAGTAAGTGCCCTTATGTCATCCCCTTTGTTGGCATCTAGATAACCCCACAGACAAAATAACTTCCTGCCAGCCAGATAAAATCAAGCTGCGTTCTCACTTCCTCTGGCAGCGGATGCCACGCCCACTGCTGCGCCGACACTGGCTTTATGCGTGCCCCTTCTTCAATTACTGTTTACTCATTACATGTTCTCGTCTGGCACCGGTCAGAGGTCATCGTACTCCATCAGATGGGTCAATCCGATAATGACCTCTTGTTTTTATGGCCTTCTGCTACCACGTGGATGCTTTGGTCAATGGTAAGGCTCTGTTTTGGAATTGTTCGAAATTGTTCAGGTTTAATGCAACATCATCAGTTTATTAACAATAGTTTGTTATAACACCAAAAATAGCGGCCTGAAACTTGATCACAAAACCTTTGCATCAAGGTCATGCATTTCACGACTAGAGCTTCAGTAGGCTGAATCCAACCTTCAATAACTATTTCATGACTACAAAACATTTGCTGCAGCTACAGCAGTGACATCTGAAAAAACCCATCAATAATAACCTCTGAATAAAGACGCATTTTACTTACACCAAATAATTTTTATTTGTGCACAAAATCCATCTTCCTTTCTTTCGTCAAGATTTAAATTACTCCGTCAGGCAGATTCCATTGGTTTCAGTTCAATCAAAAAGTTATTTTTTGTTGCCATCCAAGCTAATGCTGAAAGTGGAACCTGTCTTGTTGTATGTCTGGCATTAATTTTTATTCAATTTAGGGCTGAAAAAGTCGGTGTGACAGACGGTTGGAGGAAGCTCCACTCTGCTGACACGGCACTAATGGTGCCACAGCTGAGATCGTTTGGATACAGTATGAATTAATGGAAAAATCCTTGATCGCAGTCACATGGTCCCGCTTGATGAACCACAAGTCGTGTTACAGGAGTGACATTAAACGACACACGTCTGCGCCTCACACCGATGCCTCGCCACATGCCGCCGCACACGCAAGCTCCAACAGGTCCGGAGCTGAAAAGGTGAAGGGTAGTCATGAGTCACTTGCTTCGCTCTACCTCCTCTTGTATCCCAGCATGCGGTCGGCCCGTGTCTTAAGGATCTCTGAGTCAATACGCTCGGCTTTGAAAAAGGTCACGGTGGCAGTTTATAACAGCTGCTATTAGGTGCAAAGCTTTTTCAAAATGAGCTAGATTAAACATCGGTGGCAGGTGGTAAATCTGGTACATTAGTGGTGTCGGACTTAGCTCAGCCATTCCATCTTTGACAACTGTTGCTGTTTTTTTTTTTAAATATAAAAACTGCTGAAGTTTGAGATCACTAGTCACTATTACCTTTTCAGTTTGCACAAGTTTTTTTTAAGCAAAAACAACAGCCGCAAGTGTAATTGTGCCTATACCAATAGCGGGTGAATGGTTGTACGCGCATCAGCCCCAGAGTGCAGAGATCAATTCCATCTACCGGCCTCCCCGTATAAAGTTTGCATGTTCTCCTCCTGCCAATAAGGGTTTCCTGCAGGCAGTCCGGCTTCCTCCCACATTCCAAAACCATGCATGCCAGGTTTATTGGCAGGTCCAAATTGGGCCTAGGTGTGAATGAACAAGTGAATTGTCCATCTGTATCTGCCTTGCGACTGGCTGGCAACCAGTTCAGGTTGTCCCTTGCCCACTGCCTGAAGATAGCTGTGATGGGGTCCGGCACCTCGTGACCCTAGTGAAATGAATGGATCTCAAAATACATTTTCATTTCATATGGTAGAGGTGGGGAACTTTGGTCTTTGAGAATGTTGGTCCTGCCATAGGCCTTCTCTAACACAGTCTGTTTTCAGAAGTATTTGGATTGAACAAGGGACCCATAGAAACCAGGCAGAACTGTGGCACTCGAGTAAGCTGTTGTGTCAAAATCATTGATATCAACAGGTTTAGAAGTTTGCCCTAAATGTACAAGCAATATTTATCTGCAATTTGTGCAGAAACCTATAACGTTCTTGCTGAGGAGATTCATCTGGTTTTGAGGGAAAGAAACACAAGAATCATGCAGGACTAAGGTACTTGAAGACTCGAGTTTGAGGTCTTTGTTTCAGAGCGTTTCCTCCTTAAACACAACCGAATGAAATAATCGGGATTGTTGTTTTACATCGCTTACCAATGGACCATGTGTATTTGAGGAGAAAACTTTAAAAATAAAACATGCAGGACTGTGACTCTCTGAGGACCCAAGTTGATGTATTTTCCCCTGGAGTAAATTAAGTAGGGCAACCTTATGCATCATGATATAGTATTTTTTCTTAAAACTGCATGAAATAAATGACAATTTTGTATTGGAATCATTTTTTTACTTTCTTGGTTATATAGCAACCACCAATCCAGTCTTATATGATATAGCTTTTAATGATTAAGGATTTGGTTAGAAAATATGGATCAGTAAAGCATTGTTTTCACATAGAAAGAGCTACGAAGCCATCACTGTTAGAGAAGGCCCAATTAAATGTACATGGGTTCCGATCCAATTTTTGAGTTGACCTCTGTCCGGTAGGATTTGACTGTGAGCTAATACTTTTTTATTTCTATGAAATAGGCTGCAGCAGCACGATCTCAGTAATGTCATGTTGAAAGGGGAGTTGGTTTGTTGGCTTCCCAAAACCCGGTTACACAACAAAACCCCCTTTTTCACGAACTTGAAGTTGAATGTCTAAACCATTGGCACCAATTCATCAGCCACGGGCCAGGACCGGGTCATGGGTCATATGGTACCTGGCCGCTCACAAAGAAAGTTAAGTCCAGTAAAGAAAAACTTAAAATGTGATTGGCTAATGCAACAGCTGGTTTGGTTAGACTTCAAAAGAACAGAAACTTGATTAAAGCAAGAAAAAACAAAAATCCTCATACAGATTTTATAGGCAATGAAACATGGAGAATCGACTATTAAAAACAAATAATTACAAAGGGCAAATCCAAATTATTGTAGTTCAAATGATAGGCCAGTCCAGTCATCATTATGAAGAATTAACAGAGGCAAAGGTTCTTGCAGAAGTGCTGCCAAACAGTTGCCTCAGTGACTAAGGCCCCGCTCCGGAGGTGCCCGCTCGTGCATGCCCCCTCCTCGAGCATTGAAGGCCAAACTGCTCATCGCTCTGCCACTCCATGGTTCGCCGTGTTCTCGCCACCATTATGTTCTGTCCTTGCTCTTTCTCCTGCTTCTGTCATCCTGAGTCAGTCTTTGCTCCCCGGGGAGAAACAAGGGTTTAAAGATGAATCATCGCGGGGATGCGTGCGTATGCTATTTTTTTAATGGGTAATGATCTGATTCAGGCATGTGGGCTATGAAAACTGAGGACGATAGCAGTGGGGGAGTGGGGCTGCTTATAACCCTCTCCTTTCCTTGCCCTTGGGGGACTGAGACAGCTGCACCTTAGAAAAAGCTGGGCCTTTAGTGCAGACTCTAAGTGCAACATTAAGCATATGTATTTTTGCAGAAGAGAAAAGGGACTATTTCACCTTAGTCAGTCAGACCTCTAGTACAAGATCTGGATCTGAAATGATAAAAGAACCCAACATTTAGAAAATAGGAGATACAAATGATTTTTTTCAAATGAAACAAATTTTGTTGTTTTAAAAGATAATTTTACTTATGTTACATCATCTTTCTTATTATTTTTTTTCTACATTTAATCTGTCTTTAGGGCAGCACGGCGGCGCAGTGGTTAGTGCGTGTGCGGCACAGTTCTGAGGTCATCGGTTCAAATCCAGCTACCGATCTTCCTGTGCGGAGTTTGCATGTTTTCCCCGTGCTTGCGTGGGTTTCCTCCGGCACTCCGGTTTCCTCCCACATTCCAAAAAACATGCATGTCAGGTTAATTGGCCGGTGTGAATGAGCGAGTAAATTGTCTGTCCCTGTGTGCCCTGCGACTGGCTGGCAACCGATTCAGGGTGTCCCCCGCCCACTGCCCGAGGAATGCTCGGATGGGTTCCAGCACCCCGTGACCCTACTGAGGATAAGCGGTGCAGCTAATGGATGGATGGATAATCTGTCTTTATTGTTATTGATAACAAGATTTGTAATGAGAATTGAAATAGCACTCCAGGATAAGCATGTAAAAAAGACTTAAAAGAAAAAACAAGATGAAAGCACATCATGGTAAATAATCAAAATTATTCACTATTTCTTGGAGACTGCCCTAAGTATAATGTCGTAAGTATAATTAAAAATAGTGCATATTGGCGATAGTGCAAATAAAAGTGGTAAGATAACATTTAGCAGCAACAAAAAATCCCAAATAGGTTACAAGCTATGTATATTCACAGTTTTTCATGCTTGTTTAGGGTGGTGATAGCCATGGTCTCTGACCCTGTTAGTCTTTGTTTCAATACACCTGAAGTGCCTACCAGGGGGGAACAGGTCACAGAGGTGGTGGCTGGAGTGAGATGAGTCCTTTGGACTGTGGTTACAAAGTTGTACACTCGGCCCTGACTGTGATTTTTGGACTGTGGACTTGCTCTGTAGCCGAATGTAAGATTCCAGATGTGTCTGCATGTCATAATGGAGATGGAATAAGAGCTTGCTCTGTCCACTCCACGCATCGGCCCGGTATTGCAGTACCTCCGGGAACGGTGCATTCGCAATGATTGCAGCAAGGCTCTAGGGCTAGGACCTTAGCTTGGCCTTTTGGCTGAGAGTAAGTGTCCCGGCTCCTAGGCTTTGTAGCGTATTATGAACTGACCGATAATGGATAATGAATAACGAAGATAGAACAATAACCCTTGAAAACCCCTTATGTCTTCCAAACTGGGAAGGGAGCAGCCAATTCTTATTTGGTCTGTTGATTTAAAGAAACCACTGAGGTCCCCAACCAAAAAAGACATCATGGGGAGTGATGAATGTGACTCTGTACTTGGTTAAGACACACCACAGGAAGTGTTGTCCGGACGACCCAGGAGGTTAAGGGTTCCGTAAACTGTGAAGAGACCAAACTAACCGAAACCTCTTTCAAAGAGGTGTTCACACATTTTCAGCATGCGGGCTACTTTCAAACTAACCGATACAAGATGATCCACCCACCACACACACACACACACACATACACACACACACACACACAAATAATAATAATAATAATAAGTGCTCAGTCAGAATTTTGGGGCATTTTTTTCACATATAGGTTAGCCTACCTGACTACCTTTGTTTGATATTAAATATTGCTCTATCCTGGGAGAGAGCGATGTCTATATGGGGAACATACGCTTAGTCAACAAAACTAAAAGTGCAGAGTTAGCTTTTCTATGTCACTTTTCACATCTAGGGTAACCTACCTTACTGCCAGTGAAAGATATTGATCTTGTATAGGTCATGTCAATTTGTATAGGTAATGTCAATTTGTATAGCTCTTTATCACATAAAGTCTCAAAACTCCTTCCCTATTTTCTTGGGTGGACAGTCAAACACACAAACAGACAAAATAGACAAATAATTTCAATTCATACATATAATTGAGTAGAGCATTTGCATTTACATGACTTATTTTTATTTTCACATTTTAAGGCATATTGATAAATCCATCATACATTTGACCGTATATAAATTAGATTAGAGCTCAGGTAAGGACTACCTGCATGGCGTTTCCACCTGACGCACATCCTGGAGTGCCAAGTGGGAGGGGTAACTGCAGGTTCAACAGCAGGGAGCCATTCTTTATTGATGTTTTTCTCCATCATTCCCGTAACATCTCATGGTTTTGGAGCAACGGCAGGGTCATCTCCCTGCCAACCCCCTGCAGCCACCCCTATTACCCTTCTTTCCCCCACAACCTGTCCTTCCTTCTCCTGCCTCTTCTGCCAGGTCCCTGATTGCCTTCTTCATTTTCGCTTCACTCGCACCAATCTTCCTGAGCATTGGATGGCTGTTCCAACAAACCCCCTGCAGTCAACTCAAACAGGGTAGATAGGTGTGGCCCAACCTGCTTTTCGGCACTCGGCTAAAAGCTTTGTGTATTTGTCCCTCTTTTATATGCTGCCTCTGGTCCTCCCTCCCAGGAAACGATTAACTCTCCCAGGATCGCTGTCTTGCTTACAGGGGACCACAGGATGACAGTGGGCCTCAGAGAGGTGATGGTTATCTCTTGTGGAAACTTCTGTTTTTTTTTCTAAACTGAACTTTTTTGCCGTGTTCAAGCTATTGGGTCTTCGTTAGGGTCAGGAGACATGGCTTAATAAACGTCCTTAAGAGTGGATGTTGGTACGCAGCTTAAGTTCCAGTCACATCCCAGTGTTAAAATCGTATCGTATCGATGACTTTTTGTTTTAAATCTTAAAAATCAAATATCAATTATATCATTAGTAAAAATGATTATTTTTAACTGTTATTTGTATAATGGTAATAGATTATACTTTTCATTTCCAAAATTTGGAGGTGCCCAATTTGTTCCTGCCATGCGAAACGTTGATGTTAACGCTGACATGCTGCCTTTGACCTCTAGATGGCAGTTTGTCCCAACAAATACAAAGCAGAGAATACGCTTTCCTTCGTGAATGACCAGTGCTATTTCTACGAGTGATCGGTGGATTGCAATTGACCCAATGAGAACCTCTGCTCTATTGGCTTGCAGCTCCGCTCAACACAAAGTTTAGTTAAAATGTGAGGAAAAATATAGAAAATTAAAAAATCTTTGTAGTTTGAGTTTTTTTTTGTCAATATTTACGTAAAATTCCGTTCACTTTAACTAATAGTTTCATTTTTGTTTCTAAATTTCTTTCATGGTTTTAAAAACTGTTGCTCTGGAGGACAACCTGCTCCCAACTGCAAAAAGTCTGGTTACAATTTATAGACATTTTTGTTTTTGTAGCTTGTTTTTATGCTTTGTATTACTTTGTTGTATGTATTATTGCTATTATTATTACTTTACTAAGTTAGCTTGCACACGGCAAACTTGTTTTTAAGGTTCAGATTCAGATTCAGATCTACTTTATTGTCATTCTAGTACCCGTGTATACATAACGAAATTTAGTAGTTTTTTCATTTGACCACATGTTGGATTATATTTTTCGATTTTTTGACAGTGGATTGCAGATCCATATTGCAACCTGTCTCATTGGAAAATACAAAAAAGTAAAATAAGACAAATTATGGATGAAGTGGAGGAAATGTGAAAAACAGTACTATATTGAAGGCTTGGGCATATTGATCCAATATCACCGATACTCAGCAAGTACCTTATTTTCACAACCATAAGGCGCTCATAGAAGTCTCAGATCTTCAATTTGTACGGTGCACCCTATCATGCAGTGCGCCCTGTGTATGATACAAAGCGGCAGGCATAACTGAGGACACGATTAGGTTGTCATTCACACTGCAGAGCTTAACGGTTATTGGGGGGAAAGCTGATGTTTTTGTGAAATCATTCACATTTCCCACCAAATCTATGCACCCATATCCAATGCCATTATATCCCGCTTGCGTAGAAGGGAAGTGACAGCATAGTGTTTCCAGAAATTTATTGTGGTACCGGGGCTGAACAGAGTTGTCCCCCCAAAAATTAAATAAAACCAAAAGCTCACTTACCCTCAATTGAATGCTTTCTGTGTTTTCTGTGCAATGGTGTGTTGACTGCTACGCTACGCGGAAGAACATGGAAACCGTGCAGACGCGAGAGAATTGAAGATGAATCAATTGAAGGTTCGCAATAAGAGGAAGCAGAAAAACAAACTCAGACAAATTTTTATCTGTGTGTTTTACTTTATAATCAATACTTGAATAAACCACAACCGCTGTATTTTTGAATATGCACACTTGTGTGCTTGTATGTGTTGTAAGGTACTGTTTTGTTAAAAAATGACAACGCTCTGCATGAAATTTCCCTCTCGCAAATGTTACTAAAACGTTTTCAAATCTAAATTTGTAATTGAACAGTAAAGCAAGGTATGTTTGTACCTTTCATTGGCGATAGGGGGCAGTTATGCAAATCTATGCTCTATCGTGAGGTGTGGCTTGTGTAGTGTTCATTTTAGAAAGAGAACCAGCTACAGAGACTGCGCCTTTTAACATGGTGCGCCCTTTTGTTGTGAAAATACGGCACTTGAATTGGATCAATACTATTTTCCTGAGACTGATGCATTCCTCCTCCACTAATTCCCTTTAAAGTGCCACTCTTCTGGTAAATAGCATAGCCCTTATTTCTGAGTTGTGACTGACAGGCACAATTTTAGCACATCTCCCTACCTGGCTTGCTGCTGCATACTGCCTGTCAGACTAAAATGACAAAGGCAAACAGGAAGCACAGTGTGGAGTGGACTTATTCAACTGCAGAAAAGGAAAATTCAAGGTGTAATTTGTGTGGTTAAGTGGTCTGCTACTGTGGCATCCCCATACATTTACATAAATATATGAAAGATTTTACCCTGCAGAGAGCAACACACTGCACTCAAAAATATTATCATTTCAGTCTTCTTGAACAACAACCTGTAAATATGTTGTAACAATGGGAACATAACCAAAAAGGCTTCATACTGACTTTATTTTTTAAATATTGCGGCATGAAAGATATTTTTATTGTCTTGTTGAGATTATACTATTTCTTATTTACCTTACATTGCTGTTTTTTTTTTGTTTGACTCTCTTGGTTGTTGTTCTGAAATAGGCTTAATAGAAATAGTGTTATTTATCTTTCATACTTTTTATATAGCTATTCATTTGTGTTCAAAGTACTGCATGGAATGATCGATGTGCCTTTTGCTCAATTTTTTGAGTTCTGTCGTGTTGATGGTTTACGTGGTCACAGATATAAGTTACGGGTGCCTAAACCTACCAGCAACTTGCACGGAAACTTTATTTCTTTCAGGATACCAAAAATTTGGAATTTTTTGCCTGACCGGGTTATTAGTGCAAATACGGTGCAAACCTTTAAGCAAAGGTTGGCAGAAACAGATCTGTCAAATTTCCTTAGGGGAGGGGGCGTAAGGTGACCATATTTGGCCATCCTCACTCTCAGCATTAGTTTTTCTTTTTGTGTCATGTTTTGATTAATGTATCCAACAATACCTTCAATTTCATTTAAACAAATAGCGCCTACATTGTTACTGTTTATTGTAATCATAAGCCAACTCAATGGTTATTCAATAATGATGACTTTTCCAGGCAGAAAGTATTGGTATCGGTCTGGTATTGTTTGATGCTATCCTGTATTTTACTTGTATCGGATCGATACCGAAATTCTGACTATCGCCCACCCCAACTATATGGTCAAAAAATATCTGGCAACAATTTTTTATGTATTTATTATTCATATAATAATGAATATATTCATTGATATTTATTTGAACAATTCCTATTTTAATTTTTTTTTATGATGTTTCCTTTCATTTTTTTTTTTAAATGAACTTTTGCAGTGTTCAAGCTTATCCTGTCTTTGATTGTTGGCTTAGGGCTCTTCGTGCGGGTCAGGAAACATAGCTTAGAAAATGTCCTGCATCTGTAGTCCAATTCACATCTTCAAGTGCAAAAAGGCCACAACATTTTCTCGACCAATGATAGACCGGCGGTCAATTATGTCATCCGTTCGGAATCTACTCAGTGTGCATGAAACTACTGATGAGTTTGTGATTTTACTGCTGATAGCATGTCAATGTTTTCCTAACGACCCTTGCCCACAAAAACGGAGCAAAGCCAGAAGAGGGAAAAGTACAAGGTGTCTCTTTAACATGTTCTATGTTCATTGATTGTAACAAAGTAAGAACTTGGCTTGTTTTACTGAAAGCAAAACACACACTTGACCTTTTTCCCTCTCTGTCAACCTCTCATGGTTTGAAATTGTGTCAAGAACATTTTAACACAGCTTAAAGCAGAGTTCAGAAACCTCTGGCTCGAGAGCCACATGTGTCTCTTCAGCGTCACCCTGGGGGCTCCCTGGAGCTTTTTAAGAAACGTTTTGAAATATAAAAGGATGGGGGGGGGGTAGGGAAATATGTACATTTTTATGTGGTGTTTTTTCTGTAGGAGGAAATCCATGACACAAATATTCTTTGTTATGTTTCAATGGGGCAGACCCAGGCCGCACACACGGGCTGACTGACTAGAGTTTATTTGGGGTCAAAGGGAAATAAAAGAAGATGCTCTGAACATGGATGGGGGGAGAAAACAAGTAAGAGAAAATACAGTACGGAAACCACTCGCGGCTGGCCAAGTTCAAGAAAGGTATAATCAGGCTGATGAGGGCAAATAATGATCTGACCGCTTTTGCTGTCCGCACAGTCCTATAATCCTGATAAGAGTCAGGTGCAAGTGTCGGGTCTTCATTTTTTTCTGCCTGTTGTTGCTCTCTGGAAGACTGTGGTGTGCTAAATCCTTAGAATTCTTAACATTTTTCAATGCTTTGAAAAAATTTAGAATGATTAGTACATATTATAAGACTAACTTTTACATATTTAATCTTCTTTTTCTTGTAAAAGAAGGTTTTACATTTTTTGAACAGCTCCAGATATCTTGTTATATTTGTTTTTGTGTCTTTTATGGCTCCACTTAGTGGTTAAAAAACTTCATTCATTATTTTTTCTAAGCCAAAATACATTACCTTCCATATAAACATTCTTTTTTTGAAACACTCGTAGGTCGAGAAATTACCATTTATTTTTCATATGCCTCACGTACAGGGAGTTGATAGAGCAGCTTTTCTCTTTCTCACACAGTGCCCTCGGCCACTCTCTAAGTGTATGCCTGAGTGTGTGACTGACAGGCACACTTTTAGCACCTCTCCCTACCTGGCCTGCTGCTACATCCTGTATGCCAGGCCTAAGAGAGGGCCAGATCAATGCTGCATCCCCTACTAGAAGCTAAAAATGACAGAGGCAAACAGGAAACGCAGCGTGGTGGTGACTTTTTTTCAACTACAGAAAACGACAATGTCAGATATAATTTGTCTGGTAAATGTGTTTTGCTACTGTGGCAACACACATTTGCATAAACACATGAAAAAAAACACCAATCAAGATTTTAAACATGTCACTGATTTTAAACAAAAACCTGTACATCGATTGTCACTCATGTTACAGAGCCAATGAGAGACCATTGATACTTTATTTTTATCAATTACTTTATTTTCAATAATATTGTGTCACGAGACGTGGTGGCGTGGAAGGTGACCGGACCAGAACGGAGGCAGGAGGCATGAAGGGAGAACTCAAATGCGTTGACGATCCATAGGTTTTATTTAATAAAATAAAAGTCGCCCAATACTCCGAGGCAAAACAGAACAATACAGAGTTCCTCCGGCACGAACTCAACAGGACAAGGCATAACAGACTAAAACAGGACAAGGCATAACAGACCGGGATTGTGAATAATGAGTAGTAATGAACCCGCAACCGCAGAGCCCACAATGCAGCCTTAAATCAGACACACAATTAGTGGAAACTGCTTCAGCTGTTGCCCAGAGGGCGGGGCAGACTGGTCACCAAGGCGACCGTGACAGAGCCCCCCTCTTAAGGGACAGCTCCCGAGGTCCCAAAAAAGAAAAAATTACAACCTCACGCCCCGGAATGGTTCGACGCTCACGATTGGGGCAACCCCGCTCCCTCCTCCGAACACGCAGGAACGGGGAGAGGCAGGCGCCATCTGCGTCGGGCGGATCGGAATCGGCGCTCGGCAGGGAGGGGGTCTGGTGGGCAAACTGGCCAGGGGATAACAGACAGGCAGAACCGACGAGAACAGGACAGGCAAAATCAGAACAGGTAAACAGGACAGGCCGATGCAGAAGAGTCGCACTCAGGACAGGCCGATGCAGAAGAGTCGCACTCAGGACAGGCCGATGCAGAAGAGTCGCACTCAGGACAGGCCGATGCAGAAGAGTCGCACTCAGGACAGGCCGATGCAGAAGAGTCGCACTCAGGACAGGCCGATGCAGAAGAGTCGCACTCAGGACAGGCCGATGCAGAAGAGTCGCACTCAGGACAGGCCGATGCAGAAGAGTCGCACTCAGGGGGTTCAGGTTCAGAAGAGTCGCACTCAGGGGGTTCAGGTTCAGAAGAGTCAGACTCAGGGGGTTCAGGTTCAGAAGAGTCAGACTCAGGGGGGAACAGATTCAGAACAGACAAGACAGGACAGGAAAGACTGAACAAAATCAGTACAGGGAGACTCAAGGCAGGCATGGGAGTCGAACAGGCAGGCCTGGGAGTCGAACAGGCAGGCATGGGAGTCGAACAGGCAGGCATGGGAGTCGAACAGGCAGGCATGGGAGTCGAACAGGCAGGCTTGGGAGTCGAACAGGCAGGCTTGGGAGTCGAACAGGCAGGCTTGGGAGTCGAACAGGCAGGCTTGGGAGTCGAACAGGCAGGCTTGGGAGTCGGAGTCGGGCTGGCACGCAGGGGAGACGGAATAGCAGGCAATCGGCACGGGAGTCGGGCAGGCAGGCATGAGAGTCGAACAGGCAGGCGTCAATTCCTCCCGTGAGTCGATTCGAGGCACAGCAAGGGCCACGACGGGCGGGGCCGTGGTTCGAACGAGCAGGGAAGGCCAACTCAGTAGGCGCCTGCCGAACTGCGCTCTCCAGCTCTCCCCAAGTCGCGCTGGGATCGTTCGCTGAGTTCTCTTTGTTGGCGGGTTCATTCTGTCACGAGACGTGGTGGCGTGGAAGGTGACCGGACCAGAACGGAGGCAGGAGGCATGAAGGGAGAACTCAAATGCGTTGACGATCCATAGGTTTTATTTAATAAAATAAAAGTCGCCCAATACTCCGAGGCAAAACAGAACAATACAGAGTTCCTCCGGCACGAACTCAACAGGACAAGGCATAACAGACTAAAACAGGACAAGGCATAACAGACCGGGATTGTGAATAATGAGTAGTAATGAACCCGCAACCGCAGAGCCCACAATGCAGCCTTAAATCAGACACACAATTAGTGGAAACTGCTTCAGCTGTTGCCCAGAGGGCGGGGCAGACTGGTCACCAAGGCGACCGTGACATATTGTGCAATGGAATTTTAGTTGGCTGCTTGACATTCTTATTCTGTATTTGTATTTTGGTTACAGTGCTACTTTTTTGGTTTGACTCTATTGTTTTTTTTTTTTCTGAAAAAGTTGCAATATATATATACACACACTCACAGTATAAAATGATACTACCATGTATTTACTTGAATTGGATCGATTCCAAAATTCCCATGTTCCCCACCCCTCTTAAAAATAAGCAACAAGTCCAATTTGCACTTAGCAATGTTTAAGGTAGGTTTACGGGAATGGGACAGCAGCTGAGTGCCCTTTTACACAACCCCGGGGAAGTCCACAATGACAACACAGACTCAGAACGTTTACCTTCTGACTTGTCGGCAGGCTACTGGTTAACCTTTCACCTCTTACTGACAGTCCAGTGTGTGTCAATGGGAGTAAGAGTAGTGGGGGAGGGCGTTGTGGGTGAGCCCGGGGGTTTCTGCACACTCTGTTCACTGCTATTCCAGCAGTGTGTGAAGCAACAATGGGACAAACTCAACTGGCTTTCTAGAATGCTGCCAAGTAGGGCAGTCGAGGTCATCATCTTGCGGCCAGTCTTCAATATCACAAACTCGATCCAACATCTATTTTCTTCACACTTGTTTTCAAGAGTGTACCTGAAGCAAGACGTCCTGTTCTAGGTGGGGCTGTTTTGAGTGTTACTCCAACCATCTGTAAATCAATTGTAAAAGAAAAAATATGTGTTTGTGAAGCCTCATCAACTACAGGATCCATGTGGCCCTCTATTTAGAAAGGCTACTCTATGTACTAACTAGCCAAAACATTATGATACCTTGCACAACGTCATGAGAGACAAAAGCATACAACTTTCACATGACGAACATTATAAAGGTTATACACATGTTCAGAACTAAAACCGGGGTTTTGCTTTGCTCCCCAGGCAGATTGATCCAAATATCAACATGATCTAAATCCATCCATCTAATCTGCTTTCAATGAGGTGGGAAGAAGCGGAGAATTAACACCATGCCGGACGAAAACATGGAGGGCTTCTTAAGATCATAAAATTGTTCATGTGTTGTGTCCGGTAGCACGATAACTTTCCGCTGGTGCACTCTGCAAACATGGAGCTCATTGTGTGTGATGTCACTTTTCTGCATGTGTTATATTACATGCAAGCTGCATTCACAAACATCGGATCTCACCCAAAAATTGGAATTGAGAATTAAGCTCTGCTGTGTGAACCTCGCCTTATAGACTCCGAAACGGCTAAACCGATTTTTTTGCGGAAATGTACACAGTTGTACTTCAGGCCTCTTAGCTAGGTTTTCAGTCATGGCATCCCCATTAAATTCCAACGAAATGGATAAAAATCTGATGTTGTGTGGTCTGTTTTTGTGGGGTCTCAATCGCTTTCTGGCGGCCAAATTGGGTTCTGCAGCTCCACCGACCACAACATACTGCAATTAACTGATTAAAAAAAAAAAAAACTTCTCAACTAGCCCTATTCCATTATGAGTTTTATTAATAAAAGCTAGAGCTATTGTTGGTGATAGGAATGGGTGGAGAGGTGTGGTAAAAGGATAGTGGGATGTTTGGACGCGTTTTGAGGGATGGGCAGGGCACCTGTATGATGCGGCAGGGGTAAACCAGTGAAAGCTGTCGGGCCCTGCTGTTGAACAAAAGAGTGTGTTGTGTCACCCTGACCCGAGTGACATGGCCACTTTCTGGTGTCCCGTTTCATCCGGAGAGACAAAAGCATGACCAACTTAGGTGCCGGGGTGCTTAACTTGTTTGGGTGTTTGGGCATTTGGGTTGGCCATGGTCCAAAGATTTTTGTGTGTGCTTTTTGCTATTTTTTCCCTTTTATTTTCTTTGTTATTGTATGTGTTTGTCTTGCTGTCGGTCACCCCTCTTGAGGGATATGACCAAAGTAGATAGATAGATAGATTAATGCTAATGGTCGATTTAGCACTTACAAAATGAGAGATATCATATTATACTGCTTTAATCACGAGTGTTTTTCAAAGCTACTTGAATGAAATCATTATATTTTAACCAGTTTCGATTTGCGGGCTGGTATAAAAAGCCTAGAGGGCTGCGTTTGGCCCGCAAGCCCCAATTTGCCCACCACTCGGCCAGTGGGTCATTAATGTATGGGTCTGCAATACTGTAAATACAACGTTGAAGCTCTGCTGCTGGTAATACTTGTTACAGTAATATAGTGTAGAGCTAAAAATAAACCCTGTGTGCTTTTACTGACACCAATCACAGCATACACACATACAAGGGGAAAGTAACTCAAGCCCACAAAAGCTATTGATCTTTTATAAGAGTTATACGTGGCTTGACTGCACATGCACGTTGACAATTGCAACTATCTGTGCATCCACCCTTGTCCCAGTGAACTTTTGACATCCACTGCAGTCAAGTAGAGATGACGTTGGCTTCAAAAAAGCTTGGACACACACTCGCTCGTTTAGTGTTTGTTCCATTCTTCACAGACTGGGTCAGAATGTCCTGCACCCTCCTTTGTTCCATTTATTTACCTGCTCCCCTGCTTGCAACTGCATACTCACCCTTCCATGCACAGTACTCTTTGCTCCTCATGTAGAAGTGGACCATCTGTGACCAATATCGAAACGTAACGTGAGGCACTGATTTTGGCGGTACGTGATGCCTCATGCTTGTTAGTAAATCACCATCAGTTCGAGGGAAAAACCTTCCAATGTCAACCTTTTGGCAGTAAATACCTCCCACTGCCTGTGAGGAGGAGGCGAAAAGTCGTTTTGAATATTGGAGTCATGCTGACACGCTGCACAAGTTGTCTTCATGCAAAGGGACATGAAGGTGTGAGGGCAATTTCTGAAGAGTTTGTATCGTTCAGTAGCTGAAGTTGAAGAACAACTCGTAGTGTTCTTGAAGGTTACCAGGAAAGAGATACAGTGTACACAGAGTGTACTTATGTTCCTTCCGCATGGACACAAAGTATTACTTGCCACCAATCATTCTGGAGCTATGTTAAATATTTAGGGCAGGATTATACTGTATTTGGCAAGAAACACAAAAACAATAATGTATTACTTTGCTGATTAGTACCCCAAACAATGCAGCCAAAAGAAGGTTACTGATAATTATCTAATAGATTAGTAGACAATAAATGTGTGCAGTCCTGGGGATTTTAGTATTGAGCCGATTCAAGTAAATACAAGGTAGTATCGATTAATACCGGTCCAATACAAATATTTTTTGCCCGGAAATGTCATGATTAATATCCCCTCGAGTTAGTTTAGAATTACGATAAACACAGCACAAATATTTAAGAAAGATCAAAGAGATTCTATTTTTTAATGAAATAATTACAACGCACACTTTACTTATAGAAAGTGTAAATACAAATATTTCTATTGCAGCAGTTTAAGAGCTAAAGTCAACAGAGTCAAACTAAAGAAAAAGCAACGTACCAAAAATAAGATTAGAACATATTCAACATGACAACTACATCTTCCATTGCACAATATTGAGAAAATGAAGTCAAAGAGCAAATAGTGTTTGCTATACAATGTAAAAACTTTGTGTACAAATTCAAATACTTCTACTACAAAAACCGTTTCAGAACAAAAGTCAAGAGAGTCAAACCCCAAAAAGCAGCAATGTAACGAAAATACAAATGCTGAATAAAGAATCACGAGACTAAAATGCCATGCAATACACAATATTTTGAAAATAAAGTCAGTGGGGTGGAAATATTAGTTAACTTATCACTTACGTATGTGCAAATGTTTGTGGATTAGGGGAGAAAGCCACAAAATCAGCGGACAGGGAGACAAACTCCACACAAGTTAGAGCTGCAACTAACGATTATTTCATTAATCGAAAAATTGGGTGATTATTTTTCAATTAATCTATATATTGGATTTCAAATAACATGTCCTCTTAAAAAATTGAAGTTTTGGCAGGATAAAAATATAGTGCTTGTATAAAAGATTATTCTATATCCATCCATCCATTCATTATCTGCACCGTTTATCCTCTGTAGGGTCCCAGTCATCCTCGGGCAGTAGGCAGGGGTCACCCTGAACTGGTTGCATGTTTTTGGAATGTGGGAGGAAACCGGGGTGCGCGGAAGAAACCCACGCTAGCAAGGGAAGATCATGCAAACTCCACACTGGGAGGTTCGACCTCATGACCTCAGAACTGTGCCGCACATGCGCTAACCACTTCTCTGCCGTGCTGCCCAGTATTCGATAATATAAAACAATAAAATATACAAAAATACATATTTTGTAAATGTATGCTATACACATGCAAATATGTGAGATTTAAATTTTTTTTTTATATGAAATCGATCTCGAGGCGTCCTCTGCCAAATTAAAGTGCTACTACAAGTTTGTCACTGGATTAAAAGGACACAATTTGGTCTCGAGTCACCCTCTGCTGGATCATAGTGGTACTACAAGGATATCACCTCTACGTCACAAACTAATTAAATGCATACACCTACATCATGTGACACAACACATCTATGATGAAATTAATTGCCAATTCCTTTTATAATAAATTCCTATCGATTTTACGATTTGTCGTTGCAGCCCTATCACAAATAACTTTGATCTAAACTCAGAACCTCTGTGTTGTGATGCAGGCTTACTTATTGTATTTTAAACCCGATGTTTAGCGTACCGAGTGCCAAAAGTAGTCCCAAGTTAAGTCCTTAAAGGATAAGCTAAAACCACCAAGGCTGTAAGATAATTTCACAAACAGTTGACTGAGTTTATTTTTGTTGGTCTTGTCGACTGATTTGGGCTTGTGCGTCATTAGTGCAAGACGGCGTGACTGAAACAAACGTGTGGGAGGGCATGCTACGCAAATACTAACTGAAAGTTCTGCAGGCGCTAGATGGAGCAAATAGTGACAAAGAATCCTTCCTGGGAAGGAGGTATTGTGACACTTACGACAAGGGGGCATGTGATTTTCTTCAGAAGCCACCACCGATCATTTCAGATTTTTCCATGAAGCAATTACACAATGCATTTGCACACAAATATTCTCCGGATATAAGCTGCTGAATGTGCTTTTGCCATAAATGAAAATTTGCAATCTGTGATTTACTAACCATGTCTGTTGTCTAAAAAAATAGCTGCCTTAGAGTTCAGAGTTGTGCTGCTGGATATCGTTTATTACAATGCAATGAAAAGATGTTGCTCTAAAACAGTGGTACTCAAGTAGTGGGATCCCCCGGGTGTGCTTGCTATGTGAAAAATGTTGGCAGTGGACAGCATGGAGCCAAATAAATTTAGCTGTCAATTAAAGACATCCCAACCCAATTATGCTGATAAGACACTTGAGTTTTTCTATAGCAAAAATGTGCCAAAAGTCATAGGTTTGGCATGGATAGAGGTGACACGTTACCATCTATATTGGGCAATCTTTGTTTTGTCCCCACCAATATTATGTGATTAATCTTAGGGGTGCACAAGAGGATTTCTTTTTCCGAGGGGGAGTGTGAAAGAAAATAATTGAAAAGCACTGCTCTAAAGTAAAAGGCATTTCATTTTGCTGGTATGCTGGCATTGATCGATAAACAAAGATCCATGTTTTTAAAGAAAATTTAGTGTGGTTCAGCCAACATTTTTTGATGAACTGCACCATCATAAATGTAGTCATAAAACATTTTGTGGCTTTGTATTAGTAGTGCAACAAATATTTTAGAATTTACAACTAATGTATTTTGTAATCAAATTAACATTTTTTAAAGATCGAAGTCCACCTTACTCTCACCTGTTGAGACATACAAGCCAATCAACATGATTTCTAAAATATAAGTATCTTGTGGTGAGCAAATGAGTAGGGGAGTCATAATTCTTATTTTGGGCGCTGATTTTTTTCAGATTGATGCCAACCATTTGCTTTTTACCTTGCAAAATTATATTGGTCATTTTTTATGAAGCGGGTTACCGGGGGCCCCTTCTGGAGCCAGGCCTGGAGGTGGGGTCCGCTGGCGAGCGCCTGGTGGCCGGACCCTTACCCACGGGGGCCGGCCGGGCACAGCCCGAAGGGGACGACGTGGGACCCTCTTCCCATGGGCTCACCACCTGTAGGAGGGGCCAAAGGGGTCGGGTGCGCAGAGAGCTGGGTAGCAGCCAAGGGAGGGGTCCTTGGCGCGACGATCCCCGGCTACAGAAACTGGCTTTTGGGACATGGAACGTTACCTCTCTGGCAGGGAAGGAGCCCGAGTTGGTGCGTGAGGTTGAGAAATTCCGACTAGATATAGTCGGACTCACCTCTACGCACGGCTTGGGCTCTGGTACCAGTCCTCTCGAGAGGGGTTGGACTCTCTTCCACTCTGGAGTTGCCCGTGGTGAGAGGCGCAGAGCCGGTGTGGGCATATTAATTTCTCCACGGCTTGGCGCCTGTGCGTTGGGGTTCACCCCGGTAGACGAGAGGGTAGCCTCCCTCCGCCTTCGGGTGGGGGGACGGGTCCTGACTGTTGTTTGTGCTTATGCACCAAATAGCAGTTCGGAGTACCCACCCTTCTTGGGGTCCTTAGAAGGTGTGCTTGAGAGCGCGCCCCCAAGGGACTCCCTCGTACTGCTGGGAGACTTCAACGCTCACGTGGGCAATGACAGTGAGACCTGGAGGGGCGTGATTGGGAAGAACGGCCCCCCTGACCTGAACCCGAGTGGTGTTTCGTTATTGGACTTCTGTACTCGTCACGGTCTGTCCATAATGAACACCATGTTCAGACATAAGGGTGTCCATATGTGCACTTGGCACCAGGACACCCTAGGCCGTAGTTCGATGATCGACTTTGTCATCGTTTCGTCGGACCTGCGGCCGCATGTTCTGGACACTCGGGTGAAGAGAGGGGCGGAGCTGTCAACTGATCACCACCTGGTGGTGAGTTGGCTTCGATGGTGGGGGAAGATGCCGGCCCGACCCGGCAGACCCAAGCGTGTTGTGAGGGTCTGTTGGGAACGGCTGGCAGAATCTCCTGTCAGAAGAAGTTTCAATTCACACCTCCGGCAGAACTTCGCCCATGTCCCGAGGGAGGCGGGGACATTGAGTCCGAGTGGACCATGTTCCGCGCCTCCATTGTCGAGGCGGCTGATCGGAGCTGTGGCCGTAAGGTAGTCGGTGCCTGCCGCGGCGGCATTCCTCAGACCCGTTGGTGGTCAACGGCGGTGAGGGATGCCGTCAAGCTGAAGAAGGAGTCTTATCGGGCCTTCCTGGCCTGTGGGACTCTGGAAGCAGTTGGCAGGTATCGGCTGGCCAAGCGGAATGCGGCTTTGGCGGTTGCCGAGGCAAAAACTCGGGCATGGGAGGAGTTTGGCGAGGCCATGGAAGCCGACTTCCGAACGGCTTCGAGGAAATTCTGGTCCACCATCCGACGTCTTAGGGGGGGGAAGCGGTGTGCCATCGACACTGTGTATAGTGCCGATGGGGCGATGCTGACCTCGACCCGGGACGTTGTGAATCGGTGGGCGGAGTACTTCGAAGACCTCCTCAATCCCACCGGCACGTCTTCCTCTGGGGAAGCAGAGCCTGAGGACTCTGGGTTGGGCTCTTGTATCACTGGGGTTGAAGTCACCGAGGTTGTCAAAAAACTCCTCGGTGGCAGGGCCCCGGGGGTCGATGAGATCCGCCCGGACTTCATTAAGGCTCTGGATGTTGTGGGCGTGTCATGGTTGACGCGCCTCTGCAACATCGCGTGGACATCGGGGACAGTGCCTCTGGACTGGCAGACTGGGGTGGTGGTTCCCGTCTTTAAGAAGGGGGACCGGAGAGTGTGTTCCAACTACAGGGGAATCACACTTCTCAGCCTCCCTGGTAAGGTCTATTCAGGGGTACTGGAGAGGAGGGTCCGCCAGGAAGTCGAATCTCGGATTCAGGAGGAACAGTGTGGTTTTCGTCCTGGCCGTGGAACACTGGACCAGCTCTATACACTCTTCAGGGTCTTTGAGGGTGCATGGGAGTTTGCCTGTCCGGTCTACATGTGTTTTGTGGACTTGGAGAAGGCATTCGACCGTGTTCCTCGGGAGGCCCTGTGGGGGTGCTTCGGGAGTACGGGGTACCGCACAGTCTTATCCGGGCTGTGCGGTCCCTGTATGCCCGGTGCCAGAGTCTGGTCCGCATTGCCGGCACTAAGTCGGATTCGTTCCCGGTGAGGGTTGGGCTCCGCCAGGGCTGCCCTTTGTCACCGATTCTGTTCATAACTTTTATGGACAGGATTTCTAGGCGCAGCCTTGGCGGGGATGGAGTCCGGTTTGGGGGCCTCAGCATTGCGTCACTGCTTTTTGCAGATGACGTGGTGCTGTTGGCTTCCTCAGGCCGTGATCTTCAGCTCTCGCTGGAGCGATTCGCAGCCGAGTGTGAAGCGGCCGGGATGGGGATCAGCACCTCCAAGTCCGAGGCCATGGTTCTCAGTCGGAAAAGGGTGGTATGCTCCCTCCGGGTCGGGGAGGAGGTCTTGCCCCAAGTGGAGGAGTTCAAGTATCTTGGGGTCTTGTTCACGAGTGAGGGTAGGATGGAACGGGAGATCGACAGACGAGTCGGTACAGCGTCTGCCGTCATTCGGACCCTGTACCGGTCTGTCGTGGTGAAGAGGGAGCTGAGCCGAAAGGCAAAGCTCTCGATCTACCGGTCGATCTACGTTCCTACCCTCACCTATGGTCATGAACTTTGGGTCATGACCGAAAGAACTCGATCCCGGATACAAGTGGCTGAAATGAGTTTCCTCCGCAGGGTGGCTGGGTTCTCCCTTAGAGATAAGGTGAGAAGCTCAGTCATCCGGGAGGGACTCGGTGTAGAGCCACTGCTCCTCCGCGTTGAGAGGAGCCAGTTGAGGTGGCTCGGGCATCTAATAAGGATGCCTCCTGGACGCCTCCCTCGGGAGGTGTTCCGGGCATGTCCCACCGGCAAGAGGGCCCGGGGGCGGCCCAGGACACGTTGGAGAGACTATGTCTCTCGGCTGGCTTGGGAACGCCTCGGGGTCCCGTCGGATGAGCTGGAGGAGGTGGCTGGGGATAGGGACGTCTGGGCTTCCCTTTTAACGCTGCTGCCCCCGCGACCCGACCTCGGATAAGCGGAAGACAATGGATGGATGGATGGATTTTTTATGACATGTTTAAAAATACTGTTTTTTTTCAAAAATAAATGGAAAGAAACTAAATCCAATGTAGTTCATTGGTTGATTGATTAAATAATCGAATAATTGACATATTTAATCGGTATTAAATAAATAGTACACACATATGGGGGTTCAGTCATTGCGCCTAGATGTAAATTAATAATGAAAAACTGCAACTTTTTAAAACCATTGTTTTACCAAGAAGAACCCATTGAGTTGCATTAACTCTTCACAGGTTCAGTCCAGCACAAAAAGCAATTGGTGGGATTGAGGGTTCTTACCTTTTAAATGAGTTCAAGTTACAAATAAGTCGACAAGGACGTTTCATCTTTCACCTGAATAAATACAAAAAATATTTATTTAAAGAAATAAAACAATTAGACCTGTTGCCATAACGTTGTTATGACGTCGTCATAACTCTATTGAGTTGAACTTTATGGTTAAATATGAACAAGTCCAACCCATACTTGCGCATGTCTGATGGAACAAGGGCTGTATGTGAGAATGTGAGTGATGCAGGTGTATTCAGTGATCAGGGGACATTGTTATCCGTGATCGGCATAAAATAAGTAGCTGATGAACTGCTCTAAGAGCGTTTTCAGAAGCGGTGGGCTTAATGCCAAAACGTAAAAATACGTTTTTATTTTATTTTAAAAACATTTATAAATATGTAAAAAAATCAAATTCTGAAATCAATTCTTCTTCTTTTTCCTCGTCTTACCCCATCAAACCATTGGTCATCTCCCATACACAGTCATACGACTGTGCACAGTAAATGATGTAACGACGGTTATACCCAACCGATCTGTCCCAACACCTGATATTGGGAGTCATTAGATGCCAACCCGCAGGAATTCCAACCACCAATGCTGAGTGCCAAGCAGGGGGGCAATGGGTACCAACGTTTTAAGTCTTTGCTATTACTCAGGTGAGGTTCAAACCAACAACTTCTTAGCCTTACCCCAAAGCCACTAAGCTGGTCCTCTGGAAATGATTTCAGGAAGATAAATCTCAACTAGATGGCAGGAGTGGCTTCGATCAGATCTGTGTCCACACATCGAGATAACCCAACTGCCAACCAACCCAACAAGTTTTGCTTCCTGTAGTCAGCGTAGTACAGTGTGTTAGCGGCCCATACGGCGAGTACGCGCAGTGAAGCAGTGTGGTGAGGAAAGCAAATATATAAGTACAGACAGTTAACGCCTCAATTATTTATTTGTTTTAAAATAATAATAAGTCCCTTCGTCATCGTCTGGGCGAAGAGGGATGGCGTTGCACATTTGCGAAACATCAGGCGCCGAAAAGTTCAGTCTTCTTGCAATAAAATGTTACTTTGCCAGCAAAGAGCCGGAGTGTTTTTGGAAAGGATTGTTAAAATATCTGAGGCATCTGTCAGAACAAGAACAGGAGGAGGATCCAGATGCGTAACGTTTCTCACACAAGCTTTATTTTGTGGGAAATGGGGCAGTCATGCACGTTAACACAAATGCCAGTGATTCGGCGATTGCTGGCCGGAAGAAGTAAGGCAGCAGTCTGGCGTGGAACGACAGGAAGCCAGAGGCCGACGAGACCGATACCAGTTACACGAGCAGATACCGGACAGATGGGGTCGACGAGATCGATACCAGTTACACGAGCAGACACGAGCAGATACCAGACAGATGGTTTCGATACCGGACAGGACGGGACAGACAGGATTGATATCAGACACTGGAGTCCGATAACAAGCAGGACGAGATAGACGGGAACGATACCAGACACTGGAGATCAATATCAAACAGGACAAAATAGACGGGAACGATACCGGACAGGAAGCACAAGCAGGAAACCGGACAGAGTCAAAATATAAATAGGAGGGAAGCCAATCAGTCAACGAACCGCAGCTGGCTCCAAACGGGCGGGGTCAATTGGCAACTGTGACAGTATCGCAAATGAAAAAAAAAAAGCACCAAAGTGAAAGTTCTGCTTGAAATGCATTTTCCTCCAAAGAGCTGTTTTCTCAAAAGTTTTCTTAGAAATGAGTATTATCAAGAAACTTGACAAATTTCAACTTTGTTTTACTTAAAAACAGTAAAAGGTAGAAACATGAAGGTTCAAGTTTTCTTCTGATATGGTCTTCCCTATACTGCTACAAAACTAAATTTTCTGTAAGCCTTCAAAAATTAGCGAAAATGGCAATAATTGATTGGCGCCCGCACTTCCCGTTTGAGAGAAACGTCTGGCATTGAATGAGTTAATAACGCATTAGAGTACTCGCAACCAATAAAAGTTATTGCGTTAGTCCCAACACTGGGTACAGCACAGCATACGAACATGACAATTCTACCTTACTGTGCAGCATGTACAGTATCACCAAACTGAGTATGCAGTTACCTTTGGGAGAATGAACTGTATTAGACCCGCACTGAGAGTGAAGTGTGTCAAATGCGCAACTTCACACCCTTCACTAGCAAGTGATGAATGCGCACATGAGCTAAAAGGGCCTTTTTGACCTGACGCCCGCTGTTCCCAGCACGATTTCACAATGTTAGCTTTCACTTCTCTTTGAGCAGGGTTGGACATTTCATGCTCCTGGCTAATGCAGCGGTCGGCATCCCTAATTCATAGATGTGACAGAGAGCGCTAGGCCACTCCCACTAGTTACGGTATCCATGTATCACACACGGAGCAATAGAGCAGCCGGAACAATGGCGAGCGACCCTTTGATCGCTATTCCAGATAGCATAGCTGGATCATTTCCTCCTTATTATGCAAACCTATCTCAAAAGACAGTAGGGAAGGATTACCCGTTAAGGGTAGATGCAAAATGTTGGTGGTTTATAAGAAGGTCAGAAGCTGCGTACCAACTACACATAGAAACGGTTTCGGATTTGTGTGAGATAATGTTATATAGAAGATTAGATAATTTACAAGTTTTACTTTAACCACAAAATGCCACCTTTGCTTGTATTTTTTTGTCATATACAAACGAAGTATGCTAACAAGGGTGCAGTGATATACAAACGCTCCCGTACTTACGACCATTCGACTTACGAAAAACAGTAAATACTAACCTTTTTTTCGGGATGTCGAAAAATATCCGGACATTACTGTAAGTTAGATTGTGTATTGTGCACCCTTTTCCGAGTAGAAAGAAATCCGGCTTCTAATTCCTAGTTCGTGTGTAATGTATCTCTAGCGCACTAAGAAGTTAGATGTTTTTATTGTTTAGTATTTCGTGCATCCAATTAATATGGTCGGTGTAAAGTGTCAAGAAGAGGCAAGCCGTTTCTTTTGAAATGAAAGAGGGATAAGAAAGATTGATGCGGTTGAGAAAATGGTTGTAGTTGTTTTCGCCCACTTTCTACCACGGAGGAGGACGTAACCTAACTCTTGAAGCCCATCTTTAACTCTTGAAGCCCATCTTCCACAAGTAAGTTAAACTTCACTTTTTTTAATCTTTATAGAGCATATAATTTTAATAAATGTTTATTAAGTACAAAACAATACAGGTTACAAGCCTTAAGCATACTTATACAAACCTTAAACATACAAAATATAGCACTGAAGCAACTTACGAACAAATTCAACTTACGAACGATCGGCCGAATCTCGTTCGCCAGTAGAGTCTGTACACAAAGAAAGTGCAAGTAAACCGTCAGCAGGAACTTACAAACTTCTCTCAATGACAACTAACCGACCTAACAGTAGCATAATAAAAACAAAACTCTTACTGTAGAACAAATGACTTTGTTCCCTATGCACATTGAGTTAATCCTGGAGCTGCTAGCATGCCATGCATTGTGTGCAGTACAAGAGGGGGCGGGCTGTCGTCTGCGTCGCCTTCTGATTGGCCGAAAACAAGCGTTGTCAGATCTTTTATTGTTGAAAGACCAGTTTTGGACCCCCAAAAAATAAAAATCCCAGGAAATAATTGTCTGGAGCCGCAACAAATTAAAAGCTTTATCTAAGTCTTATAATGAATACAGCACGTGCTGTGTGTATCAACATTAGCTATATTAGCCTTCTATAAAAATGACTTATATGTTATGTAATGCACATCGTGTATCTATTGTAGGCTACCTCTTCAAATTTAACGTCATTACAGTATAAATGTATTAAAGTATGTTTTATTTTTTGGGGATACAATTAAAGAAATGCTATAAAGAAATCCAATGTTTGATGTCATTTTCGATTTAAGGGTTTGAAAAAAAACAAAAAAACAACATCAACAAAAAAATGGAATGTGCATAACGTGTCCCTTATCGGGGCAACAAAAAGAGTAGAACAGAACGTAGCATACATTTATAAAAATAAAACAGCAGCCTTTTGATAAGGTAAAGTAAACAATATCACATTCATTCAGTTTAAGTTTAGTTTCTGCGCAAATGTCAAACAAGTCAGGACATAGGTACAACACAGCAGCATCCTCTTCTCTCTCTTTTGATACTAAAAGCAGCCATATTTGCGCCTGAGCAACAAAACATAAATACTATCCCGAAGTATAATTCAAAATATATACTGACAAAAACCGAGATCACTTAATAAAAACTGCTACTTTGTTTCTAAATAAAGAAAGTGCTTATGACAGCATTGTGCCCTCACCCGTTTAATGTGACTTCTGTGTTGAAATTAAGAGTAATGACGCTGTCACTTTAAAAGAAATACTACGGGAACACTACAAAACTATGAAATTAAATGCTCAAAATAGAGACCTAGCATTTTGATTCAATTTTAAACATTTAAAAACCAAATTGATGAAACTAATCTATTGAAAATAAAAATATATAAAGACATAACATAAAGATGTCTGCATGTAAAATTATTCATAAATGCAATGAAAGAAATTTGAGAGGTCACTAGTTCCGGGCCCCTGGTCAACGCTTTTAACCAAATGCGGCCCATGACTCCCTACGTCAGGTGTCGGGACACATCGGTTGAGTAAAATTTGCCCACCCCTGCACTGTACTGTCACTTTAGATGAGCTGTTACATAACAACCCTCCGACCTTTAAAAAAACCCATCTGGAAATTCTACCGATTTTTCTCGGCTCTAAGAGACATTTGACGCTTTTTACAGGCGCCTAATGCCATAAGTTCCCCATTCCAACGCGGTGACTCGTTTGTTAAAGCATGCCTTTCCTTTCCGTTGAGGGGCGCCGGCCTTCTGCCACATGCCAGCACCTCATGACACTTATCATAAGGCTCCCATCCTGCTCTCAAGTGTGTATCAGCATCCTGTGTTCTTTGATTCTGCATGTGACCAGGTCTCACGTTTACCTCTGACCTGGATCTGCCATGTTTTTATTTATTCAAAAGATTTTGCAACATGAGACCGTTTATTGACTGGTGCATGACTCAGCCTATTTCACATTAAGATAAACATCAACAGAGAACATAATAGTCAGGTTTGGCACCATGGAATCCAGGAGAGAGAATGCTTCATCTCAATGTCAGTAAACACTGTAGAATTTATTTTACAGTTAGAATTTACATCTTGTCTCATTACTGACAAGCAGAACATATATAATTTTTTGAAATTTGTAAACATTAGAGACCCAATTCCAGTACACAACACAGAAACACAAAAAAATATTTATTTAGGGCAGTGTTTCCCAACGTTGTTTGACGCAAAGCACACTTTTTGTCTTCGAAAAATCTCCAGGTACAGCAAGCTTAAAAAATATACAGTGAAAAAAATAAGCATTTGAACACCCTGCTATTTTGCTATTTCTCCCACTTAGAAATCATGGAGGGGTCTGAAATTTTCATTGTATGTGCATAATAATAATAATAATAATAATTTCCTTGTATTGTCATTCTGTGTAACAATGTACACAGAACGAAATGTCGATTGCACCTGACCCGTTGTAGCGAGCCGATGCAGCCGCAGCCAACAGAGGGCGCCGCCGACCACTTTTTAAGTCTTAGGAATGACTCGGCCGGGGCGCGAACCACCGACCTCCCAGTCTCAAAGCGGGCGCCTTACCATCTAGGCTACTGAGCTGGTAAGCACTGTGAGAGAGATAAACTACAAAAAAAAAAATCCAGCGATCACAATGAATGTTTTTTTTAATAATTTATTTGTGTTATATAGCTGCAAATAAGTGTTTGAACACCTGAGAAAATGAATGTTAATATTTGGTACAGTAGCCTTTGTTTGCTAAACAACGTTTTCTGTAGTCTTTAACCAGGTTTGCACACACTGCAGGAGGGATCTTGGCCCACTCCTCCACACACATCTAGCTCCCTCCAAAGATGTTGATTTGGGTTCAGGTGTTGAGACTGACTGGACAATGCTAGAACCTTGATCTGTTTCTTACAGAGCCACTGCTTGGTTTTCCTGGCTGTGTGCTTCGGGTCCCATCTTCAATTATCTGACTGGGGGAAGGAGGTTTTTCTCCAAAATCTCACAGTACACGGCCCAAGTCATCCTCTCTTTAATGCAATGCACTTGGCCTGTCCCATGAGCAGAAAAATACCTCCTAAGCATGATGCTACCACCCCTTACACTTTACAGAAGGGATGGTGTTGTTTGGATTGCACTCTTCATTCTTCTTTCTCCAAACATGCTTAGTGGATTTATGACCAAAATCTTTTATTTTGGTCTCATCTGACCATAAAGCTTTCTCCCATGACTTCTTTGTATCATTTAAATGGTCATATGCAAACTTAGGACGGGCCTTGACATGTGTTGGTTTAAGCAGGGGAACCTTTCGTGCCATCCATGATTTTAAACCATGACGTCTTAGTGTATTACCTACAGTAACCTTGGAAATGGTGGTCCCAGCTCTTTTCAGGTCCTGAACCAACTCCTGTCGTCTAGTTCCGGGCTGATTCCCCACTTTTCTTAGAATCATTGAGACCCTACAAGATGATTACTTGCATTGGACTCCACTCCGATTGAGATTGACCGTCATGTTTAGCATCTTCCATTTTCTAATGATTGCTCTAACAGTGGACCTTTTTTCACCAAGCTGCTTGGCATTTGCTCCGTAGCCTTTTCCAGACTTGTGGAGGTGTACAATTTTGTCTCTGGTGTCTTTGGACAACTCTTTGGTCTTCGCCATGTTACAAGTTAAAGTCTAACTGATTGTATGGGTTGGACAGGTGTCTTTATGCAGCTAACGACCTCAAACAGATGCATCTGAATCGGGATGATACATGGAGTGCAGGTGGAACGTTGTGAACGTTTTTTTTATGCTCAACTGAGTTCAAAGAGACTTTACGTTTTTCCCCACTGCACCTTTATCATTTTATCTTTCTTTTGGCAAAGCGGTTTGGGGAGCAACTCGTTAGGTTCAAGGGATGAACGGAGTGCCTGAGAGTATCGCCATGCTCGTCCCATTAGTTTTTTTTTCAATTTCTGTTTGTCAGCATAGCATGAAAATTGTGAAAATAAGAAAACCTGCTGCTGGTCGAGTCCAAACGCCAACCCAATCTCCGAAAAAGATGAAAACAAGTCTTTATTTGAGCACGTCTAAGAAATGCATGCTCTGTACTTGCTCGTGCATTATGAATGAGCTGACTAAGACTGTGGTCATCAATTTAAGACAGGAGATGGTTGCAGAGAAAAACACTTTCCGTAGAGTTCCTTTAAATATTCTGTCCCTTCAATATTTATCACCATTTGTTACCTATTGCGAATTGCCTTGCTAACAGTCAATCAAAGTGAGCAGTTCGACGTAGAATCATGTTGAATGCGCCAAAATTGCCGCCGATTTTAAACCATATTCCAATGGATGCTTTCTAGCATCCTTACAGTTCTGCCACTGGGTTGGTGTGAGAGACCTTGAGTTTTGTTATATAGATGACATCACACAACAACAGCAAATGCCAAACTTGAGCTGTGTGTATACACTTGTCGTGTGGATCAAAGATTGCATTTTCTACTAGTGAAACTGTCGAATGGGCAATAAAATCAACATGGCTATCTCAGCAATTTTCCATACAACTTTAATTTTTTTCGATACACACCAACACCCATATCAGATTATCCAGAGCATGTTGCTGCTGACGTAATAGGAATGTCCCCGCAGAACAATGCCCGTTACATGGCGTCATATTGAGTCATGTTATTGCTTTTTGTAAGATTGATATCATCTGCTGTCCTCTGCTGGTCAAAATACAGCAACTTTCTCTTTTTTTTCATGTGTATGTCAAAGCACACCACATCATTAATTGCCAGAAAACGAAGTTAAATGTCCTAGATAACCAATTTGGATATTGCTTAGGTTACAATGCTGTAATATGGAAGAGAAAAACCCGCCCAAGAAAGAGAAAGGGTGTTTTGAATGTCCAACCGAGTCACACCTTGCTAAAAATAGAAGTCAGCGTCGTGCTGCAGTGAAGAATGATCTCAGAGCTCCCCTGCGCAACCTGGGCTGGTGCGGCTCTCTCTGCACGCTTCCAGGAAACGCGATTATGCAGTTGACTGTGATTGGTTCCGTCAAATCGCACCAGCCTCTTCTTGTAAAGACGTCCACCGAAACACCACCAATGAGATCTTTTGTAGTATTCACGAGTTTTCCCAGAACACTTCCGCCCTCCCTTCAGGACGGAGGCCAGCCGAGGGTCTTCCTGTGAATCAGCTGACATTTCCTGCTCCCGGCATCCTGCAATATTGCAGAGAAACGCAGATTTAATCAGTAGACCAAACCTTTGCTGAGAAGCGGCTCCTTATAAAGAAAAGAAATGCTCCATGCCCGATTCTCGTTTAGTCAAGCTTCTAGTGAACATTACCAATGAAATCCATAACAACTACCGTAAGATGAATAAAACTATGTTTAAGGATGATTATAGTGTGAGCAATACACACATGATTGATTTCTCAAAATGCATCTGTTGGTGTTATTGGCACGTGAACTAAATCTTAAAAAAAAATGATTCAATTAATAAGAAACAACAGAAAAATAATTTATATTAATTATAGTTGTTTAGGGCAGCACAGCAGGGAAGTGGTTAGCACGCATGCGGCACAGTTCTGAAGTCATGAGATTGAACCTTCCTGTGTGGAGTTTGCATGTTCTCCCCGTGCTTGCATGGGTTTCCTCCGGGCACTCTGGTTCCCCCCCACATTCCAAAAACATGCATGTCAGGTTAATTGGTCCAAATTGTCCCTAGGTGTCAATAAGCGAGTGAGTTGTCTGTCTCTGTGTCCCCTGCGACTGGCTGGCAACCAGTTCAGGGTGTCCCCTGCCCACGGCCCGAAGACAGCTGGGATGGGCTCCAGCACCCCCGCAACTCTACTGAGGATAAGCGGTGCAGTTAATAAATGAATGAAAATAATTGTCTAAAATACCGCAATCATTATTCCCGGTAAGACGATTTATTTTGATGCAGCAGATGCATGTTTCCCCAGTGAACCAATACAGTCAAACCTTTAATGTCATTTTACCTAAAAGCTATTATGCAATTGTTTTTCTCCCTGCCATTCAGTGTATTTCAGCAATTAATGCAGGCATTTACGCTAGCGACAATGTCGAGTGTCTTTAATACAAGCGCCTTGCAGCTTTGAAGCAATGTCAATTTAGCCTTTAGTTCCCTCTAGCGACCAAGTCATCATTGTGCAATTTCCAGTCAAATATTCAGTACAGCTTCTACATATTTTAAAAGGACCTTGAGCCCAGCCTCCCGGTGGCTTAACGCCATCCACCCATCCGTCCGTCCGTCCGTCCGTCCGTCCGTCCGTCCGTCCGTCCATCCATCCATCCATCCATCCATCCATCCATCCATCCATCCATCCATCCATCCATCCATCCATTCATCCATCCATCCATCCATCCATCCATCCATCCATCCATCCATCCAATAAATAAATAAATAAACTAACAGGTAGTATTGTCCTAATTTTAAATACATTTAAATTCAAATCAGACAAAAGTTAATTGGTGTATTACTGTTTAGGCAACTCAAAATGTTGTACAATAACAAAATAAAATCCACTCTGCACCCACCCAAAACATAAAGACACAGACAATAGGTAAAATCAAAATAAAAACTCACTCACTCACTCACTCACTCACTCACTCACTCACTCACTCACTCACTCACTCACTCACTCACTCACTCACTCACTCACTCACTCACTCACTCACTCACTCACTCACTCACTCACTCACTCACTCACTCACTCACTCACTCACTCACTCACTCACTCACTCACTCAGATTATAGCAAGGCACAGACTAATCCTGTGAGGAAAAGGACCTGAGGCAGGCTCATTTAGACTAAAAGGGATGGCAGGAGACATCTGGAGGAAGGATCTTTATTTTTATTTTTCTATAGATAAAATGATCTGCCATATCAGTTTTTACCCATGTTATGGTTATCTATCAATGGACAAGACCTCTTTTCAATTTTTTGTATTTATTGTTTTTTCTAGACTAAGGTCCATTTTATTCAATACATGTGTGGTAATGCTGATTGCTGAAGAATGCTTAGGAATCATTAAAAAGGACAATACAAGTTGAACTAAGTGATTAAAATGGCCAAACAATATGGGGGAAAAACTGAGTTTTCATAAATTCAGTTCCTGTAATCGAGGATCAAATATACAAGAAACGTCTATTTGAACTTGCAAAATAAAGAGTTGGAAAAGTGTAACATATTTTTAAACAATAAGAGTAGAAAAACACTCAATCATGTGAGCTATTTTGTGGAATCAACTGAACTAGTTGATGTTTGCTTCAAACATGGTCGTATAATACTGAAAGCTCTGAGTGAACTCAAATAATTTTAGCTGGTTTTATAGAGATATAACCGAGACTTTTAGTGTGGAGGGCAAGGTCTGAACTAGGGGAGAAATATGTTGAAATCCATTGGAAAATAGTGTTTTTTTATGTTTGGTTATTTTGCTACAATAAAAATAATCCAAAGGATTAAATGTGGGCCAAGCATTGCTGCTTTACAAGTGTTGCTTTTCGTAATTGAAAGATGGGAAACACGTATTTTGAATACATATTGGGTGAAATCCAAGTAAGAGCTCACCAAATTAATATGGGAAATGCTCCCATCAAGTGGCGTAAATTCTAGTTGCAGGGAAAGTATACCTTCAGTGTGGTCTTCACATGAACCGGGATGGATGTACTTGAGTCGCTGATCGCAATGTTTTGAAAACAAAATTGCTAAAAACTGATTGATGTAGTATTTAGTTTTTTAGGGTGTATGCCAATTGAGTCTTAAAACCGATATCTCGGCAGTGCATGAGGAAAATGATAACATAACCCTATAAACGGTTTTCCTTATCCCTATTTGTTCATAAAGGGACCGTTTCATCCAATTGGTTGCGAAACTCTCAAAACGTTCAAACAAATATATTTATTTTGAAGAAAAAAAATGTAATTGAAAGTGATATCTCCTTTTAAGCACAAAATTTGATTTTTTTCTATTATGCATTAGGGCTACCTCGGAAGTGTTTTATCACATGTGTCACGTCCAGAACAAAGGGTAGACCCAATCGCGTAATATTTCTCATAAGTTTATTAGAGAGAGGAAGGGTAACGCCCGCGATCTGGTGCTCGCTAGACGCGGGAAGCAAGTCGCTCTCGCACTCGGATTGTGATCCGAATATGGAAGTCGATCTTTCGTAGCGAGCGATGGCGGTGTCAGGGACAGAAAAACAGGTCAGCAGCCGGGACAAGGAGAGCAAAAACTTGGAACGGGACGGGCGGGAGTCAGGGTCAAAAATGCTTGCGTTGTATCAACAGAGGGTTGCAGACGGACTGACAACAGGAGAGTGACAGGACAGGGTTTAAATAGGGAGAGGGAGCCAATCAGTTGTAACCAAATGAGCAGGCACAGGTGATTCAAATTGGTAATTATGAAAACATGAACTTTAAGATGTTAACAATTAGAATTGATTTTAAAAGAAAGAAAAAGTACAGGAAATACTCTGCTGGCCATGAGCGCAATAAATCGGTGACTTGTTTAGGCACACTAAGGGACACAGGATAAGAAAGACACCGAAATAACAACGCATTTTTATTAATCGTACTTTATAATAAATGATTGACATATTGATTTACAAGTAGTTTTATGCCCTTGTTTTGTATTTTTAAAGACAGCAAGGTCCCATTTTTTAATTGTGTATTTGTTAATCTAGGTGAGTGCAGTCGTATTGCCTTAAACAGTGCATGTGCTGGTTACTTTTTTATAAGTAAAACAACAATGAGATGGTTGTTTCCTTAAATGTTCTCTGGTTGTTAAATGATAGTCAGCAAATACAGTTCGGTCTGAAAATATTTGGACTGAAACACAATTTTCACAAGTTGGGCTCTACATGCAACCACATTTGACTCTTATGACTTGAAGTGAAATATCTTCACAAGAATTAGTATATATTTTGATGTTTATTTCAAGTAGTTGAACAACATAATTGGACAGAAAATTAAGGAATTACATTGATTTTTCCCGAACATAACCTCATTTCACAGGCTCAAAAGTAATTGGACAATTAAGCATGATCGAAACAAAAATGATTGTTTTCAATATTTTGTTGCAAATCATTTTGAGGCAATGTAGGTCTTTACGCCTTGAGCCTCGTATTGAAGAAATGGGTGCGTGTTCAATTAGGTGGAGTGTCATGTCCAGCATGGTCGCCGTGGCGACCTGCTAGCCCCGCCCCCTTGGCACCGGCTGTAGCAGATTTTCTAATTTGCGTGTGTGCTTCTTAAGGGCGGGTTTTGGGGATTGCCGGTTGCGGGTTCATTGCATTACTTTGCATTATTCTGTTCTGTTTGACTTGAGGAAACCTGTATTTGCCCGTTCTGAGTAAAAGCCTGTTTTGTGAGTTTTCCTAGTCTGAGTTCCTGTTTGCCTGTAAGCCTGTTTTTGTTTTTGTCCCTGAGTGTTGGACGACTTTTATTTCCTTAATAAAACTAACTGATCGTTAACGCGAATGAGTTCACCCTTCCTGCCTCCCATCTGGTCCGGTCTCGTGACATGGAGATCTGGGAATTTACTTGGACATTGCAAAATATTCCACTTCTTTGCCCTTATAAACTCCTTGGTTGCTTTTGCTGTATGCTTCGGGTCATTGTCTACCTGCACTGTGAAACGCCGTCCAATTAGCCCTGCAGCATTTGGCACAATCTGAGAAAAAAACTACGTCCCTGTATACTTCAGAATTTATCTGGCATCTTTTCTGTTGTAATGTCATCAATGAACACAAGATTTGGAAACCATGCATGCACATGCCACAACACTGCCCCCACCATGGCTAATTTGACACTGCAGAGCTTAATGCTCAATTCGAATTTTTGGGGGGTGAAACACAATGTTTTTGTGAGATTGTTCACATTTCCAAATAAACACGACCTGCGATCTCTTGTAACTTGTATGCAATCACCTGTGTGAACACCTCAATTGTCCTGCATACGCAGAAGAGGACATTTGACGTCACACGCATTGCACTCAGTATATACGGAAGTACTCATGGATGCTAACAGCGGAGCGCATCTGCAGTTATTGTGCACAAAAGGCAGAAGTGAGCTTTCCCCCCACATATTAATTACATCGAATACCTTGCTACCCTCTATTGGATGCCCTCAGTGTTTTCGTCCGCCATGTTTTACGCAAATCTAAATGCCGTGACTTGTTCTCAAAAACTGCTCTGATCAATGACAAATGTAATATCACCCAGAGTGACTCAAAATTTAGGTGTCATATTTGACCCCAATCTGTCCTTTCAAACACACGTTAAAAATATTACTACAACAGCTTTTTTTCCATCTTTGGTTGTCACAATATGGTAACCCATTTTGTAACAATGACAATAAAGGTCTATTCTATTCTATTCTATTCTTTGCAACATTGCTAAAATTCACACTATGCTGTCTCAGTCGGATGCAGGGGATTATAATTCAAGCGCTTGTTACCTCCCATCTCGATTCCTGAAATGCATTACTCTCCGGTCTCCCGAAGTCAAGAATCAAGAACCTTCAGCTGGTACAAAATGCTGCAGCGAGGCTTTTAACTAAGACAAGAAAGTTTGATCACATTACCCCAATTACCCCTTCGCTCTGAAAACGTTGGTCTACTAGTGATACTAAGAGCCAAGACGAGATACACAGGTTCGAGAGCGTTCTCCATTCGGGCCGTGGAATGCTCTTCCCCCTGAGATCCGATCTACAACCTCAGTGGAAATGTTTAAATTTAAGCTTAAAACACACTTCTATTCTATAACATATGAATAACCTATATTTTATGTTGACAATATCTGTGTATTATTCATTATTGCAACATCCATTGCAGCCTGGTCATCCTGGAAGGGGGATTTCCTCATGTGCGGTCCCTTCTCAAGGTTTCTTCATATTCCTCATGTTGAGGTTATTGTGTTTTTCCTTGCCGTCATGTAGGTTTTAGATCAGGGGATGGTGTAATAATAGTCTGTGGTTTGCAATAATATGTGGTCTGTGCAGCCTTTTGAGACTCTTTGTGATTAAGGGCTATACAAATAAACATGACTTGATTCGACTTGACATGATGTGGTGTGCTTTGAATCATGTGCTGTTCCCCTTTTCTTCAATTGCTCTTATCCCCATAATTCATGGACACGACCTGTATCTGATGCGTTAAAGTCCGTATCAATAGCACTGATCTGATTTTTTTCACACAAAACCCAGGCCACATTCATATGTGGTCCCAGGTCGAAACAGATAAGATCTTTTGAAATGCGACTTCTGAGTGAACGGTCGAGACACATTCATGCGACCTGCATGCCGTCGATAGGAGGTAGATATCTCTATTCTGCTTTTAAAGAGGCGGGAGGAAACAGATGAATCAACAACCACGGCAAAGGAAAATACCAAATGACATAAACTCATTAAACTTTTAAGGAAGATGAGCACTTGTTTATTTTGTAACTCATGGAACAGCCAACATTGCAAAACATACAACTGGATTAACAACATGTTGCTCGACGTGAGTGCGGTTAACAACATTGGCGCACATTGATAGAGCGCTAGTATCCTCTTGTGTTAGTTAACAATATTTATATTCAAATCACATACCACAGAGAGCATTCAATGGGAGGGAAGAAAGGTTTTGGATTCATTTAATATTTGGGGGAACAACGCTCCAATTCGCTCAATTGTCCAATTACTTTTGGTGCCTTAAAAAGGGGGTTGAAGAGTGTAAAGGGAAGTTATTCTTAAACCCTTATTCCAATCTTGGATGTGGAAAGTCTGAGATTGCAGTTGAGATTGTGCACTTTAAGACCACATTAATTATATTATTGCATTCCGGAATGTATCTATGTGAAAAGCTGTAATAACAAAACTTGTGTCACTGTCCAAATAATAATTAAAATTAACTGCACGGATTTGAATGTGGCGTTTAGCTTTGGTAACATCCAGAGGACATATTTATTGATGACGTGATTGTGGCTCATTTTTCCCTTGTGCTTCTCTTAGCGTCTTGTGGTCCAGATAAAATCCCTATACGGGCCGGATCCATAACAACTTTATTTATTTCACAGGAGTTTAGATTAAAAGAATCTGCTTCCTCCAACATGTGCCAGACAATTTAGTAGCCCAAACAGTAGAGTGCGTTCTGTCAGGTCGTTAGCTTCTCAGAGGGGGTAAAATCCTAAAGCGAAGGTGTGGAACTCATTTGGGGAGTTGCACACTTGATAAAACAGCGTGCCTTCCAAAATATTCCAGAGGAGACAGATATAACAAATAACCAGGAGAGCGAAAGCACATATGCCGGCGGGGTGTGCCGACAGAAACGACGGCTCAGTCATCTGTGCTGTGTAGACGTTGGCGCGGCCTGTGCTTTTCACAAGTAATCAATTGTGTCCCCTGCTTGACATGCAGCTCCTGGTCAGCAAAACTCGACCTCATAAAGGAAGGTTGTAATCGACCGCGGTGCCTACCAAGCCTCCCACATTTCGTAGCGTAGTTATTTGACACGAAGCAACAGGTGGGGGGCCGCAGGTTGCAGCGGGCCATGACTGCTCAGGCAGTAACATGTTAACAGCACATCAGTATGAAGGCGTGTTCCATCACCAAGCTGTCGGGTCGGCACGCAGGAAGCTGTCATTGCTCACGCTTCCTGTTCCCTCAGTAACCTCGCTGAGACCACCCAACCCAAGCATGCTTCGGTGTGCTACATGAAAATTCCTCCCCATTATGTTTGTCCGACCTATGGACAAGGCTTCATTTGTCATGCATTACAATAATCCTTTAAAATTGGTAAAGCAAAAAATAAACCTGCATGGTTTAATACATTTTTTACGCCAATGCACGCAATTTGACGTGGTCGATAGTGGATACTGGATACAACAGCAAGATACCGGACAGAACGGGCCAGACACCGGATACTGGTGACACGAGCAGGATACCGGACAGGACAAGACAGATGGGATCGATACCGGATACCGGACACTGAAAGTAAAATACCGGACAAGACGAGACAGCCGGGATCGATACCGGATACTTGATTCACGAGCAGGATACCGGACAGAGTCAAAATACAAGTCTTGCAAGTGCAGAGGTTCGTTGACGGACTGACCAAGAGTGAATGAGAGCACTGATTTTAAATAGGAGGGAAGCCGATCAGGCAACGAGCAGCAGCTGGCGCCAAACGGGCGGGCCAAAGTGAGGGCAACGGGCAACCGGGACAGTTACCAAAGTCCCCTGTCATTCATCACTTTCCACCCGTTTACTTACTTTCAAAGCTATAGTGTCGATCATCCCGGGCTTTCTGGGGGCTTCCAGTGTCTCACAAATGTCCGACTGCAGCACACAAGTGCAGCCTTTAGTACTTTGAAAAAAACAAGTGTCCAAAGTGGGACACAGAAGTTCTGTCTCCAAGAAGACACAGCCTCAGTGATTTTGGGAGAATACATTTCAACCATTTTCCCATACATTCCACAAGCTTTTACCACGAGGGTGCAATTTTGAAACATTACCATGAAGCATGTAATCAGCGTACCTCTCTCATTGCTATACTTTCAACATAAATCCTCTTTGAGCAGCCCCATTCTGAAAAGTTGTAATGGAGCTAAATGGTATCTATTGATTATTTATACACTGATTATTATTCACCGATCTGCCGTTTTAAGTATGTCCTATGGATATTGACATCCCCAAAAGAAGCCACCAAATGTAGCTGTTTTTGCTGACCACCATTTAGCAAGCAGAGAACATTTGAGGAAACACTAATCACAATGTTACTTGAAAGTCATAGATCCACCTAATAATACCAATACAAACTTTGGAAATAAACAATGCTTTGATCCATAGTGGTTGGAAATTATTAGAGAGTCCCTGGACTGGCAGGAGAAGAACAATCGTTCTATTGTCTGGACAACCTCCAAGGTATCACCATAATCACTACCAACAACCACCAAGATCATGAGCCTGTCACCAAAATTAAATATCTTGGAGCTTCATATCAGAAGATGGTTCGAAACCAGAAATCAAACCACTGCCGCACTTGCCAACCTTAAACCCATCAGAAGGGGGCCAAGAACATAGCGCTGAGGTTAAAAATCAGATTCATGCAAGTGCTGGTAACTTCCATCTTTCTCTACATTTGCGAGACATGGACACTCATTCGAGAACAAACTCACATTCACCAAACATTTATTCCCCTTCACTCTTCCCAACCTGCCACAGAACATTAAGTCCACAGCACAACAAGGGTTGAGTTGCTGTGCCATGCAACCCTTTATCAGCAGAGGCCCGACAGCATACAATGGTTTACCCCCTCCCCATCATATGCATCGATATCAGTCATTCTAAACTATCCTTCTCCATTCACATCTGTCCCTAACAGACCTTCTTCCATCCGTTAGATTAACCATCCTAGAATCCAGAGCACGTTTTACCGCATCCATCCAACCGTATTTGGGCCTTCCTCTTATTTTATTTCCCACCACTTCTGCAGTACTGTACATAATCTTTTAGTCAAGCAGCCTTCATCCATTCTCTACGTATGTCCAAACCATCTCAAAACGTTTTCATCAATCCTCTCAGCAAGCTCCCTCACTACAGCAGTTATTCTCTTTACTTTCTTATTCCTTAAACTATCCAGTCGTGTCACTCCACGCATACTACCCAAACATCTAATTTCAAAGACATTCAACCTATTATGCTCATTTACTCTCAAACCCTACGCCTCTGAGCCATGCTTGCTTGCAATTGTCCATCGAAGGCCGATGATGACGTCCACTTCTTTCGGTGAGTTCGTTGGTGACTAGCGAGTCCTATCCTATACCCACATGCTCGTCACTGTTGGTACCACTACACATTCATGGGAATTGGACATAGAATAATTAGTTGGCGCTTCCAGTCTTCCAAATGACGAACATTATCCATAAGTTTGAAAATACAGTGGAACCTCGGTCTTCGAACGCCTCTCAGTTCGAACAAATCAGAGTCCGACCAAAAATTTTGAGAAATTCTTGCTTCGCTGTTCGGTCAAAAAATCGGATGGTAATGCGTGAGTGCGTACGCTAGGATGCGATGCTGAGCGGCGTGCGGGTGTAGATCGCTCTTTTCGTGACCAACTGTTATCGCTTGCAGACGAGCTTCGTTTTGCTTTTGCTTTTAATATAGGTGTACGAAGTGTTTTAGCCCCTAATTATGCCTCCGAAGAAAGTCAGTGCAAGCAGCAAAGTTGCTACAGGTGAAAAAAGAAAAGTAGTGCGTACAACTATTGCCTTTAAGAAAGAAATAATAGCAAAATATCTATGTGTCTGATCCTCTCCCCACCGTCCACCTGCGCTACGTTATACATTTAAGGTAAACATTCAGGCTGTTGGAACGGAGCCCGACATTCAGGGTGTTGGGACGCAGCCCCCTTTCCAATTAACCGCTCACCACTTGTTGTGGAGACCCGGGTGCTAAATGACTTGGAAACGACCTGAGTTTTTAATTTTTACACGTTCATGTTAGCGTAATTTTTCATACTGAAGATTACGATAACGCGAACGTACGATTAGCCTGGGTTATCTTCATGTTTACGTTAAACATTCAAGGTAAACATTCAGGGTGTTGGAACGGATTAAAACGATTTACATTATTTTTAATGGGAAACATGATTTCGGTGATCGAACAAATCGGTTTTCGAACAGGGTTCTGGAACGGATTATGGTCGAGAACCGAGGTTCCACTGTATAGGCCAACTGCTGCACATTTTTCCTAATTGTGTGAAATGGATAAAATATGTGATACAAAATCGATTATGAGGTCACTCAGGTGGTTTGGTTTAGCCTTGACCGCGTGTTATGAGTGGCAGTTGGGAGATGAGCATCTGTTTACATTCGTATTGATTGGAAAATAAACAGAGACAGAAAGAAAATTTCCCAAGCCATCCGGTGCCCAGTTAAGAAAAAAAAGGGAACACGATTGGAAAAATGACCAAAGGATTAAGGTATGCAACTAGTTTTCTTTATTTGATTACAGATGGCTGGTATCCATGTCATGAATGAAGGGCTCATGTTGAGGTCCACAAAGCACAACTTTGCAAAAGAAACCCATGATGAGCCATTTAGTGATGCAGTTAACAAACTTTGAGATAGAATTCTTCAATATTGTTGTTGAAGCAGCCCCATGAGCCATCAACGAGATGGAAATAAAGCACTACCTTGACCTGATATCAAAAACCATGAGCCTCTTCGAGCTGATCACCTATATACATGATATAGGACTTTCTGAGATCCACCCTAACTTTTGGACTGCTGGCAGGATTGCACACACTCTGCCAGCCACGGTGGCTCAAGCAGAGAAAAGCATTTAAAAACTGTTGATAAAGTCCTACCTGAGGTCAACCATGTCTCAGGAAGGGCTCACTGGCTTGCTGTCATCGGAATTAATCATGGAATAGGGGAGCAGATTGCTTATGACGATATAAGTGATTATTTTGCGTCAAGGAAAGCCAGAAAGGTCAGGTTTAAGCAGGGTTGGGTAGGGTTACTTTAACTTGATTACTTTCAATTTCTTTTGGATTACTCCAATACCAAATATGCTAATAAAGGACAAAAGAAACGAAATATGAATAAAATTATGACTCACAACGAGTGGTAAGCTTTCTCTCCTGGCTTTGATCTCCTTGATCTCTGGCAAAACTAACATAAAATGCGACAGAAACAAAATGAAAATGAATCCAAACAGCTTGCCAACATCATTTTTGCCGTTCCATGTATTCCGTTACTCCCCAAGCCTGCACAAAATTTAGTAATTTTATTCATATTTAGTTTATTTTGTCTTTTATTAGCATATTTGCTATTGGAGTAATCCAAAAGTAATTGAAAGTAATCAAGTTAAAGTAACCCTGCCCAACCCCGGGTTTAAGTTTGTGTTTTCTTTTCATTATACAACTACTTTTTTCTTTAGTGTGTTTTAAAATGTGTGTGATATGCTATATAAGAAAATAAGTTAATTTTATTGTTTTATATTATTGTTATCTTCATCATTTTGGAGAAATATTTGCCATTTTTATGTATGTAGTGTATCCGTGTAGGGCAGCACGGCTGGGCAGTGGTTAGCGCGTGTGCGGCACAGTTTTAAGGTCATGAGATCGAACCTCCTGTGTGGAGTTTGCTTGTTCTCCCCGTGCTTGTGTGGGTTTCTTCCGGGTACTCCTGTTTCCTCCCACATTTCAAAAACATGCATGTCATTAATTGGCGGGTCCAAACTGTCCCTAGGTGTGAATGTGCATGTGAATTGTCTGTCCCTGTGTGCCCTGTGACTGGCTGGCAACCAGTTCAAGGTGTCCCCTGCCCACTGCCCGAAGATAACTGGGACGGGCTCCAGCGCCCCGGCGACCCTACTGAGGATAAGCGGTGCAGATAATGGATGGATGGATGTCCGTGTATTGTTTATTGATGCCTTCGCAACACTAATGCAGCCTGGTCATCCAGGAAGGGGGATTGCCTCATTTGCGGTCCTTTCTTCATATTCTTCATGCTGGGCTGGGGATTTGAGTTTTTCCTTGCCCTCATGTAGGTTTTAGATCAGGGGAGACTTCTTGTGATTGAGGGCTATACAAATAAACACGACTTGACTTAAAATATAAAATATCACATCTTTTTTTTTTTCTTTTTCTTCGCATTTATTAATTTACCAAATCCAAAGTTTAAGTTTGTTTTTGATAGCTCGATTGTCTGTTTGGAGGCTGTTAAGACTGCGTTTTGGCACAATGTGGGTGCCCCCTCACACCTTAAAAATGAAGAAATAACAGGTTATGATTTAAAAACAAATACATATGGAAAGGGGTGGTTCAGTACCTAGAACATCAACCATGTTCGACAAATAGATTCATTTGAGTGCCTCCATCAATCTTAACATTAGAACAAAATTAAGCTGAAGCCAGTTCGCCTTCATCTCAATAGACATACAATCACTTACACGTTTCTGATTTGGCTTTTTACAGCTTTTTGCGTTTTTATAATTGATTATTGTTAGGTCTCATATTTTATGACTATTGTTCAAATGTCAAGACTTGCTTTGTGGACGCTAATGAGGCTGTTGGAACCTCAAATGCTGTACAGAAACGGGCGTTATAACGGATGACTGTTCTCTGCTTTTGCAATTTCAAATTTGACCACATGGGAGCAGTGGATGACAAAAAACCTCAGCACCATTCAAGAGTAGTATCAGAACAAAAAAGGAGCCTAAAAAAACACTGCTTATCATACGAAAATAATATCCCCTCCTTTTCCAGCCACCCAATAACCCTGAACGCCAAATACACAAACGCACACAATGGTTAAAATACAAACAAATACAAATATTAATTGAAAAAAAAAACAAAAACAATAATTGATTATATATATATATATATATGAAAGCAAATTACGGCAAAGTAAACTATTTTATCTTCGAACATTTATTTTGAATTTAACTGTCTTTATTGTCATTTGGATCTACGTTTTAAAACGTTGTATACAACATGATAGATATTGCACTCTAGGATAAAATACTTTAAAAAGAAAAATAAGTTAACAGATTAAATAGCCAAACGCATTTACAACTTAGTGCTTGAAGACTGTCTAAAGTTCTAACCAGACGTGGGAAGTTTTATTTACCCCGTTACATTTACTTGAGTAAATTTTGGGACATTTTGTGCATCTGGGAGTATTTTTAAATGACTATACTTTTTACATTTATTTGAGTGGATTTTAACAAAAGAAAATGTACTCTTAATCCGCTACATTGAACCCGTTACTTAGATCCCGTCCACATTTTCTTTTTCTCCTCTGTTCCCGAGAGCGGAGCTGAATGTCCGAAGAGCAGCCCTTTTATTAAGTAGCCGCTTCACAGCCAGGCAGGTAAAAAGAAAAATAACTGCACATAAATCAAAATTAAACTGTACTAATGTCATTTTATTTACCTTTTCAAAAGTTTGCTTTTTTATAAATGCATGCTGCATTTTATTGCACTCTTATTTTGTTGCCCGGATATGGGGAACATTATACACCTTTGTTGTTGTTTTTCCAATCTTTCAAATAAAAAATGAAATTAAAATTTGGATTTCTTAATTGCATTTCTTTGATTTGATCAAAACAGTTAAACATTCTGTAATTCATTAATATAGTAACTACATTAAACTTGTGGCGGTATACAACAAGGTAGTATTCTCCACAGGATGTTCTGCATTTAACGTCGTTCGGATAGAATATATATATATGTAGTTATGTGGCGTTCATTACAAGGTTTATTTCAGACTTTTAATCTTTTGCGGCTCCTGACAAATGAATCATTTTTTTTTTGGGGCTCAACATTTTTGGTTGCCAACGGGGCTAACTTACAGTGCATCTGGAAAGTATTCACAGCGCTTCACTTTTTCCACATTTTGTTATGTTACAGCCTCATTCCAAATTGCATTAATTCAATCTCTTATCTCAAAATTCTACACAAAATACTCCATTATGACAATGTGAACAAGTTTTTTTTTTTTTTTTTTTACTTTTTTTGAATTTATTAAAAATAGAAAGCTAAGAAATCACATTTACATAAGGATTCACAGCCTTTGCCATGAAGCTCAAAATTGAGCTCAGGTGCATCTTTTTTCCACTGATCATCCTTGAGATCTCTCTACAGCTTAATTGGAGTCCACCTGCAATAAATTCAATTGATTGGACATGATTAGGAAAGGCACACACCTGTCTATATAAGGTCCCACAGTTGAGTGTGCATGTCAGAGCACAAACACCAAGCATGAAGTCAAAAGAACTGTCTGTAGACCTGCGAGACAGGATTGTCTTGAGGTACAAATCTGGGGAAGGATACAGAAAAATGTCTGCTGCTTTGATGGTCCCAATGAGCACAGTGGCCTCCATTATTCGTAAATGGAAGACATTTGGAACCACCAGGACTCTTCCTAGAGCTGGCCGGCCTTCTAAACTGAGCGATCGGGGAAGAAGGGCCTTAGTCAGGGAGGTGACCAAGAACCCGATGGTCACTCTGTCAGAGCTCCAGCGTTCCTCTGTGGAGAAAGGAGGGCCTTCCAGAAGATATTACACAATAAAAATGTCAAAGTTCTTAGCACGCTGGAGATACAGTATAGAATGTTACACACGAACTAGGAAGAGGAAGCCGGATTTCTTTTTCAGGGTGGACCCCGGTAGCGGCGGAAAGAAGCACTACAGTAATGTCCTTTACTCGAAAAAAAGGTGCACACAATACAAAATCTAACTTACAGCAATGTGCGGATATTTTTCGACATGTTTGTAACTGCCGTTTCCAGTAAGTCGATTGGTCGCAAGTAGGGTAGGGTCTGTAGTGGTGACGCTGATGTGCAGGGCTGCGAGGGTTAGTTTAAAAAAAAAATCTAATCCGATACAGTTACCTGTAATTACAGTGTAATCAGAAACTGAAACCTGAATAACATAATATGGTAGAAATGCAACTTGATTACTTTCAATTACTTTTGGCTTGCCCCACTACCTTAAATACTAATACAAGATAAAATAAACAATGTAAATAAAATTACAACATTTTGGTAAAACGCACAGTCTGTAATATTTAGTGCATTGGTACAAGAAAAATTTGTTCAGTAAAATAACCAACATTGATTTCAATCCTAGGCAGAAATACATAGACTATCATACCATGTTCATTTTTATAAACAAAGCATAGGTCGAGGGATTTGTATTTCTTTTACACCGCAGAATCCCCCACTTAGGTCAGCATCATGTTAGTCCGGCATCCTGCCGCCATGCTCGGCCATGTATCACTGGCCCTCGTTCATATCAGACAAGACAGTGCCATCTAGTGTTCTAATATTACACATTGGGGCTTTAAGATGAATAAACAATGTAACCTTGAAAACAGAATTGGAGGAAATTAAGCTCAGGTAGTTGCTTATGGTACTAAAAAAATGTTCTTATTTTAACGACATAATAGTTTATTAATCAAAAAATAAACTTTATTTTTCACATGGCAGACAAGATGTTCTGTTTTGGTTGACACTAAGAGCAAATTATTAAAATGATGGTATCGTGGATTTTTATCAACAATTAACTGTAAATTAAAAAAAGCAAAACTATTAAATTTACTAATTGTCCCTCAATGTATCACTATCATGCAATTGCCCAGCACAATACGCACACCAGTAAGCAGCCTCACAAAACTGCAGGCCAATTTAACAAAATGAGTGCTACATTAAAAGATAAATAAAATGCAGACGAAAAAGAAAGGTGCTTTTACCTACACCACAGTGTGACAAACATGCAATCTGTATAATCTGTGCAACAGATACGGACATTAGTGTGATGCTCATTGCGTTTAAGCCTCACCTCTTTGTTTTTAGTAAGTGATTAAAATGATAATGGACACAATTTGTCTATCTGAACATTAGGAATATGTAAATATACTTTTTAATCCTGCAAGTGTTTCTATTTAACTAAATACACATGTTATTGTCTTTTTATATGGTAACTAACGGAATACAATTACATTTTTTGTTTCCTAATTACTTAATGCCGTTACATGTATTTCGTTACTCCCCAAGTCTGGTGACGTGATATAATGACGATCTATCGGACATATATAAATGTATAAATCTATCTGCCTTTGGACAAGGGTAGAGGCAAGCCATCCTGAAGGGCTGATTTTTGGGCTGTTACCCCACCACTTGTTTAT